>NC_083242.1:9036554-9356826 GCF_032191835.1 Heteronotia binoei
TTCCAGACTAGACTACTGTAACTCGCTCTATGCTGGCTTACCCTTGAGACTGATCCGGAAATTGCAGCGGGTGCAGAGTGCGGTGGCCCGCCTGCTGACTCCACCACTTTTACAGGTGGGCATTCGGCCGGCACTCCGCAGTCTGCACTGGTTGCCTATCGAGTACCGGATCCGCTTCAAGGTTCTAGTGCTAACATATAAAGCCTTACACGGCTTGGGACCAACATACCTGTGGTACCGTCTCCATATATGCCCAAGAGGTCGTCACGTTCAACCTCCGAACATCTGTTGGCCATTCCTGGCCCAAGAGATGCCTGCCTTGCCTCAACTAGGACCAGGGCTTTTTCAGTCCTGGCCCCAACCTGGTGGAATCAGCTCCCTATTGAGATCCGGGCCCCACCTGGCTTATTAGCCTTCCGTGTGGCCTGTAAAACGGAGCTGTTCCGCCAGGCTTTTAGCTGAGGCTGCAGGCGTCTATTCTTGACCTGGTTCTCCTCCCCAGCCGGGACTGTCATCTGTGCTAGGAATTGGAATAAAAACTGCCATCCCTATGAGATATCATGATGTGAGATGGCTAGGCTGGGCAATATGTGATGTCATGGTAATCTGAGTGCTGTTGAGTTGTCTGTTTATAAAATGTTTTGATTGTATTTTATTGTTTTATTCTATGTTGTACTCTGCCCTGAGTCCTATAGGGAATGGGCGGAATAGAAATTTACTAAAATAAATAAACTGGGAAACTCTGCCCTGGCAGTGCCTTGGCTTGTGGTAGTTGTCCAGGAGTCCACTGGCACGATGAAGACTGAGGAGAATTATTCCAGAGGGAGCTTTTGTGAGTCAGTGCTCACTGTGTCTGATGAAGGGTTTCTTGAATGCTTCTCCTGGCCCTGGGATGGAGTTTGTCAGGTGCCCCAGGACCCGCGCTGGTGTCAGCGTACCCTGAGGTCGAACACCTGCTAGTGTCCATCCCCCCACTCACTAGCACTCTACCCCCCCGTGATCCCAGCTGCTCTCACTGCTAGTGCCGTTGGGTACAAAGATGCAGCTATGAGCATTGCTGGCGGGAGGGCTCGCTAGTGGGCAGGGGATGGGCCCGAACCGAGCTGTGAAACGAAAATTTGTCTTCCTTGAATTCGCACGCTGGGGAAATGTTCCAGCCAATCAAATTGCAATTTTCTATTGAAATTCCAGAACACTCATGCACATTTATAAAGTACCAGAGATATTCTCTTTCTCTGTCTCTCGCTCTCCTCACACATTATGGCCCAAATTGTGCTTATTTACTATCAGCAATTCTGTCACTGAAGAATCTTTGGCTCTCTTGCTATCTCTAAACCAAGACAAAAGTGGGAGAGAAGACTCTAGCGAGATTACAATAATTTTCATTTCAATATTTGCACCTTTTCCTTCCTAACACAGTGAGAGAGAGCTGTCAGGTAAAATAATAAAATCACTGTCTGAACAACCCGCCTCCAACAGCCAACAATATTCTGCTTTTCCATCACCGGTCTGACGGCTGGCAACTTTACCAGGAGTTGATTGGGTCCCTGCTGGGTGGAAACAGCTGCTCAGCTCCTCTCTGGCAGCAAGGAGAGCCCTGATTATCTCACAGGTAGAAAAGGAGCCTCCTTTCCCCTGCTTCATGGGGAGATGGGGTTGCCAGGTCCAATTCAAGAAATATCTGGGGACTTCGGGGTTGGAGACTTTGGGGTTGGAGCCAGGAACAAGGGTGTCACAACTGAACTCCAAAGGGAGTTCTGGCCATCACACTGAAAGGGACCGCACACTTTTTAAATGCCTTCCCTCCATTTGGAAATAATGAGGGAGAGGGGCACCTTTTTTTGGATCTCATATTATTGTACCCCCTGGTCTAATCTTTTTGAAACTCGGAGGGTATTCTGGGGAGAGGCACTAGATGCTATGCTGCAAATTTGGTACTCTATCTAAAATAAAACAGCCCCCCAAAGAGCCCCAGATACCTGCAGATCAATTCTCCATTATACTCTATGGGAATCAGTCTCAGCAGACCTCCCCACCACCCCGCTTTCTGATGCTCCTAAAGCAGGTGGAGAGCCTTCAAACCGGAGGGGGGTCCCCTGCACCCACTTGAGGATTGGCAGTCCTATGGGGAGAGCTACAACTAACACCAATTTGGGAAATATCTGGAGATTTTTGGGGGGTGGAGCCTGAGGAGGGAAGGGGCTTCTAGCCTGGACTCTGCCATTGGAAGGGTGCACCAGTTCATGCCAGATACTGAAGTGTTAAAAACAACTCCCTTCACTAATTCTATTTTTTTGCACAGGAATTTTAAATTTTATTAGAAAAAAGCTAGAAGACATAAAAAACCCTGAAACTATACACAAACATCAACATAAAGGACAAGAACCTAAAAAAGGGGAGGGAAAGGGAACATAAAAGGCCTCTGATTTTCTCTACAGCAAATATAATTTTGATCATGGGATTTTCCTCTAATCAGTTCTAGAGACTCTGTTGCCCAGTCATATTGCTAATTTTACTGCTCAATAACCCTATGCACATATTTTTAAGAAGGTTTTGGTTTTCTTGTGTGCCCCATTTGCTAGTTTGGGAGGCATGAGCTCTGAGAGACACGCACCGATTCCCCACTAGCCTTGTTCTGGTCGAAGCTCTTTTCGCCCTGACGCTTCAATCCAATTTTGCACAAGCTGCCCTGCAGCTGCGACTTGGGGTGCCTCTTTCCTGCGGCAAACAAAAACCGGCTTTCAGAAGATCTTGCTTGCGGCGGGAAAGAGGCGGGCCAAGTCGCTGCAGCGCGGCAGCTTGTGCAAAATCGGATGGAAGTGTCGGGGGGGAAAGAACTCCAGTGCCGGAAGAAGCCTAACGGAGAATCGGTCCCAGGCTCTGGTTCCTTGACAGAAAGACTGCGTGACAGAGAGAGTTAGAACAGGATGGAAGAAAAGCTTGCTGACCCTGCCTACCTTTCCTGGGTAAAAGTGTGAGAAAACACTGAGCCAAAGCCTTCATATCCACCTACCATTCCCTCCTGTGATTGACAGCACTTCTCTGGCATGTGTGAGACCCCCTCCCCCCTTGAACTTGGGGGGGGGGTGCACTCCCAGATGCTGAGTGATGGCCATTTTCTAATATTACATGGCTGACTACAAAAGCAAAAGGATGCAGAAACTAATCTCATGCACAGCTGATGGGGGGGAAGACAGAGAGAACAATGGGTTGAGGGGTCGTGCTAGATACACCCATCTCACAAGGATGAGATTGATTGTGCTGGTTTAATGTGTGTCAGTGGAATTCTGGAAGTCTTAAGCGCTCCTGCATTACATCACATCAGTGACTGATCTGCTCTGCCTTTCTTGCTCAGAGCCACTTTGCAAATCTCCAGTGGCCACATTTCTGGGCTTCAGGGGCCACATCTGGGTCTCTGCCCAGTTCTGAAGACTCTTGAAATGAACTCGAACTAGGAAGAGCCAGAGAAAAGTGAGGGAACTGATTCCATCATGTGGTTCCACTGACTGAATCACATGACGCTGTCTTACAGTGAATCAGACCCTCAGTCCATCGAGGTCAGTATTGTCTACTTAGACTGGCAGCAGCTCTCCAGAGTCTCAGGTAGAGGTCTTTCACACCAACTACTACCTTCTATCTGATCCTTTTAGCTGGAGATGCTGTGGATTGAACCTGGAAGCTTCTGCATACAAAGTGGAGGCTATTCTGCTGAGTCACAGGCCTTCCCTGTTAGAAGCAAAGTGGAAGCAAGCTAGTCAACCTGGCCCTGAGCAGTCCACAAAAGACCCGTAAAGTAACTTGCTTAAAAGGAGCTCCATTAGTGGCTATTAGCCATAAGGTATCGAGGGAACACTCTGGGGCAGTGATTCTGTGTATTCTGGGCACTTGAGGGGCCACAGTGGGAGGGCATCTGGAGTCCTGGCTCCACTGATGGGCCTTCTGAGGGCACCTGGTTTTTGCCACTGTGTGACACAGCGTGTTGGACTGGATGAGCCATTGGTCTGATCCAACATGGCTTCTCTTGTGTTCTTATGTCTGGGTCAGTGATTTTCTGTCTTCTTAGTGCTCGAGGGGCAACAATGGGAGGGCTTTTGGAGTTCTGGTCTTGGTAGTGGACCTTCTGAGGGCACCTGGGTTTTGGCCACTGTGTGACACAGGGTGTTGGACTAGATGGGCCATTGGCCTGATCCAACATGGCTTCTCTTGTGTTCTTATGTCTAGGTCAATGATGCTCTGTCTTCTTAGTGCTCGAGAGGCAACAATGGGAGGGCTTCTGGAGTTCTGGTCTTGGTAGTGGACCTTCTGAAGGCACTTGGGTTTTGGTCACTGTGTGACACAGGGTGTTGGACTAGATGGGTCATTCTCTTTTGTTTGCTCTCACCTTGTCTGAGAACTCCAATGCCACAGAAGACGGGACCTTCTGCGGGCAAAGCAGATGCTCTGCCGCTGAGCCACGAACCCACTGAGCCACAGTGTCCAGCTCAAGGTCTTTCAATGCTGCTAGCCACCCAGATCTAGCTCTCTTGCTCCCTGTGCTGCTCTTCACAGCCCCAGAGCCTTTGGCCATTTCTTGACAACTCTGGCCTGTTAACAGATGTTACAGAGCAGTAGGCCGATGTGTCTAGCAGACTGTTATAAACCAGTGGACCGAGTGTACAAGTCCCCTGGGCCTTCTGTGGCCTCTGCTTCGTAAGCCCCCCAGCGCTGGGGTTAGCAGGCAGCCCATGCTTTCCCCCCAACCTTGTCACTCCCACAGCCAATCTGTCAGCATTTGGAGTCAGGCTTCCTAAACGTCGAAGGGGTCTATGAGATCTCCCCCTCTGCAGCCAGCATGACAAGCATGCGGTTGCTAAAGAGGGGCAAAGGGACAGAAAATAACCATGTCTGAGAAGCTATCCATCTCTCCTGCATTGTCTAGGTTTCTCTACCGCAGCAGGGGTGAGACTTCAACCGGAAAGTGGGGGATGGGAGAGTCCTTGCACTGCAAGCCAGACAATGCTAGTTTTCTCTACCAGCCTTTGGCGTATCAGGCCAGGGGAAACATTCCTAGGATACGCTACTACCCATCAATCATATGTTACCTTTAACAGCAGCTGAGCTCTGCTGAGCTTCTGGCCCTTCACTCTTTGCAGGTATTTAAGCCTTGGTATAGATCAGGGGTGGCCAAACTTGTTTAACCGAAGAGCCACATAAAATAAACATCAGATGTTTGAGAGTCACAAGACATGAACATCAGATGTTTGAGAAAAGGAAGGAAGGAAGGAAGGAAGGAAGGAAGGAAGGAAGGAAGGAAGGAAGGAAGGAAGGAAGGAAGGAAGGAAGGAAGGAAGGAAGGAAGGAAGGAAGGAAGGAAGGAAGGAGGGAGGGAGGGAGATGGGGAGAGAGAGGTGGAAAGAAAGCAAATAGATGGGGAGGAGAGATGGAAAGAAAGCAACTTTAAATGCATTCCCATTGGCTTGGAGAAGTGATATATAGAGACAAATGCCTTCTTCAAGCCAGCCAATGAGGTGGTGGGAGCTTCAAGAGCCGCTCAATATGTGTTGAAGAGCCACATGTGGCTCCCAAGTCACAGTTTGGCCACCCCTGGTATAGGTCAAAGGGCATACTCCCAAAGGCTCTTGGCTCACAGCCGGAGACCCTTCATGAGCACAGCCACTGCTGGGAGTTTGCACGTGCTGCTTCTTTTTCTTTCCTCATTTAAATTGTATTTTTGAAGCCTGTGAATCTTGTAAGCCCCTCTGAGACCCCGCTGAAGAAGAAAAAAAGCATAAGGGAAAAGATACTGAATGATGTCGCTCCAGAGGCTGCAGCAGGGAAGGCATCCCGGGTTTGAGCGACCCACCTTCTTTTTAATGCACATGACAGTTCTTTTGCAACTGTCTTGCTGGAAAGGACAGGGTCTATGGGCATCACCCCACAGTCGCTTTACATGTCAAGGGAAGGTTTGTTCTCACTTGACTGCTGACAGCCTTGGATGAGATCATCACAGTGCAAAACCGAGATCTGTATCTCCAAAGAAGAGCTGAGCATGCTCAGAAACCATGGGCAAGCACTCCTCCATGCATCTCAATCTCCTTCCCACTTCCACCAAGGAGCTCAGAGCAACATACGTGGCTCTCTTTACCTCCATTTTATCATCACAAAACCCCCAAGAGATAGGTCAGGCTGAGAGAGAGAAGGAGAGAAGTCACCCACTGAGCTTCCGTGGCAGAGCAGGGATTTGGGCCCTTATAGACAGCGTCAAGAAGGGATGGGACAAACATATGGAGCACAGGTCCATCAGTGGCTAATAGCCAGAAGGTATAGAGGGAACAGTCTATCTGGGACAGTGATGCTCTGTATTCTTGGCACCTGGGGCGCAAGAGTGGGAGGGCTACTGGAGTTCTGGCCCTACTGGTGAACCTCCTGATGGCACCTGGGTTTTGGCCACTGTGTGACACAGAGTGTTGGACTGGATGGGCCCCTGGCCTGATTCAACATGGCTTCTCTTATGTTCTTATGTCTGGAGTAATACGTCTGGCTTCTCTTATGTTGTTATAGGTCTCATAGATCCTCATTAGCCACTCTACCCACCACACCATGCAGGCTCCCACTTGTATCGTCTTTATGTTTGCTTCGGGTTGCCAGTTGCCAGCTTATAGCAGGACACCTCCAGGGAATCGAGGCCCTTGTGTGCCGATGCTCAGCTGATCAGCAGGCAGAAACTGGGGCCAAAGGGGAGGGCACTAGCATCTGGTGGAGAAAAACTGAAAAACAAGACCTCATCTACTTACAGGAAGTTCTGACCATAGAGTTCCTGGTGATTCCTAGAGTTATCATTATCACTTCTGGGTATCTCTAGGAATCAACTTTCTGTAAGAACTTTCTGTAAGTCTTAATTTTCTTTATAATTTTCTCCTGGGACATTACCCCCCCCCCCCCAAAAAAAAACCCTTCCTGCTGGCTTCCTGTCAACCCTATATTTGTTCCACATTTTAGATATTTTGAACATATGTAGCTGCCTTATAATCAGTCAGACCCTCGGTCCATCAAAGTCAGCATTGTCTACTCAGACTGGCAGCGGCTCTCCAGGGACTCAAGCTGAGGTTTGTCACGCCTATTTGCCTGGACCCTTTTTAGTTGGAGATGCCGGGGATCGAACCTGGGACCTTCTGCTTACCAAGCAGAGGCTCTACCCCTGAAACACCGTCCCTCCCCTAGACATATGAACATATGAAGCTGCCTTATACTGAATCAGCCCCTCGGTCCATCAAAATCAGTCTTGTCTACTCAGACTGGCAGCGGCTCTCCAAGGTCTCAAGCTGAAGTTTGTCATGCCTACTTGCCTGGACCCTTTTTAGTTGGAGATGCCGCGGATTGAACCTGGGACCTTCTGCTTACCAAGCAGATGCTCTACCACTGAGCCACTGTCCCTCCCCAGCCACTGCCCCTCCCCTATTTTGTGATGCCTCAGTATGGAGACAGATGTAGTAGACGAACACCAGACTCATCCTCTCTGCCGTACTCGTGCAGCAGCCCTGATATATCAATTAATTACTTGATTCATATATAACTAATGTGGTGATTCAACAGCAGCTGATACTTTCCATAAATCCTGACTTGATTATACAGGCAAAAGCTCCCCCTGGATGTGGAACTCATTTGCGAGGACGGCTCTCCGTGAGGGGCACTCCTCTTGAAAAGTCCCATTTTCAATCCACGGTTAACAATCCTTTGCATTGCTCGATCGATTTGAACTGGCCTAATTAGGGAGCTCATTTGGGGGAGGGGAAGCAAATAAAATTTGAATATGCCCGTCGAGCCTCACGTCGAGAACCTGGTCGCGGATGAAACGGCTCTGCACTTACTGTCTTCATGAGTCTTCAGCAGCAACGGTGGGCTCCGCGGCCCGTCCCCCGGGGTGGTGAAGCAAAGGATTGACGTATAGTAGGCGGTGAATTTCTTCAAGTTGGTGATGTAGCCACTGTGAACGCCGTGGAAATCAGGAGTGATGGTGACAGTGGTCAGCGTGTCGGGCGAATCGATCGGCCAGGCCAGGAGCTAAAACGGAGGAAGAGGATTGACACAAAGAAGAAATCGCATTTAGAGATGTCTCCCATTCACTATCCTATATGCTCCACAGCCCCGGCCTGATTAGATCAATTGCGGAAGAACAAACATTAAAGGTAATGCAATCGCCTCCGCTCACGCTGTACATACAAGATTTAACCTTGTTACTGTGCTCACTGAAAGGGCTTGCGTCTTACCCTCTGGCGACACGCAGGGAATTTTAAAAACCGACAACAACAACAAAAAATCAGGGGCAAACAACCGAGTGCTTCGAGCGAGACTTAAGGATTTATAGAAAGCCGGCACAGCGTCCCTCCCGCTTGGAGAGGAAATGAAGAGTTACAGTAGCAATGTTAGGAAAATAAGAGCTTCGATCAACAAGGGGGGGGAAGTCATTTGGGCGTGGGAGAAAAGAGAGGTTTTGAAAAGACAGCGCTATACCGGAGAAGCGCATTATGGACTAGAGTGCTCTGTTCCAAGATAAGCTCAAGGTGATGGGTCATGTTGAGAACAACAAGCCTACATATGAGGGCGGGGTGGTGGCTCAGTGGTAGTGCATCTGCTTGGTAAGTAGAAGGTCCCAGGTTCAATCCCTGGCATCTCCAACTAAAAGGGTCCAGGCAAATAGGTGTGAAAAACCTCAGCTTGAAACCCTGGAGAGCCGCTGCCAGTCTGAGTAGACAATACTGACTTTGATGGACCCAGGGTCTGATTCAGTATAAGGCAGCTTCATATGTTCATATGCTTATTAAAAAACTCACTGGGACTCCACCACAAACACTCTCCTAAGTAACTTTATTTTTCAAGTCCTCCAGAAAGCCAACAGTGTAGGAGCTTTCCTCCTCTCTTCGGAGAGGGGTGTGTGTTGTTCTGGACTGAAAGGACAGAAACTCTGAGCGGCCATGCTCAGGGAGTAGCTGGTGGCTCCCAGCAAGGGTAGAGATGGCAAGGAATACCCTGTTGGGGAGGAAAGGCGTTGCCACATGGATACCTTCGGGGGGGGGGAGACATTCTTCAGGCAGCCGGTGATGGGGAAGAGCCCTCTCTGCCAAACCTGGGGAGCCGCAAGGCTCAGCAATGTGATCTGAGTTAGAAGAAGGCAGGTTTGCAGACTCCAAACAGTTCCACTGGCTGTTGATGGAGTTACCAGCTTCCTGAAATTTCACCTCATCTCAAGACTGCGGAGATCAGTTCCCCTGGAGAAAATGGCAGCGGCCAAGGGCAAACCTCTACGGTACACCATAGATCCTAGGTGAAATTTTCCTCCAAATTCTCTAGGAACTCCCCAGACTGGAGTTGGCAACTCTAGCTTTGCAGCAGGCAAGTCATACACTTCTTCCACATTCCCTGCAAGGCTGCTCTTGGTTCCTTTGCACAGGCTCATTCCAAGGGCCTCCCTGCTATCTATTCTTTTACAGCAAGACCTCAATGGTCCAGCCTCTCTCTCTCTCTCCCCTCACTCTCAATACTTTTGTATTGTGTGTATGTGTGTGTGTGTGCACACACACAAATCTAGAAGTCATGGCAACCTCTGGTGACTGGGGGCCTGGAGGATATCCAGGGAAGTGGCTGAATAAAGCCTGCCCCTGCCCTCCTGACTGATGGTATTCCAAGGCGGCCTTCCATTCAAATACTTGCCAGAGAAGAACCTGGAAGTCATGGTGACCTCTGGTGACTGACCCCTACTGGGGGCCTGGAGGATATTCAGGGAGGTGGCTGAATAAAGCCTGCCCCTGCCCTCCTGACTGCTGGTATTCCAAGGAGGTCTCCCATCCAAATACTTGCCAGAGAAGAACCTGAAAGTCATGGCAACCTCTGGTGACTGACCCCTACTGGGGGCCTGGAGGATATTCAGGGAGGTGGCTGAATAAAGCCTGCCCCTGCCCTCCTGACTGCTGGTATTCCAAGGAGGTTTTCCATCCAAATACTTGCCAGAGAAGAACCTGGAAGTCATGGTGACCTCTGGTGACTGACCCCTACTGGGGGCCTGGAGGATATTCAGGGAGGTGGCTGAATAAAGCCTGCCCCTGCCCTCCTGACTGATGGTATTCCAAGGCAGCCTTCCATTCAAATACTTGCCAGAGAAGAACCTGGAAGTCATGGCGACCTCTGGTGACTGACCCCTACTGGGGGCCTGGAGGATATTCAGGGAGGTGGCTGAATAAAGCCTGCCCCTGCCCTCCTGACTGCTGGTATTCCAAGGAGGTTTTCCATCCAAGTACTTGCCAGAGTCAACCCTGCTTAGCTTCTGAGATATAACATGATTGGGTTTGCTTGGGTTATCCAGGTCAGGGTAGCTTCTCACCTTCTCCAGGTGGTGGCTGGAGATCTCGTCACCAGGTAAAAGAAAACAGCCCTCCTAGAGAAAACGGCTGTTTTGGAACACGTGAAACTGTTTTGGAACACGCAAAGCTGCTGAATCAGACTAGCAGTCCATCGAAGTCAATATTATCTACTGAGACTAGCAGCAGCTCTCCAGGGACTCAGGCAGGGGTCTTTCATGTCATCCACAACCTGACCCTTTTAGCTGGAGATGCCTGCATGCCAAGCAGATGCTCTACCACTGAGCCACAGCCTCTCCTGAAGAAGGTAGACTCTATACAGGAGTCATTTTGTAGAAAAATAGGTGGTGGAGCTCATTAGAATAACTCATTAGAATAACTCATTAGCATATGCCACTCCCCCAGCCAAAAGCAACCCAATGCAAGAAAGGAGAGCCCTGGGTGAGTGAGGCCTGCTTGGGCTGGCTAGAGATCCAGCCAGCCCAAGCAGGCCTCTCTTGCCTGGGGCTCTCCTGGGCCACCCATATGTGTACCATAAGGCTCTGTGGTAGAGTATCTGCTTGGTAAGCAGAAGGCCCCAGGTTCAATCCCCAACATCTCCAAAAAAGGGTCCAGGTGAACAGGCGTGAAACACCTCAGCTTGAGACCCTGGAGAGTCACTGCCAGGCTGAGTAGACAATACTGACTTTGATGGACTGAGGGTCTGATTCAGTAGAAGGAAGCTTCATATGTTCATATGTTCACCTCCCCAGTCAAAAGGCCAGAAAGCCACTTGCTGCCCAAAATCACATAAGAAGTGGAGAAAGGGTGGGGTGGGCTTCTCTAGGGGTTAATGAGGGCTGCTGGGGGCGTGGCAAAGCTCCTGGTGGCTGGCTGGCTGCCCACTCTCCTAATCCAGGGATTGTTATGCAGCTGTACCTACTATTGAGTGGACAAGGTACGTGGGGTGGAAGAGGAGAAACCCTCAGAAGGTTTAGGAGCTGTGCTCCTGTGAGCTTCTGCTGAATCTGACTCTATGGTAGTATATCCATTGAGCTCTCTCCCCTCCCCAAACCCTGCCCTCCCCAGATTCCACCCCCCACATCTCTAATAATTTCACAATCCCGAATGGGCAACTCCTAAACTCATGGAACTTCGAGATGGCACTGCAGGCTGACTATTTGGCTGACATTTTTTTCTGAGCGCTGTATAGGGTTGCCAAGTCCAATTGAAGAAATACCTGGGAACTTTGGGGGTGGAGCCAGGAGACTTTGGGGGTGGAGCCAGGAGATGTTAGGGGTGGAGCCAAGATCAAGGCTGTGACAAGCGCCGCAGCCGCAGGTTCCCGCGCCGCAGCCGCCGCCTGAGGAGGAAGCTGTCCCTTCCTCCTCCTCCCGCTTGTCCTCCCCGCCCCTCGGCCCTGCCTGAGGCTGGAAGCCTGGGTGAAGCAGGGCGGTGGCGCGGGCATGGAGAGCGGGGCCGGGGGCTCGGGGCCTCCTCCTCGGCCTCCGGCGCTGCCGCGCTGGTGCTGCCGGGGCTGTGCTGCCTGTGCTCCTCCGCCACCGCCGCCTCCTCCTGCTGCTGGGCGCCGGCGGGCCCGCCGCCTGCGGCCTCACTGGGCGGGAAGGGGGCGGCAGCGGCGTGGCGCGGCGGCCTCGCACGCTCCGGGACGGGGCGGCTCGCCATTTCCCCCCTCCGGGACGGGGCGGCTTCGCCATTTCCATTTTTGGGGGGAGTGGGGGAAGAGGGGGGAAATCCTGGGGTCCCCCGCCAGGGCGGGAGGGTTGGGACCCCTAGCGCTGTAATGAATATATGGATTTTATATTTTTTATTGTTTTGGGATATGGTTACCCAACCTTAAGAGCTCCTTGGCACAGAGTGTTAAAGCTGCAGTACTGTAGTCCTAAGCTCTGCTCACGACCTGAGTTTGATCCCCGGCAGAAGCTGGATTCAGGTAGCCGGCTCCAGGTTGACTCAGCCTTCCATCCTTCCGAGGTCGGTCAAATGAGGACCCATTTCCCATGGGGAGGAAAGTGTAGATGACTGGGGAAGGCAAGGGCAAACCACCCCATAAAAAGTCTGCCATGAAAATGTTGTGAAAGCAACGTCACTCCAGAGTCAGAAATGACTGGTGCTTGCACAGGGGACCTTTCCTTTCCTACCCAACCTTTGGTCTTGCATAGGGTTGCCAAGTCCAATTCAAGAAATATCTGGGGACTTTGGGGTGGAGCCAGGAGACTTTGGGGGCGGATCCAGGAGACATTGGGGGCGGATCCAGGAACAAGGGTGTGAGAAGCATAATTGAACTCCAAGGGAGTTCTGGCCATCACATTTAAAGGGACAGCACACCTTTTTAAATGTCTTCCTTCCATAGGAAATAATAAAGGATAGGGGCACCTTCTTTTTGGGGCTCATAGAATTGGACCCCCTGGTCCAATCGTTTTGAAACTTGGGGTGTACTTTGGGGAGAGGCACTAGATATTATACTGAATTTTTTTTGCCTCTACCTCAGTAAACAGCTCCCCCAGAGCCCCCAAAAACCTCCAGATCAATTCCCCATTATACCCTATGAGAATAGATCTCCACATAGGGAATAATGAAGTGCTCAGCAGATGTACCCCCCCCCCCCCGCCTTACTGGCGACTCTGAAGTGAGGAATTGGCCTCTCTACTCACGAGTTGCAGCCAACTTCTTCCAAGTAACACAGACACCCCATTCCAAGAGGAAGCCTTTCCAATTGGAGACTGGAGACAGGTCCCCCGCTGGGACCTGGGGCTTGGCAAGCCTAGTCCTGCATGAGCTGGGAGAAAGGCAGATCTGGGGCTAATTTAAATACAGGAGTGATTCTTTGACCCCGAGACCTCCCCAGCATGCACGATACATGTCTGAGGACTGTCACACCCAGGCTTGTAGCAGGAACACTTTTGCATATTAGGCCACACACCACGATGCAGCCAATCCTCCAAGAGCTTATAGCAGGCCCTGTGAGAAGAGCCCTGTAAGCTCTGGGAGGATTGGGTACATCCAGGGGGTGTGGCCTAATAGGCAATGGAGCTCCTGCTACAAAAAAAAGCCCTGGTCACACCATCTCCTGCCTTGTTTCCTTCCTAAAAAGAGAATCATAGAATCATAGAGTTGAAGAATGGCTTGAGTTTGGAAGAGACCACTGCAGGGCCTGCTTCCTGCAAAGGGTCTTTATTCCAGGATCTGTGAACAAGAGTGCCCGAGCAGGGATCTCAGAGCCTGCTGCTTAATAAACCCAAAAGAAAGCCTTTCTCCAAATGCTCTAAAGAGTTGGCAGCCATTCCCCTGCTGGAACAGAAATCGAACAAGCTAAAATGGAACGGCTCTCCATCCGCGCAGCTGAAAGGGCCTTTCCAACGCACTCCCCTCATTACCTTTCTCATCACAAGAGCCCTTCTGCAGCTGAATGAGCCCTGCTCAACGATGTTAATTGTTGTTAATTGATGCTAATTGACCCTAGGAGCAGGTAAACAAGGCACGGAGTCCTGGCCGCTTGGCTCACGAGAGTGCATTGGCTCTGCTGCCTTCAGGCAAGCCACATTGAAGAGAAGCAGAAAGCTTCCCCGGTACTTTTTCCAGGAGATTTATCATGGGGGGAAAAATGGTTTCAGGTTTTTGCACCGGCCATACCTGGTGTCTTAGAAAACAGCAGAATACCTACCAAAATAGTCAAGATGGCGACTAAAAAAGGAAAAAACAAAGTTAGAAAAGAACCATTTTATGGTTTTGCATTGGTCTGAATGCCTCCAATTACAACATTTGCGGTGCACTCACAAATTAATTTTTCCTGTACATGTATTACTCTCTGATTTCGAAAAAAAAATATTATATTTTGATGTGAACACCATTAAAGGGTTAATTCAGAGAATTTATAATATGCCGGCAAGCTCAAAAATTCCTTTCCTACATAATTACCAAAATGCTTGGCACAAGGATTTAGGTGTTTCTTTATCTGAAGTTCAATGGAGCCGTATTTGGAATACTACGGCGTACACATCACCCGCTGTTAATATTAGGTTTAAAATGGATAAGGTTATTTCTAGATGGTACCTAACTCCTGCTCAACTTTCACATTCCATTCCTGATATGTCCCCTCACTGTTGGAAACGTGGTTTTAAGGCTACCTTTTACCATGCTTGGTGGTCTTGCCCGGTGATTGCCACTTTCTGGAAACAGGTAGCTAAGGAAATTTTCAAAATTACAGGGGTTATGATCCCATTCTCTCTGAGTTTGATTCTTTTAAATCCATGGGAATCTGGATTTGCTTTGAAACAGGATAAAGAGCTTATAATGACTTTACTTACTTTAGCTATTGCTTGTCAATGGAAAGATGAGCAATCCCCTAGTCTATGGGCTTGGTATCTCAAAGTCTGGGATTACTTTTCACTAGATAAGATTACGGATGATTTGCGGTCACGTGCCGATACTCCTCAACGTAAATCGGTAATAGAAAAATGGTCACCTTTTTTAAGAATCCGTTTTGCTAATTACTTAACTTTGTCTTAATTTGTGTAATATTACTGGTGCGTTTATGTTGTTTCCTATTTTGAAACTTTTTGATTTTCCATAAACTGCTTGAGTTTACCATAAAGAAAAATATTATTTTAATTTTTTAAACCATTTCCACGGGAGTGAGAGAACGAGAGGGAGCGAATACATAAAAAGGACATAGGAACTCATGCCCTGACCTGGATAGCCAAGGCAAGCCCGATCTTGTCAGATCTCGGAAGCCAAGCGGGGCCAAACCTGGCAAGTACTTGGATGGGAGACCTTCTTGGAATACCAGGGCTGGGAGGCAGAGGCAGGTGATAGAAGTCACCTTTCTGAACATCCTCCAGGCCCCAAATAGGGGTCACTGGAAGCCACCATGACTCATGCACACACATACACACTGCACAAAATACAAAACAAGAACATAGGAACTCAAGAAGCTTCAACACACCAAGTCAGAACATTGGTGCATCTTGCTGAATACTGTTTACTCTGACAAGCAGTGGCTGTACCTTGGGCAGAGAAAAATCTTTTCTCTTCCTTGCCTCAAGAGACCCTTTAACTCAGGGGTGTCAAACATGAGACCTGGGGGCCATATCAAGCCCCTAGAGGGCTCCTATCAGCCCCCTGAGCAACTGACTGTCATCTGCTTCCTTCTCCCTCTCTCTTACTTACTTCTGCATCACAGTTTGCTTTGCCAGGCTTGCTCAATCGCACAGGAGCTACAGAGCAAAGTCTCTATTTTCTCCATTGGCTGAGGCTCCTCCCTTGGGGATGAGGAGAGCTACTGTGCCAAGCCTCTCTTCCTTTTATTGGCTAAGGCTCCTCCCCCTCCTGGTCCCCTGGGGAAGGAAAGAAAGAGCCAGAGCTTCTTTTGCTCTGTCTCCTGGATCACACAAGAGAGATACAAAGAAAGCACCATTAAGGCCAACGAGTGCTTAATGTTTTAAGCATGTTTCATTTTAAGTTTTTAAAAACCTTTTATTGTGTTTGTGTGCTTTGTAAAGTTTTTATATTTCATGCACATGGCCCGGCCCAACAAGGTCTCGTTGATGTCAGATCTGGCCCTCATAACATATGAGTTTGACACCCCTGCTTTAACTAGTGATGCTGGAGAGTGAACCAGATTAAATTGTGACCTTGTAAATGTACCACCACTGAGCCATCACCATTTTTTTGACAATGGAGGGGGGGTGGGTGGGAGAGTGCTGTGTGCCGACAGTGCAAACCTACGCAGAGTTATTCCAATTGAAGCCCACTGATTTCGAGCGGGTTAGATGTGCATCAGTTTATGGAACAGCGCAGCCTCAGTCTTCTGGTATTCCTGCAGCCTCTTGGAACCTGGCCAATGTGTCCATAAACTTTAACAGCGAGCATATATAATTCACCCTTCGCCCTTCTATGCGAGTCCCAGGTAAAGCGAACCAGCTTCTTAGCAACACTGGAGAAAGCAGGGTGGGTTTTGGCTCCGCCTCTCCCTTTTTCTCCTGGAATTGTCAAACCACGCTTGAAAGCCTCGCCGGAATTCAAGCCCGTTTCCAAGAAAAGAAACAGTCTCCTAATGGCAAAACAGAAAAAAAAGAGGGGGGGGGGGGCTTGGCTTTGCTTTTCTAAATTATATCTGCAAAGCACAATAGAAATGCCCAAATGTCAATGGCTGTGCTTTTACATCTCCTTGCTTTCTAAGAGTTTCATGCTACACAGTCCCTTAGAATGAATCAGAGTGCTTTTGCCAAGGGGGGGGGGGGGCGCGCGGGGAGAAACACAATGGGAGGTAAGCCAAGACACAGAATTGTGACTACTGGTAATTTGTAAAATCATTACACAAATTATGCAGTACAAGGAAATGTGGTGGAAAAGGCCCTTCCCACACTGCCCACATTAGGGTACTGGGGGGGTATACCTGTAAGAGAAGTACCATCTGCAAAGCTATTCTATCTAAAGGCATTCAGGCACAGGAAAGCAATGAGTTGACAGAGAAAAGCAAGGAGAACGCTTCTCATTGGCAAGTATGAATCAGCCCATTTAGGCTTTTCAGCTATTTTTTTCCTAAATAATATTCGGTTTAAGTAGTGGAGGAAAATGAAAGCCTGATGAAAAGCTGGTTTTGAGGCTTTAAGAGGTGTCAAATGCATTTGTTATGAGGGCTAGATCTGACATAAATGAGACCTTGTTGGGTCGGACCATGTCGGGTAGGGCTAGGCCATGTACGTACCTATTTAAAATCAGGTAGGGATATAAACTTTGTAAAGGACACAGACAAACACAATTAAAGATTTAAGAAAACAACCTTAAAACATGCTTTAAAACGTTAGCACTCGCTGGTCTTAAAGGTGCTTTCTTTGTATTTCTCCCATGGGATCCAAGGAACGGGGCAAAGGAAGCTCTGGCTCTTTCCTTCTTTCCAGGGGACTGGCGGGGGAGGAGCCTCAGCCAATAGAAGGAAGAGAGGCTTGGCTCAGTAGAAGAAAGTAGATGACAGCCAGTTGGCTCGGGGGCCTGATTCAGCCCCTGGGCTGCATGTTTGACACCCCTGCTCTGCAGCCTTCCTCTCCAAATTCTCCTTTGACCACTCTCTTTCTTCCATCCTTCTTAACATGGCTGAGAGTCCTCTTGTGGTCCAGAGGATCAGATTCAGCTTTCTGGTGCTACACCAACTTCAGCAGCGACCCCACTGCACACGTCTCACAGTTCATGACCGCAACACAAGCATATCATTCATGACAGCTTGCTCTTTGTTCCCCAACAAATGAATGACTCGATCAGGTATGGAGTCTGGATCTGTCAGAATTGATCCAAATCTGTCAGTCCATTCAGTGGATCACAGAAGCTGAGTGGAAACCCAACATGGCAACTCTGTGTTGACTGACTGATAACCTGTGCCAGCGGTCACTCAAAGATGACCCAGCTGGATCCAAATGAGCAGCAAGCTTGGTCAATATGAAGAGAGAGTCCCATCTCATCAGATCTCAGAAGCTAAGCAGGGTGAGCACTAGTTAGTATTTGGGTGGGAGAGCAACAAAGAATTCCACAGTCGTTATGCAGAGGAAGACAATGACAAACCACCTGTGACCAGCTCTTGTCCTGATTAGAGATGTGAAGGCCCAGAAAAAACTTGGAAAATTTTGGGGGGAAAACTTTTTTTTCCTGTTTTTTTTTCCCCTGAAGCCTTTTTTTGTTTGTTTTTTTCCAAAAAATTGGAAAAATTGAAAAAAGAAAAGAAAATTGATTATGGAACATTTATTTTCACATGATGAATAAAATATTTTAAGACAAGGTGTTCAGATATATTCCAAATCATTCCTAAAAAATATGTATGGTATCAGATTATTCTAATTTCTGTGCACTGAGGACAAGCAAGTCCTAGGTCATGCCTATTCATTGAAACTTAGTCCTACACTCCTTTCTATACACTCCTCCCCTCTGCAATTCTTTTTATGAGAATGAGGTTTTTTTTAATTTGTATTTAATACTGTGGAGAGGAAACATGAATAATTGTTACTTCTGGATTTTTAAAAATTGTTTTGTGGAGGTTTGTTTTTTTTTTTGTCTGTTCCACATAAACTAGTAAACAGTTCCGGAGATGGTTGCTCCATTTGTTACAATTACAAATAACTATTATTTAAAAAGTAAATTCTGTTTGTAATAATTGTTTGGATACACTATATTTTTAATATGCTAGTTGTGATAATTTCATGCCAAGTAAAATTGTCCATAGTCATATTTTATGTTCCTAAAGTAACAGAATGACTTTCAATCTGGGAAAGAAAAAAGAAGTGCTAATGTGGCATTGTTTTTTCAATTTTTCTGAAAATTTCCACCACACCCCCTCCCAAACCCCCCACAAAAAATGGTCAAAATTTCCAGAAATTTTACATCTCTAGTCCTGATAACCTTAAAAGCTCACAATCTACTGACTGTGACTTGATGACAATTAATTGCCCTGGCCTAAGCTACCTCTGAACCTGAAACCTCCAAAGCAAATTTAGAATACTAGGAAGGGGCCAAAAGTTAAAAACATTAATAGTTATGGACAGGGCTTTTTTGGTAGAAAAAGCCCAGCAGGAATTCATTTGCATATTAAGTCACACCCCCTGACATCACCATTGTTCCACACAGGGCTTTTAAAGAAAAGGCCCAGTAGGGACTCATTTGCATATTAGGCTACACCCACTGACGCCAAACCAGCAGGAACTGTGTTCCTGCGCGTTCCTGCTCAAAAAAACCCCTGGCTATAGACAAAATATACATGTTTATTACAAAACCATAAAAACCTCGTAGAGGCCCAAATGTAGCCTCCTAAAATCATCAAAGTGACAAACGCACATGAAAGAACCATGTATAATTTGACATGTTTCGGCCTGCAGAGGCCTTCTTCAGAGGTCAAATAGTACAAATCTCAACATACAACAACGACCCTGTATGTTGCGTAACAGGTTGGTTTAGTGTCTCTTCCCATCTCTTTGTGATGATCTCTGAATCAAACCAGGGTCTGCCCTGGTTACTACTTCGATGGGAGACCAGCGAAGAAATCCAAAGTTGCTATGCGGAGGTGAGCAACGGCAAACCACGTCTGCTCATCTCTTGCCTTGACCTGGATGGTCCAGGCTAACCTGCTCTCATCCAATCTCAGAAGTTCAGAAGCTCAGCAGGGTCAGCTCTGGTTACTACTTGGATAAAAGACCACCAAGGACCACCAGGGTTGCTGCACAGAGGAAAGCAGCGGCAAACCACCCCTGAATGTCTTGTCTTAAAGAACCTATGGGCTTTACTCTTAAGTCAGCTGCAATTCGATAGCACTTTCCACCATCACCAAATCATAGAATTTACATCACACTGCTGGTACGGAGCTGGCTATTCCAACTGGTCTAATAAAACAAATTTTTGTCATTCTGAGTATTAGTGGCTTCTCTGGAGTCCCAGTTGGAGGACTTTCCCATCACCTGCTACTTGATCCCTTTGAACCAGGGAGGGACTGTGGCTCAATGGTAGAGCATCTGCTTGGTAAGTAGAACGTCCCAGGTTCAATCCCCAGCATCTCCAACTAAAAAGGGTCCAAGTGAAATACCTCAGCTTGATACCCTGGAGAGCCGCTGCCAGTCTGAGTAGACAATACTGACTGTGATGGACTGAGAGTCTGATTCAGTACAAGGCAGCTTCATATGTTCATATAACCAGAGATGCCAGTGATAGATCCTGTGTTAAAGCCACATAGAATAAACAGCAGATGTTTGAGAGCTACAGGACAGGGAGGGAGGGAGGGAAGGAAGGAAGGAAGGAAGGAAGGAAGGAAGGAAGGAAGGAAGGAAGGAAGGAAGGAAGGAAGGAAGGAAGGAAGGAAGGAAGGAAGGAAGGAAGGAAGGAAGGAAGGAAGGAAGGAAGGAAGGAAAATAGAGGGGGGGGGGAGAATGGAGGTGGAGGTGGAAAGAAAGCAACTTGGAGATGGCTTGGTTTGGAGAAGTGATTTAAAGAGACAAATGTCTTCTTCAGGTTGGCCGATGGGGTGGTGGGAGCTTCAAAAGTCGCACAATACGTGCAAAAGAGCCACAGTTTTGCCACCCCTGCTCTAGTACTAAGCTATGGCCCCAGTACAAATGATTGTAGCATGTATTAATCCAAACCTTGTATCCTTGGTTGATCCCATTGATGAACTGCTGTGGAGGAGGGTTCCACAGGAACCGAATGGTAGTCGAGTTCACAGCTTCTGCTTGGACGTTCTGCGGGGGCGCTGTAGGCACTGCGTGATGCCCAGCCCAGTGGATAGCCAAGTAAAATCGATGACATGCGGAAAGAAGAAATGGGAGACAGGGGAGAAAACCTTTAGCCGCCACTCACGTTTCAAAGGAAATAACAAAAAAAAAAAAATGTGAGAGAGAGACCTGTGATTTATGTTCCTGATACTCAGGAGTGACTTAAAAGGAAAGTTAATTGGGTTATTTCTCATTTTCTCCTGGAAATTCTTTCAACGGGCAGGAGATGGGGGGATGGAATGATTCCTCTGCCTTATCCTTCCGCAAACGAGCTTTGCACCCATGGACCCAAGACAGCAGCACAGATGATGATGTGTGAATATCTCTCTCTCTCTCTCTCTCTCTCTCTCTCAATTATCTGCAGTCTTAACGGGAGCCTGCTGCTTCAGAGACAACCTTCTGCAGAATGTTTGAGCAACCTAACCACCTCTCCCAGCAGACCAGCGGAATCTACTGAACCACCATACTAACATTACAGCAGTTTCTTTTGTTGGTCTATTAATAATGATGGATGTACGTGTGTGTGAAAAATGAACACTTTCACTGGACCAAATCCTGCAAGCTAAATATCAGATGTGAATGATTGTTCTTTTTTTAAAATATATATATATATATTGAGGATTGGAAATTGCACCACCTCCGATGATTTACATGCTAAATGTGTTATCATCAAGCACGCAAGACACTCGCAATCATGCCTGGCTGCCATTTGCAAATCGAAAAAGAACATTTGCAACAATGACAAATAATTTTTAACAACTATCGGCATCTCAAAAATTAATCTTTCTGCAGCTCTGCATTGAAAAATCAAAGGCTCGGAGTGGAATCTACTGAACGAGAGCTTTGTGCAAATGAACGGGGATTGGCTGAAGCAGTGATTGGCACGTTGGGTCCCTAAATGGCCTCATTTTACCAATTTATTGGAATAATCAGCAGTGCAATCTTATGCAGATTTATCCTATTAAAATCAATTTCTTGGACAAGAGTAACTCTGCGTAGGATTGTGCTGTAATTTTTCCAGTCCTGGTGGCTTGGCGAGGCTAGCACCCCTTTTAACTCCCGCCTGACAGAACATCCGCCAGAATATAAAATACTCCCAGTAAATCCATTTTGTATAATTGCGCAGTATGTGCTGTACCTTTTCTGTATAAGAGGAATGATGGAGACAATTGCCATAACTTTATGAGTAAAGATCTCCCAGCTAGAAGGACCATCTTCCCCACTTGGTTGTTGGCAAAATGCAGAAAGAGCGATGTATGTACAAGACTGCCTTGACAGAAATCATTTATCTCTTTAATTCCCCCATCGCCGAAATTGATTCCTCAAGTCACAATATGTATGTGATTAATCAGTAGGTCCTTCAGAGTCCCAAGACTTTCTATGCTGCTCGCATATCCAATAGATCTATGTATCCCCACCAAATTACATATAAGAGAAGCCTCAGGCTGACTTTAGGAAGGGTCAGAGTATTATCTCAGCGGTCTGTTGACATTTTAAAAAGTTTCTCGGAAGTCTCTAGAAATCACTAAGACGACTCGGAGCCTGGTTAGATGCTTGCAGTGTTTATTTCTGTGCTTCTCCTGTCTGTGCCCACTGAGCCAGTTGCTTTCCTCACCCCTTGTTCTTTCCCCAGTTGCATTCTCCCTGAGTTAGTTCCCCAGGGGCTTAAATTCCCCGCTCCTATACCTGGAGCCCCTGACCCCTTAAGGTGCCCGCTTTCCTTTTCCACCTCGCCACACAGTCTCTGTCATAAAGTCATATCCAGACGTTCAGTTTTGTTACTGAAACATCAAAAGGTTACAGATCGAGGTGGCAGTCCACCAAATTTCACCTCCAAAGCTACATTTTTTTTAAAGGCTTAGGTGGGCAGAATTATCTTTCATTCTTCAATCTCAAGACATTTTGGTCTCTCATACCAACAGATTCAATACAGGGAGGGGAATTACATTATCAGAGGAGAAGAATGATTGTGTGAATCCATAATCAGGTGTTACCAAGAGGTAGCCCTTTAAGTAGAGGGACAGCTCTTGGGATAGTAACAATAAGCACTGAAGTAGAAAAAGTTGTTCAGTTTACCTCAGTGGGAATCAACTAAGTAAAGCAACAGCATGCGATTGGGGATGTGTGTGTTCGAGAACATGCGTCAGATAAGCTAGACAACTACACCCGGTGCTGTCACAGGACATTTTGGGTGCCAGAATGGAAAACGCAAATCCCACCCTGCAACCAAAACCAAACATGGATTGCAACCCACTCGTTAAGTTCTCTCGGCCCCGATGGAATTAACGTGAGTGAAGCAAACGTGCTGTAATGATTTTTCCCACAGTTCCCGCCCACTTCATTGAGGCTTGCTTAAGAGAGAATCCAGGGGTGCCTGCTCTTGGCTCAGATCTACCTGGCTTTCACTTGGCCTCTGCTGCTGTTTCTGCACCTACAGGGTCAATGCGCCGCTTGCCGAAAATAGAATGCCCTGGGAAGGGAACCAAGAAAAGCTTCCCTCTCTACAGGGAGGCCTGCATCCAACTTGGAAAAGACCTGCGGCCGCAGGGGAGATGCCAGAGAGACAGAGAGAGTTCTGAAAGCATTTCCCACAGAGCTGGCCTACAGAAGTGATGCGCAAGTATTTGCCTCCCGCCTGCAGGCTGCACACCTTTCGGCACCACCGTTTGCTTTGAGGACGGAGGGCCTTTGAGGAACACAGAGATCTGCCCAGGGGGACCGTCAGTCGTAAGAGCACTGAGAGCCTCACCACAGACTGCTGTGAGCACTCACAGCATTCATAACCCCCTTTCTCTTTCTGTTTTTCACTGGCAAAGCTTTTTACAGGCCTGGCCAAAGATAAAGAACTACTTATCAACATTTCCAGCAATCCGTTGAAGTTGATGCTTTTCTATTGTTTTAAAATGGAAAATATTCCGTCTCTTAGTTTGAGGGTAATGTTCCGAAGCCAGAATAAATCATTACGGCATAAAAGATACCTGTTGCAAAGGGCTGGGGTGGTGGCGAAGGAGAGTTGATAAAACCGTGACTGGAAAAACCGCAGCACTGGAAATCATGATTTATGGCATAATTTATCTTTTTTTTGGGGGGGGGGGTTTCTTTAAAGCAAGTCAACATCTGAATCTCCACAAATGCATTTAATATGTGGATAAAACAAGCCTGGCTAATATGGGTAAGCTTTTTGTGTGCGCGAAGAGCGTAAAAAATCCATATTAATGGATTTATGAGGAAAAGTTTGAAATCCACAGAAAGTGGCAGGGCAGCACACTGTATTAAAGATGCTGACAGCAGTTCTGTGTGCGTTGCATAGAGATACGGGTGTGCCAATAGCTTGGCTCTCTGTGCGAGGGGGGGGGGGGCGGATTTGCAGATTTCAGTAAACCAAACTGAATCAGAGCTCTGTCCCAGGGTGTGCAAAATCAGCCGTTTCATGACAAAATGGAGGAAAGGTCCCCAAATTTCATGTCAACGCAAGTGCAATGGAATCCAACCTTTGTGTTCTCCTCCGGGGGGAAGTTCACTTGGTTGGAAAATGCATTAGAAATCGGGCTGCCCAAACTGTGAGTTAATACGTAGCATTCTGAAACCACTCTTAGCAAAAAAGGTCAGGGAGGCAGCTTGAATAAGAGCCATTAAATGGGCTTCGGCTGCAAAAGTAATCGGAAAACGAAAAGGGGGTTTAAGCCAAACACACTCCTCGCGTGGCAATCTCTTTGTGAATACGCAGAGAGACAGAAGAGCCATTTAAAAAAAAAGATAAATGGTTCGTAAAGGTCTTCCAGAAGAAGCCCGTGATCTTTCAGGATGTCAGTTTCCACCACTAAATATGGCAGACTCCGGAGGATTGCACGATCTCCCCTTTCTGATAGAATTTTAAAGCCCCAGCTGACGAAACGGTGCTGGGGCCTTTACACCTCAAATCTAAGCACCTTTCTTTTCATGGCTTTCAAAGCAAGCAGGCCAGCTTAGAAATGCAAAGAAGGGCATTTCAAAATTTAGGTTCTCTCTGCTATGTCTTATTTATTTATTTATTTATTTATTTATTTATTTATTTATTTATTTTTCGTATTTATATCCCGCCCTCCCCGCCGAAGCAGGCTCAGGGCGGCTAGAAGGTCTTGCTTTGAAATGTCTGAAAGATTCAGCCCTTTGGAAAGAGCGTGGGGCGTTCTGAAAGCCTTTCCCATAAAAAGGTAAAGGTAGCCCCCTGTGCAAGCACCAGTCGTTTCCGACTCTGGGGTGATGTTGCACCATGACATTTTCACGGCAGACTTTTTACGGGGTTCTTTGCCATTGCCCTCCCCAGTCCTCTACACTTCCCCCCCCCCCAGCAAGCTGGGTCCTCATTTTACCGACCTCGGAAGGATGGAAGGCTGAGTCAACCTTGAGCTGAATACCTGAACCCACCTTCCGCCGGGATCAAATTCAGAGCTCGGACTGCAGAACTGCAGCTTTACCACTCTGCGCCATCAGTCTAAATAATTCTCTAACTCGTGTGGCTCCCCCCTTCCTATGAATCTGGGAAGTGTTTCCTGAGGTGGGCCAGAGCTCTAACAATAAAATAGAAGCAGCTTCCTGAAGCAAAATATCAGAAGCTAGGCAGGGTTAGGCTGGTTGGCCCTGATTAGTACTTGGCTGGGAGACCATCAAGGAAGTCCCAGGTTGCTACGCAGAGGAAGACAATGGCAAGCCACCTCTACCTGCCTCTTGTCTGGAAACCTCCACGAAAAGTCACCATAAGTTGCCTGCAACTTGACTGCATTCTCCACCGTCCATATATAGAATCATAGAGCTGGAAGGGTCCATAGAGGCAATCTAGCCCAACCCCCTGCTCAATGCAGGATCAGCCTAGGGTATCCCTGACAAGTGTCTGTCCAGTCGCCGCTGCTTGAAAACTGCCAGTGAGGGGGAACTCACCGTTGCCCCAGACTGCTGAACTACTCGTACTGCAAAATTTCCCACCCCCTGTATCCAGCCAGTATCTTCCCACCCTTCATTTAAACCCACTGTTGAAAGTCCTATCTTCTGCTGTCGGCAGGAACAGCTCCCTGCCCTCCTCTAAGCTACAGCCCTTCAAATACTTTGAAAGAGCCATCATGTCCCTCCTCAACCTCCTTTTCTCCAGACTGAACCTTCCCAAGTCCCTCAGCCTTTCCTCCTAGGACTTGGTCTCCAGGCCCCTGATCATCCTCCCTCTCCTCTGTGCCTGCTCCATTCTGTCCACATCCTTTTTGAAGTGGGAACATATGAAGCTGCCTTATACTGAATCAGACCCTCAGTCCATCAAAGTCAGTACTGTCTACTCAGACTGGCAGCGGCTCTCCAGGGTCTCAAGCGGAGGTTTTTCACGCCTATTTGCCTGGACCCTTTTCAGCTGGAGATTGAACCTGGGACCTTCTGCTTACCAAGCAGATGCTCTTCCGCTGAGCCACCGTCCCTCCCCTATGTGTGCACATGCGTGTGTGCATGTATGCGTAAAGAGTAACCATTCATTTGTTAATGGAGAACTTGAGAACCATGTGGTTCAGATTGGAGCCAGCTGATGTATTCAGGGTTGTGCTTCCAGCAGCTTTATATTCTTTAGGATGCTTTGGAAATCATTCTGTCTACTAAAGACAAGGCCTTATAGAACCGGGGTCATTCCAGCCGACACAGCAAGGGCAGGTGCCTTAGACCAGCACTTTGGCCATGCGGAAAGCAATCCTCCTTGCTTTTTTGGACGCTCTGAAACATAAAGCTAGGCCTCCCTGATTTATGTGCAATCCATAAAAAAGCAACCGGCACCTTGCTTCATTTGGTTTTTGGAATTCTCCTGACCTAAACAGCTTTCTAAGGGATGTCGGATGAAGATTACTTATAGGGGGAAGCTATAACTTGTTACGAGGCCCTTTGTTTGAATCCCCAAGGAAAGACAACTTCTGGAGCGACTTGGAAGACCCGATCCATCTTTTTTTTTCTCAATTTAGCATGCCTGAAACAATGATGAGTGGGCACATTTGTTTTGACTACGGAGCCACAAAAAAATATCCACATTTTCTTTGCCACCTAAAAGGTGCTGCTAGACACCAGTGAGATTAAAAAAAAACCCCAAACAGAAGTCCCAGGTTGCTATTCAGAGAAAGACAATGGCAAGCCACCTCTACTTGCCTCTTGTCGCCTCCACGAAAAGTCACCATAAGTTGCCGGCAACTTGACAGCATTCTCCAACCCCAAATCATCACGGAAAATCAGAATTTTGTCTTCCCAAGTCAACTTCCTGGTGTCCTACTGAATAATTTCAACGTTAAAATGTGATCCGAGGACTTAATTTCGGATATGCAACCAAACCTACCTCAAAGCACACATGAATTCTTGAAGGGTTATCAAAGAATGGGCTGGCAGTTTGAAAATCCTTAAATTTATCAGAGCCAAAAACCTGGGCAGAATACCACCCTGAAAGTGGCTACGGAGAGTCAGCTCCTCCTAACTCCCAGCTTCAGTGCTGTGCCAATGTGCTTCTCAAGAGCACCTAATGGGCATGATGACGCTCATCACAAATAAAAGTTAAGAAATGAGAGTGGTCATTGTCAAATAGGCAGCAGGACCCTGCCTCCTTAGATTCTCCAAAGTTCGCCTACCCTGTTTAGAAAGTAGATTGAGCACCTACCTTAATGGCTTCTTTGGATGAAGCAGAGGTCCATCAGTGGCTTTTAGCCACAAGGTATTGTTGGAACTCTCTGTCTGGGGCAGTGATGCTTTGTATTCTTGGTGTTTGGGAGGGGCAACAGTGTGAGGACTTATAGTCTCCTGGCCCCACTGATGGTCCTCTTGATGGCACCTGGGTTTTTTGATCACTGTGTGACACAGAATGTTGGACTTGGTGGGCCATTGGCCTGATCCAACATGGCTTCTCTTATGTTCTTATGTGACACAGAGTGTTGGACTGGATGGGCCATTGGGCTGATCCATCATGGCTTCTCTTATGTTCTTATGTGACTCAGAGTGTTGGACTGCATGGGCCATTGGCCTGATCCAACATGGCTTCTCTTATGTCCTTATATATGGGGCAGTGATGTTCTGTATTCTTGGTGGTTGGGAGGGACAACAGTGGGAGGGCTTCTAGTGTCCTGGCCACACTGGTGGACCCCTGATGGCACCTGGGGTTTTTTGGCCACTGTATGACAGGGTCAGGGCTTTTGTTTTATAGCAGGGACTCTTTTGATGATATTGGATTTATATTCCACCCTCCACTCCGAAGAGTCTCAGAGCGGCTCACAATCTCCTTTACCTTCCTCCCCCACAACAGACACCCTGTGAGGTGGGTGGGGCTGGAGAGGGCTCTCCCAGCAGCTGCCCTTTCAAGGACAACCTCTGCCAGAGCTATGGCTGACCCAAGGCCATGCCAGCAGGTGCAAGTGGAGGAGTGGGGAATCAAACCCAGTTCTCCCAGATAAGAGTCCGCACACTTAACCACTACACCAAACTGGCTCTTTTGCATTTTAGGCCACACTCCCCAATGTAGCTAATCCTCCTGGAGCTTACAGTTGGCCCTGTAAGCTCTCGGAGGATTGGCTACATCAGGGGTGTGGCCTCATATGTAAATGAGTTCCTGCTACAAAATAAAGCCCTGGACAGGGTGTTGGACTGGATGAGCCATTGGCCTGATCCAACATGGCTTC
Source organism: Heteronotia binoei (assembly GCF_032191835.1). Taxonomy (NCBI): domain Eukaryota; kingdom Metazoa; phylum Chordata; class Lepidosauria; order Squamata; family Gekkonidae; genus Heteronotia; species Heteronotia binoei. Next base: position 9,064,788 of record NC_083242.1, read on the forward strand.
TCTTGTGTTCTTTCCGATTGCAACCGCCATCTGTTTCTTCCAAAAATAGGTTCCCAAGGAAGCATCTCCCTGTTTATAATGGAAGTCCATGTTTCAGGGGACACCGGAGTTTCTCCTCCCAGATTTGCACCGATTCTCGATAGTGCCAAGAATCTGCCGGAGACTCATGAAATCTCACAGGCAATGATTCCCTTCCTCAAGCTGAGGGAGGGGCTGTCTGCCTAAGCACTGTCAGCTCTCAGCATGTCTTGCCAAGCACAACTCTCTCCTCTGTTCCTTACTGGCATGCAGATAGGCAATGCAATTTCCAAGCACTCTGGACCAAAAAAGGTTACCTGCCGCTGCTTTGGCTCTTCCCCTCTTGTAGACCTACAGAAGACTATGAACTTACTAGACTCCTGGGAAAGGACAGCACCCTTGTTGTTGCTTTTAACCAGCTACAAATGCATGCAGGGTTAATATTTCAGGCTGCGTGCTGCTGCAGATGAACTGAACACTGAAAAACGGCTCATTTGAGGAAAAGAGCAGCAGCCCAATCACTTAGGAAGAAGAAGAAGAAGAAGAGTTGGATTTATATCCTGCCCTTCATTTGCAGTCTCAGAGCAGCTTATACAATCTCCTTTCCCTTCCTCTCCCCACAACAGACACCCTGTGAGGTTGATGGGGCTGAGAGAACTCTGAGAGAATTGCTCTTGAGAGAACAGTTCTGAAAGAACTGTGACTGACCCAAGGTCACCCAACTGGCTGCTTAGGGAAGAGTAGAGAATCAATCCCGGCTCTCCAGATTAGTCTGCGCTCTTAACTACTACACCAAACTGGCTTTCTTTCATTGCCTAGGTCACCTCCAATGTTTCCTCTAAGCGGAGTTAGTGTGAGATAGCTCACAGTGTTTTAGCCTCCAGCCCATTTTGTCTTTGATATTTTTGCCTTCGCTCAGGACAAATGGCTCCAGTGCAAACTAATGAATACAGCAGCTCACAACTTTAATGCCAGTAACTCATAAAGCAGATTTTTTGCTCACAAGGCTCCACAGCTTAGACGGAGTAATGGTCACCTCTACCCCTTTGCCGAGCTTCACCAGGCCAACAGCCACTTCCCTTGATTTGTGTTCCCCCCCTTGTTCCTCATTCTCCACCCCCCCTTCACTCCTAACTCAAACACACTGAGAAGATTTCAGGAAAGGAACCGGGCAACTAGTTCACCGCATATTTATAGCACAACACCCCCACACCCTTCTTCCCTTTCCCCCTCTTGACCGATTCTGTTCCTGAGGGTACTGGCCCTGGATTTAAGAGCTGTTTGTTTTATTCGGGGATGAGAAATGGTGGCAAGCGGCAAACATCTGGACATTCTCCAACTGCGGAGCAATAAAAGGAAAACCCATTATTTCGAAGGGAGTTTCTGACATTAATACTGCCTCCAATTAGGCCGGGACCAAGCAGCTTGTGCCTCTCCTGGCCTCCTTCCGCTCAGAACCTCGAGACCTTCAAAAGGGAAAGTCTAATCATAACACAGTTCAATAATGGGCCCATTAACACATGGGCAACGTCCACATTGGAGTCATCCGTCCACATTACAAAGCACTAACGTAAAAGCAGACAACGAACACCCAGCTTTTAATCTACCCACCAACCCCTATCTATCAAGTGCTTAACGATTCTTGCCCGAGATAGAAAAGGGCCTTTTATGCTCTTCTGCATTCTAAACACCCATCTCAGGCGATCCCCCCCCACCCCGCAACTAATGCAAGCGGGAGCACTTTCCCCTTCCGCAGCATGGATTTATATATTTATAAATGACTACGGACAGCTGGTCAATAAAGGATGAACGCCACCCCATCATATCAAGCAAGCCAACATTAGAGCCAATTGCTGGGGTCTGAGGGAGAAACCGAAGGGCTGGGAACGATCAAAGGGCGGAGGGAGGCGATTCAAGTGCTGGAACAGCCTGAAAGGTCTAAGGAGGGAAACTGTCAGACCTGAAGGAAACACAGACGGGGTAGGATTGGGATAAATACGAGAAAGCAAGCACAACACTGGAGAGGGCTCCAAAATTTTCCGGAGAGCCAGTTTGGTGTAGTGGTGAAGTGTGTGGACTCTTATCTGGGAGAGCCGGGTTTGATTCCCCACTCCTCCACTTGCACCTGCTGGATAGCTCTGGCAGAGGTTGTCCTTGAAAGGGCAGCTGCTGTGGGAGCCCTCTCAGCCCCATCCACCTCACAGGGTGTCTGTTGTGGGGGGAGAAGATATAGGAGATTATGAGCCGCTCTGAGATTCAGAGTGGAGGGCGGGATATAAATTCAATATCATCATCATCATCTTCTTCTTCTACTTCTGCTTCTTTGGAACTCAGGCATACAAGGTCTTGTTTGAACTGATGCATGGACAATTGCCTTGAGCAGGGTGGTCAGCTCTGGGATGGAAAATTCTTAGACATTTGAGGGCGGAGCGTAGGGAGGGTGCAGTTCGAGAAGGCCACGAATCCCACCAAGGTTTGTTTTTGTTTTTTAATAGGAGGAGGTGGACGAGATCGGGACTGCTTCCTCACTAGCAGCTACTCCACCCCCAGAATTCTCCTTTCCTTGGCTCGAGTGATCAATTCCCCACTAGTCACTATGCGGCTGCATTTTGATCCATGGCTCCCTCCAATTTCCTTCGCAGCGTCCAAATATTTTTTTTTTTTTTTTTAAACGCAGAGCGGGAAGGGAAACCGAGAAGAGCCCCAGATCAAAATGCACCCGTGCGGCGGCTGGTGGGGAATTGATGGCTTGATTCGAGGAAAGCAAAAGCCCAAGGGCAGAGCGACTGCTAGTGAGGCATCGGTCTGGCTTTATACCCTGCCCTTCACTCGGAGTGGCATACAATCTCCTTCCCCTCCCCACAACAGACACCCTTGTGAAGTAGGTGGGGCTGAGAGAGCTCAGCGAGAGCTGCTTTTGAGAGAAAAGCCCAGAGAGAATTTGTGACGGGAAGGAAGGAACATTATAATTGTTCCCTACTTTATCTCATAACCATCCTGTGAGGTAGGCTAGTCTGAGAGCGTCTCAAAGGCCCAAGGGTCACCAGAACAGCTTCATGGAGGAGCAAGGCTTTGGATGCAATCCTAGACCTGCAGTCTAACTGGTGCACATCCTCCTACTCACAATCAGAAGATAAGGGATGGTGAGGCCAAGTGCTCACGGAGCAGGGAAGGGACAGAATGAGGGAAATCTGTTCATCATGACTGCAAGGATCTTGCTGGCAGGCAGAAATCCAGAAGGCGGCTCGGCTCATAGCGGCTTGGGCAAGCGATAAAAAGAGGGCTTCGCCAACGGCAGGGAAAAAGACAGCCAGCAGAACCAATTATGTGCAGTGTTAATTTAAAGGAGCAAATTCCCTAATGCATTTTGAGTATCTTCATCTGGGGGAATTCTTCAGCAGCTAAACAGATGCAGCTCCTCTGGAACTCAAAGCGCTCAAAAGAGATGTAACTTTATGTTCCGTTATCAGCTGCAACAACTTCCCTCGATGAATATATCCGAACCACATTGGGAATTATTCATTCAAGTCTTGTTTTTAATGGGTTTTTCCTATTGCATTTATCACTGTGTAGGAGGACAGGCGCTTTCCCTATGGGCAGTCTTTGGGAAGGCTGCACATGTTCATACCCTTTCGGGAAGGAGCTACTGTTTCCGCGGCGTTGTATGTTCGGCAATGGAAATACGAGTTGAGATAATGTTCGGTGAACGATTTACTCAGGTTCTAACCTTTTAACTATGGGCATCTTAAGACAAGCGATGGATAGAGAGGTTTTCTGCAGCGAATTAATTTTATATTAGTGTTTTTATTGTTTTTCTCTGTTTTACTCTGCTTCTGAATGGCCTATAGGCCATAATAAAGATGGAACTGAATGTTAGGACGCTAGTTTGGTGTAGTGGTTAAGTGTGCGGACTCTTATCTGGGAGAACCGGGTTTGATTCCCCACTCCTCCACTTGCAGCTGCTGGAATGGCCGTGGGTCAGCCATAGCTCTGGCAGAGGTTGTCCTTGAAAGGGCAGCTGCTGTGAGAGCCCTCTCCAGCCCCACCCACCTCACAGGGTGTCTGTTGTGGGGGAGGAAGGTAAAGGAGATTGTGAGCCACTCTGAGACTCTTCGGAGTGGAGGGCGGGATATAAATCCAATATCTTCATCTACCTCACAGGGTGTCTGTTGTGGGGGAGGAAGGGAAAGGAGATTGTGAGCCGCTTTGAGACTCTTCGGAGTGGAGGGCGGGATATAAATCCAATATCTTCTTCTTCTTCTTCTTCATCCGGTATATGCCAGAGCAAGCATCCGTATGCCAACAGTGCCAGAAGCCTCGTTCCTCCGGCTGGCTTTGAGTTGGTTTGCTTCCTTTTATTGGCTTGTTAAGACGATATTGAGCTTGCTCTAATTCCTCTAACCAGGCAAACAAACAAATATCTTTCTTTTTTCCAATAGCCAAACTGTATTTAATCATGTAATAATATTGCACTCCTATTCCCAAGTCAGCAAAAGAGCTGCATGCAGTTTACTGATTATAAAATAACTGATGTCCTCTGTTTCATGTAGGAAGATTTAATAGCTCTTTGCTTTTTTTTTTTTTTTTTTGTAAATAACTCGCTGAAGCAAAGACCACACTATTTGCTGCTCAAAATTCAGCAGCTGGCTGTAATTTGGGGGAGGGGGGGGCGTGAAGACACACTGCAATGACTTCGTTTCTCCCCCCCCCGCCAGTTGCACAGCGGTCTGAAATGCGTATGGAAGCAAAGAGGCTTAGAAGGTGGGAGGCAAAAGGAGTGCAAGAAGGGATGCCGCCAAATTTTGTGGCCCCGCTAATAATGTTTAAGTTCTCTCAACTTTCTTGCAAACTTTTCTTATCTGCTGGGTGCAGACATCTCTCGAGTGAAGGCACCTGGTCCCTTTGGCCATGCCTAACCATCTGCTTTATCTTCACACCCCACAATTTTGGATCCCGTTTTTCCACACTGGCAAGATTCGCGGCGAGTCAAGAGTCTCTCAGCTCGCCTTCGAGAAGTTGTGAGATTGCTTTCTGAAGGCGCAGTGACAGAGGTGGCGTCGGCAGCTGATCTGGGAAACGGCGGATACAGCTGCTGTCTTTCCCAGCATCTTAATTTCAGACTTTAAAAGTGTTAATGTGGCATCTGGAATGGTGTCAGAAGAGAGCTGCAAAGTAGAACGTTGTAAGAGGAAAATCCTCAAGGGCTGCTGTGCCGAACTCAACGAAAGAGGATGCAAAGTAGCGAAATGTCATCTTGGCTTGTCCAATCGAAATTATCACTAGACTGCGCAAGCCGTGGGAATTCATAATGAGGAGATCACACGGTGCCCTGTAAAGAATTCTGGAACTTGTGCACGTCTATACCAAACCGGGTCCGATACAGGAGAGAATTCCACCTACTCTGTGTGTGACTAACTGTGTTTGGTGTTGATCGTCGATGAGTGAGGTGTGAAGATCAAACCAGATTTGTTGCCTCAGGCTGCAGAAACACATCACAGTGATCACTTTTTGTTTTAAAAAAAAACCCCTGACTTTTTTTCCCACTCGCAAAAAGAATACAAGATTTGACACAAAAGTTGTTACTGAGTCGGTGCTGCCTTTGCGGAGCACGGCATCTCTTCCTGCTGTTCATCCTTGGCAAGGCCGGTGTCAGAGGCTAGCGAGGTTGGGAAACCATTGAGCCCCAAGAGCTATGAAGATACCCGAAATCACTCTCCCATATTCCAGAGAAAGAGGTGTCTACTGGTGGCGGCCGTCTCAGAGCCCAAGAGAACCTCATTCTGCCGTGTCCTTGAAACACTGCAGCGCCTTCCTTGTTCCTTTGAGAAATCCAGATGGGGCTAACAAGAGAGTAGGGAAGCCACCCGTTGCTTTTCTCAGCGTAGTTTATATAGGGGAAAGGGAGTTGTCACTGGGGGGGGGGAGAATAGAGCTGTACAATTTGGGGGGGTGACAGCAGTAGAAAGGAGCTGCAATATATGGGGCTGCTGACATTCTGTGCTCAAGGGCCCATAAAATTCTACAACTGCGGCTGCCATTACATAGAGCCAGTTTGGTGCGGTGGTTAAATGCACAGACTCTTATCTGGGAGAACTGGGTTTGATTCCCCACTCCTCCACTTGCAGCTGCTGGAATGGCCTTGGGTCAGTTCAACCCCTCCCTAGGGAGCTGATTCCACCGCTGAATGACTCTTGCTGTAAAAAAACAGTTTTTCCTAGTATTCAGCTGGTACCTTCCCGCCCTTAATTTAAACCCATTCTTGCGACTCCTCTCCTCTGCAGCCGACAGGAACAGCTCCCTGCCCTCCTCTATGTGACAGCCCTTCAAATACTTCAAGAGTGCAATCGTGTCCCTTCTCGCCCCCTTCTTCTCCAGACTGAACATTCCCAGGTCCCTCTGCCTTAAGAACATAAGAGAAGCCATGTTGGATCAGGCCAATGGCCCATCCAATCCAACACTCTGTGCCACATAAGAACATAAGAGAAGCCATGTTGGATCAGGCCAGTGGCCCATCCAGTCCAACACTCTGTGTCACATAAGAACATAAGAGAAGCCATGTTGGATCAGGCCAGTGGCCCATCCAGTCCAACACTCTGTGCCACATAAGAACATAAGAGAAGCCATGTTGGATCAGGCCAGTGGCCCATCCAGTCCAACACTCTGTGTCACATAAGAACATAAGAGAAGCCATGTTGGATCAGGCCAGTGGCCCATCCAGTCCAACACTCTGTGTCACATAAGAACATAAGAGAAGCCATGTTGGATCAGGCCAATGGCCCATCCAATCCAACACTCTGTGTCACACAGTGGCCAAAAAACCCAAGTGCCATCAAGAGGTCTGCCAGTGGCGCTAGAAACCCTCCCACTGTGCCCCCCCCCCCAAGCACAAGAATGCAGAGCATCACTGCCCCAGACAGAGATTTTCAGCAATATGCTGTGGCTAATAGCCACTGATGGACCTCTGCTCCATTGCTAATAGCCACTGATGCCTTTCATCAGTGGCTATTAGCCACAGTGTGTATATATGTGTGTGTGTGTGTGTGTGTGTGTATATATTTATATACATAATTATAATTTATATACATATATATAATTATATATATATAATTTTTTGGGGCCACTGTGTGATACAGAGTGTTGGACTGAATGGGCCATTGGCCTGATCTAACATGGCTTCTCTTATGTTCTTATGTTCCTCCTAGGGCTTGGTCTCCAGGCCCCTGATCTTCCTCATTGCTCTCCTCTGCACCCGCTCCATTCTGTCCACATTCTTCTTGAAGCGAGGCCTCCCGAACTGCACACAATACTCCAGATGCGGCCTGACCGGTGCAGTGGACAGTGGGGCTGTGACATCTTGTGATTGAAACGTATGCACCCCGACACACCCAGACAAACATCAAACACCAGTAAAGGGCTAATGCCGCCTCAAAGACAACCGACTCGAAAAACTCAGGACACGGCTCACCTCCTTGCAAAGTGTATTCCGTGACTGCTCTGCTGAAGGCGCCCAGGCCAGCTCCGTTGTACGAGGCTACCTGGATTTCATACTGAGTCCAGATGATCAAGTCTTGGATCAAGCAGTAGTTAATCTCCGCGCTGGTGATGTTCTTGTATTGGTACTCCCCGGGGAGACCTGCCAGGCGGTACCTACACAGAGAAAGGGTCATTCGTTATGGCCAAAGGAATGCCAAGGGCACGACAGGGTGCCCCACAATCAAGGCCTTTTTGTATCAGGAACTCCTTTGCATATTAGGCTACACCTATCTTATGTAGCCAATCCTCCAAGAGCTTACAGGGCTTTTCTTACAGGGCCTACTGTAAGTTCTTGGAGGATTGGCTCCATCAGAGGTGTGTGGCCTAATATGCAAAGGAGCTCCTAATACAAAAAAAAGCCCTGCCCATAATGATTTCCTAAAAAGGATGTTTCTGAAGACACTAACTGCTGGCCCATTTGTGTTTCATCATCACCAAGGGTCCATGTTCAGGAATACATAAAACTCATGACTTGCTTAACATAAGAGCCATATAAAATAAATGTCAAGATGTTTGAGAGCTGCAAGACATGGACATCAGATATTTGAGAGCCACCAGGGAGGGAGGGAAGGAGGAAAAAATTGAAAGAAAGGTGGAAAGAAAGCAAATATATGGGGGAGGGAGAAGGGAGGGAGAGGTGGAAAAAGACAACTTTAAATGCATTCTCCAAGCTGCTGGTTGGCTTGACTTGAACAAGTGATTTAAAGAGAGAAATGACTTCTCCAAGCTGGTCAATGGAGCAGTGGGGGCTTTGAGAACCACACAATATATGTGAAAGAGTCACATGTGGCTCCTGAGCTGCAGTTTGGACACCCTGAATTATACTATTACAGCCAAAATTGATGATTTTGTATTCATCTACCCTTTGCAAGTCCTCCCCACCCCCAAAGGCATGCTTTTTTCCATCAAGGGACATCTTCCTGCAGGAAAAGTATGGGGTCCTAAGTGCCGGGCTTGGCGATCTTGGAAACTGGAGAGCCAGTTTGGTGTAGTGGTTAACTGTTCAGACTCTTATCTGGGAGAACCGGGTTTGATTCCCCACTCCTCCACTTGCACCTGCTTGAATGGCCTTGGGTCAGCCATAGCTCTGGCAGAGGTTGTCCTTGAAAGGGCAGCTGCTGTAAGAGCTCTCTCAGCCCCACCCACCTCACAGGGTGTCTGTTATGTGGGGGGGGGGGGAAGTAAAGGAGATTGTGAGCCGCTCTGAGACTCTTCGGAGTGGAGGGTGGGATATAAATCCAATATCTTCATCTACCTCACAGGGTGTCTGTTGTGGGGGAGGAAGGGAAAAGAGCTGCTCTGAGACTCTTCAGAATGGAGGGCGGGATATAAATCCAATATCTTCATCTACCTCACAGGGTGTCTGTTGTGAGGGGGAGGGGGAAGGGAAAGGAGATTGTGAGCCGCTCTGAGACTCTTTGGAGTGGAGGGCGGGATATAAATCCAATATCTTCATCTACCTCACAGGGTGTTGTGGAGGAGGAAGGGAAAGGAGATTGTGAGCCGCTCTGAGACTCTTCGGAGTGGAGGGCAGGATATAAATCCAATATCTTCATCTACCTCACAGGGTGTCTGTTGTGGGGGGGGGGGAGGGAAAGGAGATTGTGAGCCGCTCTGAGACTCTTTGGACTGGAGGGCGGGATATAAATCCAATATCTTCATCTACCTCACAGGGTGTCTGTTGTGGGGGGGTGGGGAAGGGAAAGGAGATTGTGAGCCGCTCTGAGACTCTTCGGAGTGGAGGGCGGGATATAAATCCAATATCTTCATCTACCTCACAGGGTGTCTGTTGTGGGGGAAGAAGGGAAAGGAGATTGTGAGCCGCTCTGAGACTCTTTGGAGTGGAGGGCAGGATATAAATCCAATATCTTCATCTACCTCACAGGGTGTCTGTTGTGAGGGGGGAGGAAGGGAAAGGAGATTGTGACCGCTCTGAGACTCTTCGGAGTGGAGGGCGGGATATAAATCCAGTATCTTCTTCTTCATCATCATCTGTCAATTGGGCCTGCGATTTCACTCATTACTTCAGATCCCTAGCGCTTAAGACCTCAGGAGTGATCACATGATTCTTGAGAAACCACCAATGTGGAGTGATGGGGATTCTTGGAATTGGCAGCTCTGGTGGGGAGAGAGGAAATGGCTTATGTCCAGGGTTGCCAACTCTGGTACGGAAATCCCCAGAGATTTGGGGGCGGAGCCTGGGGAAAGCAGGGTTGAGGGAGAGGCCTCAGAAGGGTACAATCCTGTAGAGCCACCCTCCCCCCAAAAAGTCATTTTCTCCAGATGAATTGATCTCTGTCATTTGGGGATCAGCTGTGATTCAAAGAGATCTCTAGGCTCCTCCTGGTAATCCAGAACTTCAGCTGTTCAGGGGGGATCAGATATTCAAGATCACCAAGCAGACTGTGCAACCCCGGCACTTCGGACCCCATACTTTTCCTGCAGGAATTCTTTCATCACCCCCCCCCCCCCCCAGGTCTGCAATTACACAATCTCTGGTCTCAAATGAACGCACACACTCATAAACATATACACCAGGCCTCATTTTGGACAGGAGCTCACGAGAGCAGAGCTCTGAAACCTTTAAATTTTATTGGGCTCTTTCTTTCTCTCTCTCCCCACCCCAATACTTGCTTCTGGGCTCCATCGTTCAACCCTACTGTGAGAATTTTGTTGAACTCTGAGATCTGACAAACTTTGTAATATTCCCCACCACAAACAATGAGGAAATGACCAAAACGTATCAAGCAGACAGATGGGATTTTTCTTCATCTCACTGAGGCCATGTAGAAGAAAGTCTTTTAAAAAGCATGATGGGAGTTAGGTTTCCGTATGACAATTCTAATTCGAGAAGCATTTTAAGGCAGTTGTTGAGCTGATAGAATTTAGTACCCCTTCCGATGATGTCAGGGGTGTGTGGCATATGGAAATGAGTTGTGCCGATGAGCTCTGGCACCTCTTTTTCTATGAAATGACCCCTGATATAAACATAAACAAACAAAAAAAAAACCCAGAGAGATACAGGATGAAAACAGAAATCAAGTTAAGTGTCTCCTTGTCAGAGTTACGCCCTTCCAAAGTCACGGCCATCTGGCAAGTCCCCCCCAAGCGCTGTTTTTGTACTTTGTAGCAGGGAAGTGGGGGGGGGAACCCTCCACATTGTAAGGAAAGAACAATTATCAAAAACAAATGCTCTTCAGAAGCCAGAGAACATGGCTAGGGGGGAGGTCAAGATGGCTCCCGCCCTTCAGGAAACAAGACGCACGGCGGTTTTTCAGAATATGCTAATCTGCCGATCAGAAACACGGAGACCAAAAACAGCGGTCAGACTTGCAAATGAAGCATTATGACTCCGGGAGATGGCAAACACAGAAATTGTTAGATTGCACTTCTACTGATCCCTGAAAGTCAGTTAACTGGCAAGCCGCTGTCGGGGAAAGGGGGTGGAAAGCAGGGCAGGCCTCCCTAGAGAGACTGCAGAGATAGCAGGGCCACAAAGGCGGCAATTTTCTTGAACCTGAAGGATCACCCGCTCCGGCATGACGTTGCCTGTCTACTGAGATCAGCATCTGAGGTCCTGTTGTAGGAAAATCATCGCTATCTTTGCTGGGAGGGGAGGAGAAATAGGCAACTAGAGACGTTCCCTCTTCTGCGGCGACGCACCAAGCTCCCTTCCCAAACATATGCACCTTCCCTCAGCCTTGTGATCTTTTCAGCAACAGGCTAAAACTGTCCTGTTCTCCAGCGGCTTGAGCGATGTGGACCTGCTTTCTATTTCAACGGTTCTTGACTGCTTCTGTCCTATAATCTTTTTAATTTAATTTTTCATTTTAATTTAATTTGCAATTTATATCCCACTCTATCCCACAAGGCGGGCTCAGGGCGGCTTACAACATTAAAACATCGCAATAGCAATAAATAAAACATATCCAATTAAACAACAACTTTAAAATATCTCATAAAACATAATACATAAATAGAGGGTCATAACTCCAACAATAATACAACCAGAGGCCACAGTTCAGACATCCTGTTCGGTGTAGTGGTTAAGTGTGCGGACTCTTATCTGGGAGAACTGGGTTTGATTCCCCACTCCTCCACTTGCACCTGCTGGCATGGCCCTGGGTCAGCCATAGCTCTGGCAGAGGTTGTCCTTGAACGGGCAGCTGCTGTGAGAGCCCTCTCCAGCCCCACCCACCTCACAGGGTGACTGTTGTGGGGGAGGAAGGGAAAGGAGATTGTGAGCCACTCTGAGACTCTTCGGAGTGGAGGGCGGGATATAAATCCAATATCATCTTCTTCCACTTGCACTTGCTAGCATGGCCTTGGGTCAGCCATAGCTCTGACAGAGGTTGTCCTTGAAAGGGCAGCTGCTGTGAGAGCCCTCTCCAGCCCCACCCACCTCACAGGGTATCTGTTGTGGGGGAGGAAGGGAAAGGAGATTGTGAGCCGCTCTGAGACTCTTCGGAGTGGAGGGCAGGATATAAATCAAATATCATCTTCTTCTTCTTCTTCCTCCACTTGCACCTGCTAGCATGGCCTTGGGTCAGCCATAGCTCTGGCAGAGGTTGTCCTTGAAAGGGCAGCTGCTGTGAGAGCCCTCTCAGCCCCACCCACCTCACAGGGTGTTTGTTGTGGGGGGGAGAAGATACAGGAGATTGTGAGCCGCTCTAAGTCTCTGATTCAGAGAGAAGGGCGTGGTATAAAGCTGCAATTCTTCTTCTTCTTCAGCAGTTGATACGACTTCAGCTAGTTAACACCACGCAGCACAGTTTCAGGTCATCGACAGCACTGAAGGTTGCAACTCAGACCCTTGACCCAACTCAAGCACATGGATAATGAAGTGCTGGGGGAAGGTTGTTTAGATGTTTAGGCTCCATTGCTTTCAAGTGGGACTAATGTATATTTGGGGAGGGATAGGGGGCATGGTGTAGCTCAGTCTTGCCAGATCTCGGAAGCCATGCAGGGTCAATACTGGGAAGGCAGACCTCCAAAGAAGGTTTTGCAGAGGAAGGCAACGGCGAACCACTTCTGCTTCTCTCCCTTGTCTTGAAAGTCCCTTGCTGAGGTCGCCTTAAGTTGTAAGCTGAGCAGGGTCAGTACTTGGATGGGAGATGACCGAGGAAGGCTCTGCAAAGGCAGGCAGTGGCAAAACACCTCTGCTTCTTCCTGGCCTTCAAAGCCCTTTGCTGGGGTCACTTGAAGTTATATGCTAAGGAGGGCCAATGCTTGGAAGGGAGATCATCAAGGAAGGCTCTGCAGAAGAAGGCAATGGCAGATCACCTCTGCTTCTCCCTTGCCTTCAAAGTCCCTTGCTGGGATTCCTATAAGTTAACTGCAACTCGATGGCACTTTACATAAAAAGGTAAAGGTAGTCCCCCTGCACAAGCACCAGTTGTTTCTGACTCTGGGGTGACATCGCATCGCGACGTTTTCACGGCAGACTTGGGGAGGGACGGTAGCTCAGTGGTAAAGCATCTGCTTGGTAAGCAGAAGGTCCCAGGTTCAATCCCCGGCATTTACAAAAAAGGGTTGAGGCAAAATGGTGTGAAAAATCTCAGCTTGAGACCCTGGAGAGCCGCTGCCGGTCTGAGAAGACAATACTGACTTTGATGGACCCAGGGTCTGATTCAGTATAAGGCAGCTTCATATGTTCATATGTTTATGGGGTGGTTTGCCCTTGCCTTCCCCAGTCATCTACGCTTTCCCTCCTGCAAGCTGGGTCCTCATTTTACTGACCTCAGAAAGATGGAAGGCTGAGTCAACCTCGAGCCGGCTACCTGAACCCAGCTTCCGCTGGGATCAAGCCCAGGTCGTGAGCAGAGAGCTCGGACTGCAGTACTGCAGCTTTACCAGTCTGTGCCACGGGGCTGCTACTACACTTGACACACATTGTGTATATTTGTGTTGTTTGAAAAGAGCTGTAAGCCATTTGGAAAGCCGATGGTGGTGGGAGAGGGAAGGTCAGGCAATGTTCAAAGAAAGAAATAAAACACAGAGCAGCTGCTGAAAATTGCGGCCTCGTGCTGAGCGGTATTATCTCCCACTGGGATGTCAAGTTCGGTTCCTACCAAGTCCTGGCATCATTATGATCTAAATTTCTGAACTCCCATTGACAGTAACCTGCAAGGTAGCTGCTAGGATGACCACCAGGACATGGAGAACGGGGAATTTGACAAGGAACTTGCTGGGGTTTTGTTGTAATGCTGACATACACTTTTGCTATTTTTGACGGCAGCCCCACGTTCTTTGTTAAGGCTGCCTTTACAAGACAGCATTGCCCACCTTTCGATAGGTACACCTGAGTGGGAACACACTACACTTTTCACATCAACTGCACTGGCTATCATTACATTTGAGGTGTTTTTAAAGTCCTAAAACTTCCAAAACTGGGGTGTCAAACTCATTTGTTATGAGGGCTGGATCTAACATAAATGAGACCTTGTTGGGCCGAGCCATGTTGGGCTAGGCCGTGTGTGTACCTATTTAAGATTAGGTAGCAGAGATATAAACTTTATAAAGGATGAAGACAAACACAATTGCTTGGTCTTAAAGGTGCTTTCTTTGTATCTCTCCCATGGGATCTGAGGAACTGGTTCTTTCCTTCCTTCCCCAAGGGGCCAGGAAGAGGAGTAGCCTCAGCCAATAGAAGGAAGAGAGGCTTGGCTCAGTAGATCTGCTGTGCAATTGAGAGAGCCTGGCAAAGCAAGCTCTCCCTCCCCCCTTCCTCCCTGAGGGAGGAGTCTCAGCCAATGGAGAAAATAGAGACTTTGCTCTGTACCTCCTGTGCGATTGAGCAAGTCTGGCAAAGCAAGCTGTGATGCAGAAGGAAGCAAGAGAGAGGGAGAAGGAAGCAGTCGCTCAGCCAGTTGCTCAGGGGCCTGATAGGAGCCCTCCAAGGCCATCTTCAAGTACTTGAAGGGCTGTCCTATAGATGATGGTGTGGAATTGCTTTCTGTAGCTCCGGAAGGTAGAACTAGAACCAACGGGTTGAAATTTAAATCAAAAGAGTTTCCGGCTCAACATTAGGAAGAACTTCCTGACTGTTAGAGCGATTCCTCAGTGGAACAGGCTTCCTCAGGAGGTGGTGGGCTCTTCTTCCTTGGAGGTTTTTAAACAGAGGTCACCTGACAGCAATGAAGATCCTGTGAATTTAGAGGGAGGTGTTTGTGAGTTTCCTGCATTACGTAGGGGTTGGACTAGATGATCCTGGAGGTCCCTTCCAACTCTATGATTCTAAGGGCCTGCTTCGGCCCCTGGGCCGCTTGTTTGACACTCCTGTTCTAAAAGGTCTGGCGTCAGCATATCTCAGAGAACATCTTCTACATGAATTTTCCAGCTTCAAGATCTAACGAGTGTGGTTCTCTTCAGGTCGCTGCCTTTGCAGAATGCAAGATTAGCATCAACTGGGAACGGTCTTTTCAGTGAAATGCCTACTCCCAAGGAAGTTCATCTGTGAGGTTGCCAGCCTCCTGGTGGTGGCTGGAGATTTCCTGTAATGAAAACCGATCTCTGGAGAAAATGGAGCAAATAGCTGCTTTGGAAGGTGTACTCTTTGGCCATTGTACCCTGCTAGGCTCCTCCCCTCCACAAATCCCACCCTATCCAGGATCCGCCCCCCAAATTTCCAGGTATTTCCCAACCCAGAGCTAGCAACCCTGTTCTGGAACCTCCGCTTGCATGTTTATGGAGACAGACAGACCCAGTTGGAAATCAGACTCTCATTCACTGGAATTAATTAATTGATCTTTGCTGAGATTTATCTTCTGTTGATTCCGCCTCCCCCCCCCCACTATTATTTTGGATAATTATGCTGTTTTTCATATTGTAAACTTGTTTATAAATCACAGAGTTGAAAAGAAGAAGAAGACAACTGCAGATTTGTACCCCGCTCTTCTCTCTGAGAGACTCAGAGCAGCTTACGATCCCCTTTATCTTCTTCCCCCACAACAGACACCCTGTGAGGTGGGTGGGGCTGAGAGAGCTCGCCTGGAAGCTGCCCTTTCAAGGACAACTGCTGTGAGAGCTCTGGCTGACCCAAGGCCATTCCAGCAGCTGCAAGTGGAGGAGTGGGGAATCAAACCAGTTCTCCCAGATAAGAGTCCGCGCGCTTAATCACTACACCAGATTGGCTCTTAAAAATGGCACACTGATATAGCATATGTATGTAGTTGCGCTAAAAACAGAGATCCACTTGTCCCACGGAGCTGGAGAGGAATGTATTCACTTAGCAATGCTTTCTCATTCGTTGCTGCAACTCCACACTTCAAACCAATAACCCAAAGCCTTGACACAGACTTTGGGCCTTCCCTCTGTCCTGTCCTCCCCCCCCCCACTCCATCTCAGGAGAAGCCCACCCCCCCTGCAGACCAAAAGGTTTTATGCAGCTTGCTGTCCTCTTTGCGTGCCTCGTCCACAGCAGGCAAGTGTGGCGCTCTTCTGTAATTGCACTGTTGGCTTTGCGAAAAACACACTGTCCCTATAAATACAGTACACCTTCTGGGGGAGAAGGGGAGTAAGACGGCGAAGGCCGGTTTGGAAATGTCATGCCCCTCCGGTTCCGCTTCTTCCCCTCGCTACGAGCTTTGACAGATATTATAGCTGACGGTTCAGCACACCTCCTGGTGTTCTGTCAGCCGGCAGTGGAAAGGTGGTCTACTTCTGCATCTCACAACGTCTACGCCTAGCAGGCACAACACCTTGCCATGTAGTAGCTTAAAATATGTGACTAGAGTGTGTCGGCTCTCAAACTCCATGCTCAGAGGAAGACTGCAGCTGGGGAGTGCGAACTGCAGTTGATGCCGCTGGAAACCAACTAGATGCTTGCAGTTTGTACTGGAGATGGCCCCAAGTGACTTTCCAGAACTTTTCAGTGCAAGGCACGCCCCCCCCCCCCAAGCATATACACACACTTGTTCAGGTTGCCAACATCCCGGTGGGACCAGGTTACCAACATCCAGATTGGCCGCTTAGAGAAGGGTGGCCGCCGGTAGCTCTCCAGATGTTTTTTGCCTACAACTCCCATCAGCCCCAGCCAGCAGGGCCAATGGCTGGGGCTGATGGGAGTTGTAGGCAAAAAAACATCTGGAGAGCTACCGTTGGCCACCCCTGGCTTTGAGCCTTTTGAGCAATTGCCATTAGTGAAGGTTTTTGTGGAGACTATGGTCTCTGTTAGCGCCATGCAAGAATCTTGTATTTGTTATTAATTTGTGGAATATCCCCTGTTGAGAAAGAATCGGAAACAGGTGGGGCAGAAGTCGACGACCTGTGCAGGGATTTTCAAGCAACATTTGGAAATTCGTATTTCGTTGAAGAAAATTTCACTGAAGAGATCACCACGTGAAGAAGCCAGTGAAGTGGCCAAGTTTGCGGATGACACTAAATTGTTCAGGGTGGTAAGAACCAGAGAGGATTGTGAGGAACTCCAAAGGGACCTGTTGAGGCTGGGTGAGTGGGCGTCAACGTGGCAGATGCGGTTCAATGTGGCCAAGTGCAAAGTAATGCACATTGGGGCTAAGAATCCCAGCTACAAATACAAGTTGATGGGGTGTGAACTGGCAGAGACTGACCAAGAGAGAGATCTTGGGGTCATGATAGATAACTCACTGAAAATGTCAAGACAGTGTGCGTTTGCAATAGAAAAGGCCAACGCCATGCTGGGAATTATTAGGAAGGGAACTGAAAACAAATCAGCCAGTATCATAATGCCCCTGTATAAATCGATGGTGCGGTCTCATTTGGAGTACTGTGTGCAGTTCTGGTCGCCGCACCTCAAAAAGGATATTATAGCATTGGAGAAAGTCCAGAAAAGGGCAACTAGAATGATTAAAGGGCTGGAACACTTTCCCTATGAAGAAAGGTTGAAACGCTTGGGACTCTTTAGCTTGGAGAAACGTCGACTGCGGGGTGACATGATAGAGGTTTACAAGATAATGCATGGGATGGAGAAAGTAGAGAAAGAAGTACTTTTCTCCCTTTCTCACAATACAAGAACTCGTGGGCATTCGATGAAATTGCTGAGCAGACAGGTTAAAACGGATAAAAGGAAGTACTTCTTCACCCAAAGGGTGATTAACATGTGGAATTCACTGCCACAGGAGGTGGTGGCGGCCACAAGCATAGCCACCTTCAAGAGGGGTTTAGATAAAAATACGGAGCAGAGGTCCATCAGTGGCTATTAGCCACAGTGTGTGTGTGTGTGTGTGTATGTGTGTGTATATATATATATAAAATTGCCACTGTGTGACACAGAATGTTGGACTGGATGGGCCATTGGCCTGATCTAACATGGCTTCTCTTATGTTCTTATGTTCTCATGTTGGACTTTTCCCATATGAATCTACTCTAAGGACTTTATTAGGGACTTGTGTTTCTTTGTGTTTATGGTTAATAATACATTTGTTAGTTAATTGTCACTGTAACCTTGTGGCTTTGTTTTTTATTATCTCCATAGTGACCTCTCTCTTAGTTCAACAACCAGACGGAGGCTGAAGATCTCCCAGAATTATGGCTGATTTTTCAGAGCGCAGTTCTCCTGGAGAAAATGGCTGCTTTGGAGGGTGGACTCTGGCAGTGTACCCAGCTGAGGTCCCTCCTCTCCTCAACGTCCACGTTCCCCAGGTTTTACCCCCAAATCTCCAAGAATTTCCCAACCTGCAGTTGAAAACCCTATGTTTGCTTGCAGTGAGCCACGGAGAGCATTGAAAGGGCAGGTTTTTAATTTGTGGTGCAAATATGAACAGACTTTTGATGGGATTGTACAAACGGGCAACTGGACAAATGCACCAGCCATTTTGAAGAATCACAACTAATTTGACGGCCTTCCCGCACCATTCAGATGCCCTCCTTTTTTCTTGTTTTTTTTAACAGTCAGTTATTTGAAAGTTTCCCCAAGCAGCTTCGCTCACCAACCCTGCGCATCTACTCGGCTTATGCTCCCTCGTTAAAATCACACCTATATTCAATTAGTTATTACTTGACGCCTGAAATTGCTATCATCAGTTACGATCGGATCAATTGTCATAAATCATCGCCAACGAATGCATCGTTGCCACCTACCAGCGAGGGGAGCTGAACTGGGAGCCACTACATTTCCCAGCCTTGTGAACAAAGGCGTGATTGGGGGATCGTTTTATTTTTGGATCTTATGCACAGATGAACGTTGCCTGTCGCTATAGGTGCCACTGAGGCAGGGCGTGCGGCTCGGCTTGCAAGTTTCCAGACTAACAACAGTAACAAACACCTTTATCTCCTGCTACACTTGCTACGAACCTGCTAAGTAGCGGCTGGCACTTCCAGCCTTGGAAGACGGTTGTCTATGATGTACTTCTCGGGGGGAAAGAAACCTGTCCCAATTAAACATCGCATGTTACCACCTGGCTTGTTCAATACCAATAAATGGGAGTGAAATTAATGGTGACCCATTTTAATGCTTTCGTCACACCATCATTTGACTGAATATGCGGCTTTGGGTGGTTCATCTCCCCCTTATCCCCTGGCGTGGCTCCATTGTTCACCTATTCCAGGTCTACAGATGGTCACTTACCGGAGGATGTATCCATGGAGAACCCCGTTGTGTTCGCTTTCGGGAGGCGGTTGCCACTGGACCATGATAGACTGATTGGTCCGTCCACTAGCCACGATGTTTTTAGGTGGAGCACTTGGCGGTTCTTCAGGTAGCATCAATCTGCGGGTAAGCAGACGTGACAGGGAAATGTTCTTTGAGACAAGCAGACATTTGTTTATGGTGTTTTGATTTTCTTTTTTTTGTTTTGCTTAAAGGCAAAAGAGAGGCCCCTCTGGAAAGAAAGATAGCTCAGCTACACTAGACATGCTAGAAACAGTTGCAACAAATCAACTTAATAGAAAACCAGCTAAGCAAGGAACAAGCAAGACAGCTGGGTAACCTTGTTCTCTTTGAATCATTCAGCCGCAATCTGTTCCAACGGCTACAAGGCTGAATGTGACCACGCTCCGGCCTGGAAGCCGGAATTCTTTTTCAAATTGTTTCCTTTGCTTCTGCCATTTCTTTCATATCAGATGCCTAGGCCCAGACACCCCACCGGGAATGCTGTCTCAGAGTTTCTTCTGTTCAACGTACCCAGGAAGCACTCAAAGAGAACGGATTGGTGTATGTGAAACTCAGTGCAGTAGCACTCTCAGGCCTTGAATTCAGCAGGAGTCCACAGGAGAGCAGCTCCTGAACCTTTCTGAGGGTTCCCCCTCCTCCTCCCCACCTACCTTGTCCATTGAATAGTAGGTGCAGCTGCATAACAATCCCTGGATTAGAGAGCACAGTGTCCAGCATTTTATAACAGGGGCCTCCCGGTCTACTTTTAAATGGACTTGACTAGTGAATGCGTGTGATGGCAGGTTTCTTCTGCAAACGTGGGTATGTAATTTACTCAGTAACCTCTACCATAGCCAGAAAATCTGCAACTCTGGCCAGTAATTCTTCAGCTCTGCAATTCTGGACCTTGTTTCTATTGAGATACTTGGTTAGTATAGCAGAGGTTTTTTGCCAATGAAAGAAGCAGGCCTCAGATTCCGCAGGAGCTCACAGGAGCACAGCTCCTGAACCTTTCTGAGGGTTCCCCCTCCTCCTCCCCACCTACCTTGTCCATTGAATAGTAGGTGCAGCTGCATAACAATCCCTGGATTAGAGAGCACAGTGTCCAGCATTTTATAACAGGGGCCTCCTGGTCTACTTTTAAATGGACTTGACTAGTGAATGCGTGTGATGGCAGGTTTCTTCTGCAAACGTGGGTATGTAATTTACTCAGTAACCTCTACAATAGCCAGAAAATCTGCAACTCTGGCCAGTAATTCTTCAGCTCTGCAATTCTGGACCTTGTTTCTATTGAGATACTTGGTTAGTATAGCAGAGGTTTTTTGCCAATGAAAGAAGCAGGCCTCAGATTCCGCAGGAGCTCACAGGAGCACAGCTCCTGAACCTTTCTGAGGGTTCCCCCTCCTCCTCCCCACCTACCTTGTCCATTGAATAGTAGGAGCAGCTGCATAGCAATCCCTGGATTAGGAGAGCGGGCAGCCAGCCAGCCGCCAGGAGCTTTGCCACGCCCCCAGCAGCCCTCATTAACCCCTGGAGCAGCCCATGCCACCCTTTCTCCACTTCCTATGTGACTTTGGATGGCGGGTGGCTTGCTGGCCTTTTGGCTGTGGAGGGGGATGGCCAAGGAGAGCTCCAGGTGAATGAGGCCTGCTTGGGATGGCTGGATCTCTAGCCGGCCCAAGCAGGCTTCACTTGCCCGGGGCTCTCCTTTCTTGTGTCAGGTTGCTTTTGGCTGGTGGGGGGCATATGCTAATGAGCTCCACCAGCTATTTTTCTACAAAATGACCCCCGAGTGCTATCCCTTTACATACTTCAAGATGGATTTCAGAAGGGAAAGTTCAGTGTCCAGGGGA
Source organism: Heteronotia binoei (assembly GCF_032191835.1). Taxonomy (NCBI): domain Eukaryota; kingdom Metazoa; phylum Chordata; class Lepidosauria; order Squamata; family Gekkonidae; genus Heteronotia; species Heteronotia binoei. The sequence goes on from NC_083242.1 coordinate 9,085,761, forward strand.
AACTATTGCACATCATCACAAAAGCCACATTTTTTTTTAGTTATTTGTACACTCACTTTGACCTACAAAGGAATATGGTGTTGGGCCTAGCACACTTGAAAGACCGCTCTCTTTCTGTGGGACTTTCAAAAAGTTCAGCAAGTTAACGTAAATCCATAAAAAAAAAAAGGCTTGTAAAGTTTAGCACAACATTGGGTGAAATTCCCAGTGGCCACAGGGTGGACTTCAGCACCTTTATGAAGTTTCCCCATCGTACAGCTCCCTTACTCCATCCTGTCTTTGGAAACAAAACGCTGGGGGAAATGGAACTGAATTTTCTGCTGTTCTTAAAACTCTTCTGCTCACAGAACAAATTTCCAGGATTTGGGGAGATGAAACTCCAACAAAATATGAAAAGCACTGGCTTCTGTTGGTACAGCTCTAACTGGAACACCCCGCCCCCCCCCCCCCCCGTCAGATGCCCAAATAAATGTTGCCACTCCCACATTCACAAAGAGTCTGCGTGTTCACTCTTACCTGCTGGTCTCTCTGCTGTATTGGCCCTTGCCCACCTGGTTAACGGCACACACTCGAAATTGGTAGGTGCGGGCCGGCGTTAGTCCACCCACAGTGATGCTGGTCATCTTTGGATCGATATCAGGTAGGTGCACTTTCCATGGAGAGTCTGGGGGAAAGAAGCAGGATTTTAATTTACATTGGTACCCATCCCGGTAATGGGACCCCACTGCCTGAAAAGTCAGGTCTGGATGGCCCAATAGAAAGTCAACCCTGGTGCCATTACCGACAGAGAGCTCCGTTTGCTATCGATTACTCCTCACCCAATTGCCCTCTTCCATTGATTAGTACGGCCTTGTTTTTCAACCTCGGTATCCCGCGGTGTCGTTCAGAGTCCCATACGAGGAATCATGCCATGTGAAAGGATTCAAAGTGCAGCTATATTTCTCTATTCATGATCTCCAAATTAAGGCTATCCAACTGATCAGAGATGTCTTATGACTCAATCCATAAACCCATTATGCCTGAATGCTTGGACTTAAACTGATTCAGTCTCGTAGGTGCTGGTTTAATTGCTACCAAGACGGAACTGTTCCTTCCCAATTCTGAACACATTTACTGAGCAGAAGCTAGTTCTGTTTCAATCAATGAACCTGGCTTCCAAGTAAATGTTCTTAGGATTGGGCTGTTAGTCAATTAACAGTCTTCCTTTCAACCAATTAATCAACTGATTAGGTGATTAAAGGAAGTATCAGAGGAGCTCGATATAGGGTATATTTAAAAGATGTTTAACACAGGGAACAGATTCTGTTGGCTAAACATGGATGTAGCCACAGTGTATTGTTGGAACTCTCTGTCTGGGGCAAGTGATGCTCTGTATTCTTGGTGCTTGGGGGGGGGGACCACAGTGGGAGGGGTTCTGGCGTCCTGGCCCCACTAATGGACCTCCTGATGGCACCTGGGTTTTTTGGCCACTGTGTGACAGAATGCTGGACTGGATGGGCCATTGGCCTGATCCAACATGGCTTCTCTTACGTTCTTATGTCTGGGGCAGTGATGCTCTGTATTCTGGGTGCTTGGGGGGGCACAGTGGGAGGGCTTCTAGTGTCCTGGCCCCACTGATGGACCTCCTGATGGCACCTGGGTTTTTTTTGGCCACTGTGTGACACAGAAGACCAGATGGGCCATTGGCCTGATCCAACATGACTTCTCTTATGTTCTTCAATTCTTTCTTTGATAAACCATCTTTGCTTGGATACCCAATGTCTAAAGCAATGCTATCAGCATCAATGAAATACTAGACATAAAATTACCAGAAATTAAAAAAACCTCCTTTTAATTGTTTTAGACAACACTGTCACATCCGTCCTTCACTGTCTTCGTACTAAACTCAAGAACCCCTAATCTTCTTATGTCTCCTTCTTTATACTACCTCTCAAAGATACGAGGGCCTATCCTTAATTTACACTTAGGCCTGAAAATGTTTGAAAATCTAAAATAAGAACAAGAATTTCTCTCCCTACAGAAAACTCTTTCCATGCAACAATTCTCTGAAAGTAGCTCAGCCATTCTGTTTCTGTCTCTCAGCATTGCGGGGTGGGGGAGGGGGACAGAGGTACATCTATTATTACTAATATGCAATTGTTTTACATTCATTTAGTCAACCTTCCCCCTTCTCCCCTCCCCTTCTCCAATCAGGGAATGCAACTCGGAGGGGTTAAGACTAAAAAGTCTTCAGGAAGAATTCTAGAGGCATCTAAGAAAAGCTTCTTTGACCTGGTGTGACCAGGTCAGGGGTTGGAGAAACAGACATGATAAAACCTCCTTGCAATAGGGAGGAACTATCTTTTCCTTGGTTTCTGCACCCAGGAATGCACAAAGACCTCTCCTCTGGGAAAGCAGCCATTGGCTCTTCATGGGCTCGCCTGAAGAGCTGGATCAAGCTTTAAGGTAATGGTACATTGTAGGGACCGGACATTGTAAAATGTACAATATACATCGTAGTCCAACAAAAGTCTGTATAGTCAAAGCAATAGTATTCCCAGTAATAATGTATGGCTGTGAGAGCTGTAAGACAACCCTCCTCCGGCTGGCTTATGACTAGCTGGTACAAGAAACCAGGTGTAGTTATAATAGAGGTTGCTGTCCCCAATGTTTTAAATGGTTTAAATGGTTTAAATGTCTTAAATGTCTTAAAATTTTAAATGTATTAATTATTTTAACTGTTTTTATACTTAAATTGTACTTATGTGGAACTTTGTGCTGTGAGCCGCCCTGAGCCACTTGTTGGGAAGGGCGGGATAAAAATCATTAAATAAATAAATAAATAAATAAATAAATAAATAAATAAATAAATAAATAAATAGCTGGGCCATAAGGAAGGCCGAGCACAGAAGAATAGATGCTTTTGAGCTGTGGTGCTGGAGAAGAGAGTCCCTTGGACTGCAAGAAGATCAAATCAGTCAGTCCTAAGGGAAATCAACCCAGACTGTTCCCTGGAAGGTCAGATGCTGAAGCTGAAGCTCAAATACTTTGGCTACTGAGAGGAGTGAAATAATGAAATGAGCTGAAACAGAAGGAACCAAATGTAATGTCTTAGGGCGTTTTCGCACTGACCTTAATCAGCAGCGACGCCCCTCTTCACCGCGCAGGATCGGCGCGGCTTTCGCACTAATTGCCGCGGAGCACCCGGAAGAGCCGGAAAGTCCCACGGCTTTTGCGGCGCAAATGGAAACTGCCAAAAACCAGTTTCCATTTGCGCCGCAAAAGCCGCGGGACTTTCCGGCTCTTCCGGGTGCTCCGCGGCAATTAGTGCGAAATCCGCGCCGATCCTGCGCGGTGAAGAGGGGCGTCGCTGCTGATTAAGGTCAGTGCGAAAACGCCCTTAGTGATTGTTAAGGTGCAAGGAGCGGAACCAGGTACAAACATTTAGTAACCATAGCACAGGTGTAGTAGCCATTGTTAAAACGCAGAAGCAGAAAAGAAATAACACGGTTGAACAAGCCATGGCAACAATAAAGATTAATAGCAATAGAGACTAATAAGTAGCAAGTACGCAGGCGTAATCAAGTAATAAATATTAACTGACACACCCCACCTCGGGGAAAGGTAAATTTAAATGCACATGCAATGTATGTAACGGGAGGGGTACATGTCAAGGAGGGGGTGAAGTAGGCGTGCCGGGTAGCCTGTACCCTCTAAGTACCTCAGCCTATGGGGAAAGGAGGAGGGACTCATCGGCCGGGAGTAAAGGATAAAAGGGCATGTATGGAACTGATCAGGGAGCTCATTGAAAAGCGACTCCCCTCTTTCTTGATATCAATAAAGTTGTATACTTTAAAGGAGACTCCCGACTGACAGCTCTTTTTCTTTGCATCTCCTGGAGGGGCCAGGGGAGGCGGACAGATTGTCTCTAACACTACCAAATGAGAAGGGAGTACTCACTGGAGAAGATCCTGATGCTGGGAAAGACAGAAGACAAAAGAAGAAGGGGACGGCAAAAGATGAGATGGCTGGACAGTGTTACTGATGTAACAAACATGAATTTGAGCAGACTTCGAAGGATGGTGGAAGATAGGAGGGCCTTGCGTGACTTTGTCCATGGGGTGGCGAAGAGTCGGACTCGACTGTGCGACTGAACAAGAACAACAACAACATTGTAGGGACTTGTAATGACCAAAACCAAATGAGCCCTTCCTGTATTTTAACATCTGATAGGGCACGTATAGAGATAAGAACAGAAGATTTGTGTTTTTCCCATTGCTTTTGTATTCCTTGCTCAGTTTGGTGCTGTGCTACAAGTATGATTGCAAGCCTTGTCTTTTCAATAAATACTTTCCAACTTTGGATTCTGGCTGTGGTTCTCTGTACCTGGTGGACCTCCACCATCTCGGACATGGAATTTTAAAAGGCATGCCAGGAGGAAGGGGGGGCAGTTGGCAAGTCACTATTCCTCCAGGTGCTCATGCGGCAGTAAACTGTCCCTGCGGTGACCAGGTGCTGGGCAGCAGGAGGCACTGAGGCATGACCTCTAAACTTGGAATGGAAGCTAGGGGTCCTGACCAATACTCCCTCTAAGCTGTGGAAGCTTATGAGCCAAAATTCTACTTTGCGAGCTACTGGCGTTAAAGTTGTGAGCTACTGCATAGCTTAGTTTGGTCTGGGGTTCATTTTTCCTGAGCTAAGACAAAAACGTGTTTTATTTATTTATCTAAGATTTATATCCTGCCCTTCCCACTAGGTGGCTCAGGGCGGCTTACAACATATAAAACTAACATGAAATCTAAAATTAAACATTAAAATTAACATTTCATAATTTACAGTTAAAAATCTAAACAATTGTTATATACATACACATTAAAATCAGACGGCGGTCCTACAGCTACACTCATCGGTTACAAGTTCAGTATTTGATGTTCAGTCTTCGATGTTCAGTACTCAGTGCTGATTAGTTGTGGGCCAGCCGGAAGAGGGATGTCTTACAGGCCCTGCGGAATTGAGTAAGGTCCCGCAGGGCCCTTACCTCTTCCGGCAGCTGGTTCCACCAAGATGGAGCCATTACGGAGAAGCCAGAGGCTAAAAATCTGTGAGCTAGCTCACACTAACTCAGCTTAGAGGGAACACTGGTCCTGACCTGCTCAGTGGGCAATCCCAGAAAAATGTCAAGTGATGGAGGTGCTGGCGAGCTACCCTGAGAATGGAAGAAAAGCCCCTTCTAGGAGTGGAGAAATACCTAGGAGGGCAGGGGCGGAACAGGGCCTGCGGACCAGAGCAGGCAAGTTCTGCCACAATAGTTTAGCAAGGGGATTAAGATTCTCTGCTAGAGGACCCAGCCTTCCTCATAGAACTACATTTCCCAGAGGCCAAGGTGTTCTTTGCTTACATTACTGAATAATCACCAAGTCTGTTGAGAAGCAAATTGGTAACAGTCCAACCGTGCTATCTTGAAACAGCTCAACAAGAACTCTAAGTCAGCCCCAAGGTGGGAGCCACGTGTGGTTCTTTCACACATATTGTGTGGCTCTGGAAACCCTCACTGCTCCGGCAGCTGGCTTAGAGAAGGCATTTCTCTTTTAAAACCACTTCTCCAAGTCAAGCCAGCCAGAAGCTTGTGGAATGCATTTAAAGTTGCTTTCTTTCTACCTTTCTCTCTCCTCCATCCATTTTCCTTCTCTCAAAACACGTGACCTTCATGTCTCGCAGCTCTCAAACATCTGATATTTATTCTATGTGGCTCTTACGTTAAGCAAGTCTGGCCACCCCTGCTGTAGACATACCATTGGTGCGTCAAAGGACCTTGCAGTACCTTCTGTATTGTCTCCTACCTACTCTGTAAACCAATGCTTTTTAAAGTATCTGCTAGGTGGACAAATCCGTTGGACTTGGCCATCCATTCAGCTGCTCGGAGAAGAACTTCTGAGCAAAGTTTCTGTTTCGGAAAGGACAGAGCTCACCCCTTCTCAGCCCACGCAGTTAGGCCGACGGAACATTTCTCCGCCGAAAAGGGATGCTGCGCATGTCACTGCATAATAAATAAAAACTATATTCATTAACATTTTAATAAAGGAGGAAATGAGCATGATAAAGACAGATGGGCTGTGTATTTCTCAACCCATCTGTTTGGCAGTCCATTACAGAACCACACCCGCGAGTGGTTCGGGCTGAAGGATCGTAATGAAATTTCACAGCTAGCCTGGAATACCTCTTTCCCCTCCGCCCGTTTCCCACCCCCCCACCCCCAGCTTTCAAGCAGGTACAGAGAAAAAAGCTTCCCGAGCTATATCAGTTCACTGCAGTATTCTGCTGAGGATTCTACATGCCTGGAATTTTATAAAAGGGCAGAACATCCTGCTTAAAGTAATTCTCCAGTTTATAGTGGTGACCGTGGTGACCGTGGTAGAAGCTATCCTACTGCCATGTTGCAAGTCCATAAGATGTCTTATCCGCCTCCCTTCCATTCATCATCCCTTACCCACTGCCCCAGGTGCGGTTCTGGGAGTGTTTGAGACACCAAGGAGCACCTGGGAAATGTAGTCGAAGATGGAAGACAGAAACAAAAGGAGATGGAAATCGGTGGGAAGCAGGGGGAAGAGAAACCAGGGAGGGAGTCGTCAGCCACAGTCGACAATTCAGCAGGAGAAATCGGGAGGGGGCAGGGACAGTCACATGTGGCACAAAGTTGGAAATGATGTTGTTTTATTGGAGTGGTGCTCCAGCATCCACCCAAAACTCTATGGTTAAAACACAAAGTTTCGAGTGAAATATACCTCGTCACCCAGAAGTGATCACAGTGACCCCTCGCATTTCCCCCAGATGCTGATTTGTGAAACTACAGCAGGGTAAGAGGAGGGAATTCCAGGGAGTTTTGGCACCTTAGAGGAGGAGCTGATAAACCCATTGGCTGGCCACATGGGTGTCCACTGAAAGCAACCTGCTCGTTGCAGATAGACTCGGTGATTTAGGGATGGTAGACATTTGTAATTGTGTTTGGATTGGGGCCCAATGTTACAAGCAAATTCTTGTGAGGAAAAGAACAAGAATCGAGTAGAACCTTTTGTTAATCTTTAAGGTGTTGCTCAACTCTTGCTCTTTTCTAGTGCTACAGACAGACAAAGATAGCTACCCCTCTTGATCTATCTTTTTTGGGGGGGCAGAGATTATCTTTTTTACCCTAGACACAAAGGGAGGAGTCCCAGCATCAAAATTCAACATAACTTTTTTCAAGATGTCAGACACTCCGGAACTTTTTTTTTTTGTCTGAAAGAGAATGGCATGAGAGCCATGCGTCTAACTCATTAGTCTTGTACCGCTGTCCCTTTGCGGGCCGTGTGATGAACATGTTAACGGTGGAATAATGAAGAGGAACTTTACAAAATGTCACACTATTTGGGGGAAGCGTCACACCAACACATAAATCACAGCTTTGCCAGCTCACACAGCGGTGAGTTAATATCTGCAGAGCCACTTTGCTAGCTGAGTTACAGAGAAGCTACAAGAATATTTCTATTATTATACATTATATTTGTTTTAAGGAAAGACTGGTTTGGGGCACAGCAAGCATCGGGGATGTTAGCAGCAGACCATAGCTTTCATCTGAAGAAGAAGATGATATTGGATTTATATCCTGCCCTTCATTCAAAATCTCAGAGTCTCATAGTGGCTTGCAGTCTCCTTTATCTCATAGTGGCTTACAGTCTCCTTTATCTCCCTCCCCCACAACAGACATCCTGTGAGGTAGTTGGGGCTGAGAGAGATCTTCCAGAAGCTGCCCTTTCAAGGACAGCTCTGTGAGAACTATGGCTGACCCAAGGCCATTCCAGCAGGTGCAAGTGGAGGAGTGGGGAATCAAACCCGGTTCTCCCAGATAAGAGTCCATACACTTAACCACCACACCAAACTGGCCCTCTGCTGTAGCCACCCCTCAGTATGCACCAAACTCATGGAATCATCTGGATTGTTTGGCCATATTTCCTCCAGTGTCTCATAACCTTGATCCCCAAAGCTAATTCTTTAAGTAACCCTGAAAAGCTGCTGGAGGGTAAGGAAACCCAATAAACTTACTATCTTGTGAATATGGACTAGGACCTTTGCTTTGCTAATGAACTGATTCTGATCTGTACCAAGGAGGTTCATCTATATGGGTTCCAAGGGTCCCCACATTTGACTGATGCCCTATACGCTTAGCTGCGTAAAGGTCTGTTCCCCTTTCTCTTCTTGATTTTGCCAAGTACCCCTCGCTCAGCAAGTGCACTCCACCATGTACTTCGGAGGAGTACATTTTAGATATTTTTGCCCTGATGACCACTTGTCCCAGATATCTGGGACTCTTCCGCAGATGCCTAATCACTAATATCTTGACTTCTCTGCACCCGACTACTCTGGTTGGTGGCTGAACACAATTTAGAGACTCATGCGAGGTGGTGTGGAATGAGGATTGCATTAGTCATGTCTGCAATATTCATGTGTGACCCAGTCGTGAAACAGGAACATTCCTCAACATTAAATCTGCAGGGTCATACTAAGCAGAGTTATCCCCTTGGAAGTCAATGGGTTTCGAAGGGCATAGCTCTACTCAGGACTGCAGTGCTAGTTGCTGAGATAATGTATGACCAGTCCCATGAATGTTCTCAAGAGTTATATAAATGCTAAGCATTATTTATGTGGATTATTAAGATCTGGCTTGCTTGCAATCCAGAACACATGGGTGTCCACTGAAAGCAATCGGGGCTCCCTTCCAAGCAAAAGAGTTTTGCGCCAAGGTGCAAGAGAGCTATTGATCAATTTCAAGGGCCAGATAGTCCAGACAGCCAACCATTATGTGAAACGCTGATGCAACCCCACAAAAAAAAATGTATTTCCCATTACACTCTATAAAGCACAGATTACTCCTTCCACCGCCATCCCATCCGTTTTTATGGATGTTCCTCTTATGAATTTAAAAAGAATTCCTCGTGTGGTGTCCAAAATACTTGACAAAAATGAATGGGAAGCAGAATGGAGGCAGGGTGGAATTAATAAGCAAGCCTGAAGGACTTAATCAAGAAAATGGAAGCGCAGACACTAACGAGAACGTTGAAATGTCCATAAATGAGCTAATTGTCACCCGTCTGTTTCCTGGAGCCATTCGGTTTCATTTGTTTACTGAGAGTGCAAACGCCGCTCGAGAGTGCTTAACCCGGGCCCATTCGATCGAGTGAACAGTTTGATTCAACCACAGAGCCTATTAATCTTTCCACTAGCTTAAGGTTGTGTGCTCTGTTTATATGCTGCATCTGTAGAATACTTTATTTATTCTTTTTCTCCCCCTCTCTCTCCTCTATCCACTTCTGGTGGAAGATAAAAGATCTGGCAGGAAGAGAGATTAAACTGAAAACTAATATAAACGAACCCTATTCATCTCTCGAGCACTCGTGCTTTGTACGGAAAAGTGGTTTGCGGGGAAGCCTTACGTTCATGCGAGGGCCCCGATCCTGTAAGTTCCCTGCATATCTTTAAAATTTAAATCACGAGCCCGCTCTTGACAATCAAACTGAACCTTTTCAAAGGCTGCTCCTCCCTTCAGCTTAAAACAGAAGGGACAAACAGCAAAGAAGTTTGCTGCACAGCGTAAAAAGGACAAGAGGGCTTCTGCGTGCCAGATCCTTCTGGGTTGCCCTTTTCTCCCCTGCTTCCAGAAAAGGAAACACTCTATTAAAATGTCAACAACGACTTCCCCTTTCTTTTGGAGATTGCAGTCTCTCGCCTGGCCCAGAAAGGCTGGCCAAGCTCCGAGGCAGTAACAGCAGGCAAGCCAGGTCAAGGCATTTGATAAGCCTTCATTAGGCCAGGTGGACAGAGCTAATCTTTCATTTTGTGGAAGCTACCTGGAATGTACTCCCAGGGAGGGCTTGCTATCTCTCTCTCTTCGGTTGCGACTGATGGCACCTGGGAAATTTTCATTTTTGGCCACCTGCTTTCAAAAATTCATGCAATGATTGGGTATGACATGACACCCAGACCCTAGAAACAATTATTGGCCTTACAAAACAATCTCTTAGCTTTCTTACATACGATAAAGCCGGAGAGCTGGTGAAACAGAGAATATCAGATATTGCCAGACAGAATGATCTTAATAGTACCTCAAAATGGTGTGCCCTTGTAGACCCGGTTAATAGAATAGCACCCATGCCATACTTATACCAGCTTTGAAATTATGAGTACAGGAGAATTTTTACCCTCATGAGGTGGGACACCCTCCCTTCTGCTGTCTTGGAGGGCAGATATAACAAAATACCATAATGAAGGGATAGAATCTACAATGCATGTCCTGTACGACTGCAAGGTGTACAGCATTCACCGTGAAATCCTTCCTTTTCCTGCAATCTTGCCTACCACCCTTAATCAAAAAATGCAACAACTGAAGGATCTTTTGAATGATAGGAACCCTATGGTTATACTCAAATTAGCTAAATTTGGCTGGCTTCCCACCAGAACTAGAAAGTCACTCATAGCTCTGAAGGGAAATAGCTAGGCATTTTCTTTCTCTTTCTCTTAGTCGGTAGTTTTTAAAATGTTTAATCCCATTATAAACTGTATGTATGTTTTATAATTGATTGTAGCAATTTTACCCCTGTTCTCTCAGCACAATTTATATGGGTTACTGCAACCGGCATTGGTTTTATTTGTATCGTTTTTGCTGGCTTCTGCTGTGAATAATCTTGAATTTAAACTATCTCCAAGTAGTAGGCTGAGACACACAAATAACATCTGGATGTGAGGTGTGGTCAAGGCTGTGGACTGGGTTTGCTTCTAATCTTGTTTCCCCAGACCAGGCAAAGTCTGATCAGAAACACGGGAAGGTGGTCTGCGAGCATGAGCAAGGTACTAAAATAGTGCACCCAGAGTTTAGCTGCCTCCACTACACTTCTTATGGGTCCAAGGGACTCTAACCACTACACCAAGAGAAGCCTTTGACTCCTCAGGCAGCCAAAGGCATGCCTTGGTGTAGTGGTTAACAGCAGTGCACTCTAATCTGGAGAGCTGAGTTTGATTTCCCACTCCTCCTCCATGTGCAGCTGTTGGAGTGACCTTGGGTCAGTCCCCATTCTCTTAGAGCTGCTCTCTCAAGAGCAGTTTTCTCAGCGCTGTCTCGGCCCCACCTCTCTCGCAGGGGAGGGGAAGGGAAGGAGATTGTAAGCCTCTCTGAGTGAAGGGCAGGGTATAAATCCAGTGCAGATATTCAAAGGTGCGTGAATGCAGCCCCAGAGTGGGTTTGTTTTGTTGTAGCGCGTCGATTTGGGTGCTTTTCCTGCCAGCTGCCTTCCTTATCGCTCAGCCTGGGTAGCAATTTAACTCTGTTCCATTGGACCTGAACAGCACATTTGCAGACTATGAACTCTGGGTATAAAGCAGCAATCTGGATGTGGATGAATTGCATGGAATTTCAGCTGAGGCAGTGGACGTCACTTCTTACCGGCCTCCCCCCTTCATTCCATCCCAGTGCTATAAGACCTGCTGGATCTGGACAATAAGCCATGCCCATGAGGCAGAATTAGCCATTTTAGTACCTATTGTTACTCTGTAATTTTAGATGTTATATATTTTAAATTGGTTTTTTTAAATTGTTGACTGTTTTTATGAAGCAACCCGCCCTGAGCCTGTTCTACGGGAAGGGTGGGCTAAAAATCTAATGAATGAATGAATGGAATCCCTCCATCCAACCGACTGCTTGCAGCTGTACAGAGGGTAACAGCTAAAGAAAGGGAGGCCATTGAGAAAGGTGTGAAAACAGATAGACAAAAAAAGCTAAGCCAAGCTGGTGGATCATAATAACGAGCCTTCTGTGAGATAAATTCCAGGACAAGCGTATTCGTACTGAACACTGACAATCGGGCAGGCGGGAGTGGGGGGAGGGGGCCCAAAACCTGACAGTCACATTTTGAATAATGGGTCTTCTTGCACATCTCTTCCATTTGTCCATGCCTTGCTCCTACCCAAGTCTTGTTATCTTCCTTACTCTTAATTAAAGGAAAGGCACTTTAATCCCCGTCAGGAAGAGAAGCTGAGGCTATGTGGCAAGCAATTAGTCCTCTGAAATTTAGACTAGTTAAATTGTGCCTTCGACCACATTTCAGCAGCAGACTTTTATTATGAGCGATCGTACCAGACGGACTTTAAAAATATGCTGCGGATGGAGTTCTTAGCATTCAGCCTTTGGAATGAGGGAACAGTCAGGGCATTCAGGCCACAGTTTGGTGACAGCCAGGGGTGGAATTCTAGCAGGAGCTCCTTTGCATATTAGGCCGCACCCCTGATGCAGCCAATCCTCCAAGAGCTTTCAAAAAAGAGCCTTGCACGCTCTTGGGAGGATTGACTACATCAGGAGTGTGTGGCCTAATATGCAAAGGAGCTCCTGCTAGAATTCCACCCCTGGTGACAGCTATGATATCAACTGAGTGTGTATGTGTATGAATATACAGGCTTATTGATGACGTACCCACACCATGTTAAAACACCACAGCATTGTGTCTGCGCACACTTGGAAATCAGGCGGGGGGGGGGGGGAGAATCACACACCAACACCTCTCAGCCTTTATCTGCATAACGGCAGGCAGGGATTAGGATGCACGACACCGTCTTGTGGCACCGCTGACAGTTAAAGAGCTACCAATACGAGCCAACGAGCTCGTGTGAAGCATGCGTAAAAATCTGTGACCGTTCAGATACTGCGAGGGGAGCACCTGTGCCACCAGAGAGAGCGAGTGGAGACTGCGCAAGCAATTTCCTATGCAAAGTACAGGGGAAAGTTTGCACGCAGGAGACAAAGGAAAGGGAGGGGGTGTTACTCCTAGGTACAGAGCATGCTTTGCATTCAGAAGGCCCCAGGGTGAATCTGTGGCATCACCAGCTAAAAATTTCAGAGAGTGGATGCTCGGAAAGGTCTTTCTCTGCTTTAGACTCAAGAGAGTTGCTGCCAATCACAGTAGAGTGAGGGTCTTCAACAGGCAGCTTGTGAACTACCTGTAGGGCGCTGGTTGTTACAGAATAGCTTGGGCATCCCTTAGAACACCAAGTAAAAGATTGCAAAAAGATCTTGCATTAGGCTTTTAAAAAGCTTTTTACTTCACAGGATGTTTGTTGGAGCTGCTTAGCTGAACGCGTCATATCTTGTTCTGTTTCCAGGACGCATGGAATTCACTGCTATGGGAAGCGGTGGTGGATACAAGCATAGACAACTTCATGAGGGGATTGGATCAACATCTGGAGCAGAGGTCCATCAGTGGCTATTAGCCACAGGGGATTGATAGAATTCTCTGTCTGGGGCAGGGATGCTCTGTATTCTTGGTGCTTGGGGGGGGGGGGGACAGTGTGAGGACTTCTAGTCCTGGCCCCACTGATGGACCTCCTGATGGCACCTGGGTTTTTTGGCCACTCTGTTACACAGAGTGCTGGACTGGATAGGCCATTGGCCTAATCCAGCATGGCTTCTCTTATGTCTGGGGCAGTGATGCTCTGTATTCCTGGTGCTTTGGGGGGGTGGGGGGCAACAGTGGGAAGGCTTCTGGAGTTTTGGCCCTGCTGATGGCACCTGGGTTTTGGCCCCTGTGTGACACAGTGTGGTGGGCTGGACAGGCGACTGGCCTGATCGAACATGGTTTTTCCTTATGTTCTTAACAAAACTTGGTAACATGCCCTGGAAGGAGGAGAGAAGCAGATAGGGGTACTTTTTCATTACTCTGAAGTAGTCATTAAATAAAGGGGTAGTGATACCTGCAGTAGACAATAATGAGTTAGATGAACCTATTGTCTAATTTGGGATGGGCAACTTCAGAAGTTGTGTGTGTGTGTGTGTGTATGTATACATACACACCTATATATATATGATTTCTTTTCAATGGAAAATATAGAAATAAAACTAATACAGATGAAGGTCTGAAATACAGACTACAAAACTATTATAAAACATCAAAATTAACTTCTCATTCTACACAGGAAAGCATTCCATTTTCCTAATTTGTCAGACACTTAGCCATGTCGCAGACAAGTTAGTTTACATAGGCAGATATATTCTACTAATTTCCCTTTCTTTGGAATTATGTTCTTCTTTCAGTTCTGAGCAAATATTCGCCTTGGATTTTATGACATTAAGAACAAATCCATAAACGTCTTCAGAAAGGAATTCTAGGTGACGTAACAAAAACAACAACAAAAACCCTTAGGGGATTTGCTGCCAGTGAATGTACTCATGGCCATGGATGTGGATAGAGTGGACAGATTGATGAGGGAGAAATCCATTAACAGCTCCTAACCGTGGTGACTAAAGGGAATCCTCATGGTCAGAGGCAGTCAGCCTTTGAATTACCAGTGCTAAGAAGCAACATTAAGGGATGGCTCCTGAGAATCTACAGCGCAATGCTAAGGAGAACTACTCCAGTCTAAGCTCACTGCAACTCTCCTTAGTAACTCTCCTTCGCATAGCACTGCTAGTTGGTAACGGTGAGAAACAGGTTACTGGACTCAGATGGATCACTGGTCTAAACCAGCAGAGTTCTTGTTATGCTGCTAACATTTCCACCAGTCCAAAATGGCATCCCGTAGGGACATGAGATGAGCCGTGCTGGGTCAGACTGGCGGTCCATCTCATCCACCATCCTGTCTTGCACAGTAGTGAACCAGTTCTTCACGATATCCAACGACAGGGCATAGAGGAAGAGGCTTTCTCCTGATGCTGCCTCCTGGCACTGGTATCCAGAGGTTTACTGTTTCTGAACACAGAGGTTCCCCTTCAGCCACCGCCACTGATAGACCTGACCTCCGTGGATCTCAAAAGAATCAGACTGTTCCAAAGGCAAGAAGGGACCTCTTTCTCCAAACCTTGCATCCTGGGCTCTTTTTGTTTGCGTGCTTACCAACACAAAGGTGAGTGAAGTACGTGTATCTGATATGCTCAGAGACCCTTCTAAGTGATCGATTACAATGCCATCAGCGAAAATCATTGGATTTGTCTGACAGCCAGTGAGAGTTCAGAAAATCCCTCAGTACTCTACAGGATTATTGAAGCAATTTCTGTAGGATGTTATCAGATCTCTGCTGAGCTCCTTACAATTTTTTTCAGTGGCGAACGACTGTACTTTCTGGCTGACAGCATGGTGGCAATTTCCGGGGCTGATTCCCCAACCCTGCGCCCCGAACTCCTCTGTCCAGAAGCCATTGAGAACTCTGTTCACAAGCCCATCTTTGTTAGCGACAGGATTGCATTGAGATGCTAAAGCATGTCAGCCAAGTTTGGACAGAGAAACAAGAGTGAGATTGACGTACCCGGCTGGGGCCCCGGTGACCCTACTTCGGTTCGGCAGGAGATTTAAAAGGGGAAAAGCTGCAAGCTGGTAACCCTAAAGGGATTTCCCCCATCCCATACCTCCGTCTGTGAAGGAGAGTGCAGCTAACTTTAGGGTAAAGATGAGCAAAGAAAGAGTTTGCTATGGAGGCTACCCGGGCAGTTGAGAAGAGCAGGCCTACCTGGGACGTCCCAACCATTCAGCTGAGCTACGGCAAGGGAAGCTGGCAAGCAGGAATGGCCCTAGACTGGCACCTTAGGGAAGGCCAGGTGTGGCTTTCTAGCAGGAGCTCCTTTGATTTGTGGATGTTCTCTCCCCTCATTGGTGGATCTGTATAATATGGCATGTAAAAGGAAGATACAAATGATCCTAAGGGACCCTTCTCATCTGGGCCATTTGCTTTTTGAGATCTTACCGTCAGGTAGACGATATAGAGTGTTGAAGGCTAGGACAAACAGATTTAAGGACAGTTTCTATCCAAGTGCTGTGGTTAGGCTAAATGCAGGGTTATGAAGGATTATCTGTTTTAGATGTATTTAATGGTTTTAATGGTTTTAATGGTTTTATGAATGTTTAATGGTTTTATGAATGTTTATTTAATGGTTTAAATGGTTTTAATGGTTTTATGAATGTTTATCCGTTTTAGATGTATTTAAATGGTTTTAATGGTTTAAATGGTTCAATGGTTTCAGATGTATTTAAATGGTTTATGAATATGTGTGTTTGATGTGTTGGTATGTTTGTGGAAGAGCACCTCATTTCGTTGCTCTCTTTTTGTTGAGAACAATGACAATAAATTCATCTATCTATCTATCTATCTTTGCATATTCGGCCACACACCCCTGATGGAGCCAGTCCTCCAAGAGCTTACGAAAAAGAGCCTTGTGAGCTCTTGGAGGATTAGCTACATCAGAGATACGTGGCCGAATATGCAAAGGAGCTCCTGCTAGAATTCCACCCCTGGGCAAGGCTTCCGGTGCTCCCCCCTGCATTGATAATGCCAGCAGGTCACATGGGGGGCACCCAATTCAGCGCCCTTAGAGGGCAGGCGCCCTAGGCAATCACCTAGCTTGGCTAGCGGCAGGGACGGCCCTGCTGGCAAGTGAAATAGTGCTTCAGTTGGTCCCTCCCCCCAACGAAGTCCCTGCTTCCATGAAAACAGCCATCAGCCAAACTTCGGAACAGCACCAGAGCTCGGCAATTGCGCTCCTGAGCAGGGAACATCAAGGCAACCGACTCTGGCGTATTAACTCCCAACACAAAGCCCTGTGTAGCCACCTGAAAAGCATCCGTGGCTGAGAAGGGAGCACCCGATTAGAACCCCCAGCATAGCAGAACAAGCTAGAGCTCACTTGGGAAAAGGAATTATTATTCAGAAGATGTCTATAATAAAATCCACCGCTAAATTTGCCATCGAAGGGACAGACGGGCAGGGCGGCAGCTTCTAATGTGCTCTACCCGGATATACGGAGAAGAAAAGGAAAGTGAGAAGTTTTTGAGGGAAGCAGAAGCGAGCGAAGATCACCTTTTGGGAGGGGGCCATACTCACTGTTCTCGGAGAGCTCTACGATGTAGTAAAGCACAGGGCTGTTTCCGTCAAAGGGGCGCACCCAAGAAAGGATCACGCTGCGGCTGAAGGAAGAATTCAAGGTGGCCAGAAGGTTTTGAGGGGGGTGAGGCAGTTCACTGTGAAAAGAAAAAAAAGCAAACCGCAGGAAATGAAGCAAAAAAATCCAATTATAATTTTCTAGGGACCTCAAACCTGAAGTTGCCAGCTCTAGGTTAGAAAATACGTGGAGATGTTGGGGGTGGAGCCTGAGGAAGGTGGGGCTTGGGGAGGGGAGGGGCTTCAGTGGGGTACATTGCCAGAGTCCACCTTCCAAAGTGGCCATTTTCTCCAGAGGAGCAGATCTCTGTAGCCTGGAGATCACTTGTAACCAGTGTTCCCTTTAAGCTGAGTTAGCGTGAGCTAGCTCACAGTTTTTTAGCTTACGGCTCACACATTTTTGTCTTAGCTTGGGGGGAAATGGTCCCAGAGCAAACTAGTTTATGCAGCAGCTCACAACTTTAATGCCAGTAGCTCACAAAGTAGAATTTTTGCTTACAAGTCTCCCACAGCTCAGAGGGAACATTGCTTGTAATCCCAGGAGATCTCTAGCCCCCACCTAGAAGCTGGCTATCCTGCCTCATTTGGAAGAGAGCTTACAAGCTTGTAAGAACTCAGATGGGAGCCATGATGGATATAAATGGGTCAACCTACTGCCAAAAATGAAATAAAAAATAAAACCTTCAGAGCAACACCAAGTTTTGTCTGGCTCTCAGTGATGATTTACACGGAAATTCCTACAGTTGACGCTTAAATAGCTAATGGCACTGTTACTTAATGTGGGGGAAAAGCCAAGTTTCAAATTTGTTTTTTTAATTGAGACAACTTGGTCCATAAATTCTTTTTACAGCCGAGTCCTTTGTAATGGAATAGCTGTAAAACATATGAACAGGAGACCAAAGGGGGGGAGGGGGAGGAAGAAATGATTTAAAGTGGGATTTCCAGTACAGGGACGAGGAGAAGGCACTTCTGCCACCCATACAGAGCTCCCAATCAAAATTACTGAACATACTCGTAGGCTGCTCCCATCTCAAAGACAGTCTGGGCTCTGGCTGGCATGCTATGTCCCCTAGCGCAATGGTGATTTTAAAAAAAAGACAGACAGACACTAAGGGTGTTTTTACATTCAGTTTGATCCAGAGTTTTAGAGTTTTCAAATCGCCTGCCACTGTTCCATTCTAATTATTTTCCTTTTACATTTAAGCATTTCAATTGTGTGTGTGTGGGGGGGGAGTCTCAAATCAGAGGGCAGCCGGAACACCAGTGCTTAGTTAAATGTATACGATTGCTTGGAAAACGTGTCAACACTGCAAAAACAATACAAATTTAAATTACTTGATGAGGCAAGCAATGATATGTAAAAATTTCAAGTGCTGTCAGTTCTCATGCAAATTACTGCACCTTGTGGTGGCTTTTGGAGGAGTCTTTTAAAACACAGGAAAATTTCTACAATACAAGTTTGAAACGCCTGTAGGGAAAAGACCAGATCAAAACTAGTGTTGAGAAGAACATTGCAGGAGCAGCTCCAAAACGCATCTCACTGAAACAAATGTAGATGCTTCGGGCAGCAGCGATGCAAAACAATTGTGAGAACGTTAGGTAATGTCAAAGGTGAGTTTCCAATGTGGTGATAGAGAGCCACAAACTGTCAGTGTAAAAACACCCTAAGACACAATATAAAACAGGGGTGCCCAAACTTGCTTAATGTAAGAGCAACACAGAATAAATGTCAAATGTTTCAGAGCTGCAGGGGTGCCCAAACTTGCTTAATGTAAAAGCCACACAGAATAAATATCAAATGTTGAGAGCTGCAAGACATGAACGTCAGGTGTTTGAGAGCCGCAAGACATGACTATCAAATATTTGAGAGCTGCAAAACAGGGAGGTTGGGAGGGAGGCAGATAAATGGGGGGGAGGGTGGAAAGAAAGCAACTTTAACTTTTTAATTAAAACCCCCCACTTCCAGTGATATAGTATCCTGATCTGGTGCCCCTTTAATGGTAGCCCAATATCTGCCACCTGTGCTATTAGGTAACAAATGTCCCACTTTTCTTTTTTTAAAGCCAAAGGTGCGCATTCTTGTTTGCCCACGCACAAGAGATAAACAGACCTTTTGCATTTTCCTCCTCAGCAGCTATGACATCTTGGGTTGGCCCCACTTGTGGGGTCAAGGACCTGGGGCTCTTGCTTCGAAGCATTCCTTTTTTAAACAGAGGGCAAGACTCTCGCTCAGGAAACGGAGAGGAACGCCACCAGCTTAGCAATTCATCACTGCCTCCTCGCTGGAAGTTCTCTCTCAATATCAATTATCCCTGACCCTGGCTGGTCAGACCAAAAAGCGGTAATTGTACTTGACATTCTGTAATTAAAAAATGTACTCATTTCTTCCCATAATTTATTAAGCTGCCGTACACTTAGCGCTATCTGAAAAACCACAGCAGGTCCACATTCATAAACAAAGAGCCGTTGAGGCCCAGGGAGGTGGTTTTAAATCAGAGCCATCCGGAGCCAGGCGCGGAATTGCATATCCTTCCCTGTGGTTGAAGGGAAGAGCAGAGAAACAAATTTAATTTTGAATTAACTTGGAACTGCGGTCCGTGTTTTATTGTAGCCCACGAGGGTGCGCAACCTGAACTTGAAAAATGGTGTGATGCGTCCGGGCTGGTGCAAATGATTCTGGGAAAGAGGAAAGGGCTGTCCCGATGCTGTTTATTAAACTCCAAATCAAAAAAGACAAAAGAAATGCTTTCCGTGGACTCAGGCGGCAGAAGATTTGAATGCATTCTAAAACAAGTGCAAAGGGCAATAACTAATGGAGATGACTTTAGAAACGATGGGGCCTGGTGCAAAAAAAGAATATTAAATTATGGGTACTACTGTTTTCTGAGTCGTATTCAGTCCAGGAATGAGATATGCGCAACGAATGCTCCAAATGGATTTTCAGTGCAAATGTAACGGCTTTTTTCTTATGGGTGGTTGTAATATTTCCCCAACAAATCCATAAATGGGTACATATTTATCATATTTCCCCAGGCCTGTTGGCTGCCATTTGTTTCCCCTGCCTTCTGCTGCTTCGCTACCTATTATTTTCAGGTTAGATCTCCTTTCTGCTCCCCAGTTTGAATCCCAGCCAAAGAGCAATCACATAGCATTGTGTGCAATGATGCATAGCTAGTCAAACCTGGATACATACAGATTTCAGCAAAACCAAATACTTCCTGGACAAGTCCTAGTCAATCAGGGACCACGCAGTCAACTGATGAGAGCATGAAGGGCACACTAAATGTATTCAGAACGAGGAAAGCACCAGTGTCTCAAGGAGGAAAACACTTCTTGGCCTTTTTAGAGTGCGCAGAATCTTATCTGGGAGAACCGGGTTTGGTTCCTCACTCCTCCACCTGCACCTGCTGGAATGGCCTTGGGTCAGCCAGAGCTCTCTTATCTGGGAGAACCAGGTTTGATTCCCCACTTTTCCACTTGCAACTGGTGGAATGGCCTTGGGTCAGCCAGAGCTCTCTTATCTGGGAGAACTGGGTTTTGTTCCTCACGCCTCCACTTGCACCTGCTGGAATGGCCTTGGGTCAGTCATAGCTTTCGTAGGAGTTGTCCCTGAAAGGGCAGCTGCTGTAAGAGCTCTCTTAGCCCCACCTACCTCACAGGGTGTCTATTGTGGGGGAGGGGGGAAGGTAAAGGAGATTGTGACCGCTCTGAGACTCTGAGATTCAGAGTATAGGGCAGGATATAAATCCAATATCTTCTTCCCCAAATCACTGGAAAAGCGAGTAGGATATGAGTAGGCACTAGCTCACTGCTGCCCTCTGACCCCTCCTCTCTCTCCCTTTGTCCTTTAACAGTCTCTGCCCATGGCCTTCCATGGAGACACATGTCTTTGCAGAACTCTCCTGTAGAGACAATGCCATCATACCTTATGTTGTGACCCACCCCAGCGGCGTCACTAGGGCGGGGCCAAGGGGGCCATCGGCCCTCCCCCAGAGCATTCTCATTGGCCCCAGGCACTGACCCATGACCCCGCCCCCCAACAGGAAGGGGATGGCCCTGGGACTAGAACGCTGCTGCTGTGTGTGGGCTAGCCAGGATTCTGAAACCGGGGCCGCGCTGCCGCCGGCTCAGCTAAAAGCGTGTGGGTGAGTGGGGGAAACTTAAATGCCGCAAAACTGGTATCTTGGATTACGGGGGCTGGTCATGTGACCAGAGGGTGAATGAGGGAGGGGCCATGTGAAGTGGGCGGGGTTGTGTGCAGAGGGGGTGACGCAGCCCTCCAAAAGGGGTGATGCCCAATGGGGGGTGTGTGACTTGAATCAGTTACACCCCAGGGTGCAACCCACCCTAGTGATGCCTCTGACCCACCCTGAGACTGCTTGCGGCTCTCAAAACACCTGATTGCGGGGATGGGGGCATAGAAATAAAATAAATAAATGCATAGATACATACCCCGCCACCCCCCTACAATGCCAGACAAGGAAAGTACTCTTTAGAAGAGGCTTCTTTCTCTCCCTTTGACTGCAGTTAGAACATGAACTAGATCAACTCAAAGTTTTTACCCTTTACAATATACTCGTTGGGAGATTTATTTATTGCACTCAGTATCACACTTCTTTCCAGGAGTCGTTTTGTAGCAAAAAAGGTGGTGGAGCTCATTAGCATATGCCCACCCCCAGCCAAAAGCAACTCAATGCAAGAAAGGAGAGCCCCAGGCGAGCGAGGCCTGCTTGGGCTGGCTAGAGATCCATGTGTGGGTCAAAAGGCCAGCAAGCCACCCACCACCCAAAATCAAATAAGAAGTGGAGAAAGGGTGGTGCGGGCTTCTCCAGGGGTTAATGAGGGCTGCTGGGGGCGTGGCAAAGCCCCTGGTGGCTGTCTGGCAGCCTGCTCTCCTAATCTAGGGATTGTTATGCAGCTACTCTCTCTCTCTCGGCTTGGCTTCGCGAACGAAGATTTAAGAAGGGTGCAGTAGTCCACGTCTGCTGCAGGCTCGCTGGTGGCTGACAAGACCAATGCGGGACAGGCAGGTCCGGCCACAGTGGCTGCAGGGAAAAGTCTGATTTAGGGTTGGTTTATGCAGCTACACCTACTATTCAATGGACAAGGTAGGTGGGGGAAAGGTTCAGGAGCTGTGCTCCTGTGAGCTCCTGCAGAATCTGAGGCCTGCTTCTTTCATTGGCAAAAAACTCTGCTATACTAACCAAGTATCTCAATAGAAACAAGGTCCAGAATTGCAGAGCTGAAGAATTACTGTCCATAGAGTTGCAGATTTTCTGGCTATGGTAGAGGTTACTGAGTAAATTACATACCCACGTTTGCAGAAGAAACCTGCCATCACACGCATTCACTAGTCAAGTCCATTTAAAAGTAGACCGGGAGGCCCCTGTTATAAAATGCTGGACACTGTGCTCTCGCCGAGCCTGTTTCAAATGCTGGATTGTGCCGTAGAAATGTAAAGGGACTCTCTGACTTCCGAACCACTGAACATTGAGCTTGTCTATGCTCATTAGAAAAGCAGACTTTGAACTTCAACTGGGGAAGGACGGCCCAAATTAATGCTCCTTTTAAGCTATGTGGAGATTAAACGCAAGCTTCTGTTTAGGACTTGCTTTGCATTGATTATCCCTGCCCGGCTCCCAGTGCATTTCTTAATATTAATAAAGCCAAAGCGTTGGTTGAGTTTTTCAGTCTCCACTACACCTGACCTTCTCTAATACGCTGCGCGCTCATTAAAATGGATACCTTGGTGCGAGCTCATTTTGCCTGTTCAACAACGCGGGAAGTATAAGTAGTAACCTCTGACTGATACTGGCTATCGCAAAGTGGTCAACGGGTCATTCGAAGCGGTCTCCTGAACCAACTTCGCGACGGTAACACATCAAGAAACAGATGCCTTTGGCAAATCTGTTAACTGCCAGTAACAGATGATGCTTACATACCGAAGTCCCCAGAGGGAAAAGCAATCAGCACACAAGAAACACGTCTCTCCAGAAACGACCCTTTATAACTGAAGAGGAACTCTTGAGGGAACCAAAGTATTGCTCTCTCTATGCGTGCAGGAGTGGAGATTAACAAATATTAATCTCTCTTTAACCAAGGCTTGCTTCTGCATCATGCGTAGAGGCACTCTACGGAAACCATCGAATGGAGAGGATGATAAATGAGTTGCTGCTGCCATCGTGAATAGCGACGCCCAGGGTACGCATGGCCTGTACAAAACGTCCTTCCTTTTCTTTACGTCCGTGAAATTGATTTGCCCAGCTGAAAATATTCACTGGACTTCAGGCCAAGGTCAACTGCTATCGGGGACAGCCTTCTGCAGCAAGTCAAGATGGAGAGACCCCAAAACAGGGGTGTCAAACTCATTTGTGGTGAGGGCCGGATCGGACATAAATGAGACCTTGTTGGGCCCAGCCGTGTCGAGCTGGGCCATGGGTTTACCTATTTAAGATTAGGTAGCAGAGATATAAACTTTATAAAGGACACGGACAAACAAAATTAAAGTAAAATGTGCTTAAAATATTAGTACTCATTGGTCTGAAAGGTGCTTTCTTCGTATCTCTCCCATGGGATCCAGGGAACTGGGCAAAGGAAGCTCTGGCTCTTTCCCTCCTTCCTTGGGACAAGGAGGGAGAGGAGCCTCAGCCAATAGAAGGGGGAGAGGCTTGGCTCAGGAACTCTGCTGTGCGATTGAGCAAGCCTGGCAGAGCAAGCTGTGATGCAGAAAGAAGCAAGAGAGAGGGAGAAGGGAGCAGATGACAGCCAATTGCTCAGGGGTCCGATAGGCGTCCTCTGAGAGCCTGATTCAGCCTCCGGGCCGCATGTTTGACACCCCTGAGCTAGTGTCCTGAAACAGGGTGGATTCTACTGTGAAAACAGGACTGTATCACCAGGGATTAAAGCAACAATCAGCAGCAGCATTCCATCCTTTGTTAAAATGTGTATATGTTTAACCACAATGAAACTCGTACTTGGGGGAATGCTGCTAGAGCAGATGGCCAAGCTAGCACAAAATGGCGGATGGTTATTTGGCAACATAAGCGCTTCCTCGTTTCCTCTTGGCTCTGAATTTATAGCATCCCATGGAATCGAGAAGAGGGAAAGTCTTTTTCCTTTCAAGGTTCTGTTTAACATCATTTCAGCAGATTTCTTCTTTCCCTAACTCTACTATGGCCAACCCTCAGGGGGCACCAGGAAATCTCGCATTCTTCTAGCGGATCTCCAGACAACCAAGATCAGTTCTCCTGATGCAAATGGCTGCTTTGGAGGGTGGACTCTGTGGCATTATACCCTGCTGAGGTCCCAAAATTGCCAAGTATTTCCCAACCCAGAGCTGTCATCCATACCAAACAATGTTATTAAGATTGTATACAAAAGTGCAGTTTCTGGCTAAAAAGCTGAATTTACCATAGAGTTTTGGCCAAATACAGAGTGTTGCCCCGATGTCCTAGATGTGATGACATCACTTTCAGGTTACATGGGCAGTGACAAAGACCCGTCGCTGCATGTCAGATGGATTTCTCTCTTTTTTTGGGGGGGGGGGTAAGTTCCCCCCTGGCCAACTAGCTGAGTGGCAGCAGAGAGGTAGGGCTTGTCAGCATGGGACTCCAGCCTCCACCAGGAGGGGACTGGCAACTCTATCCCCACCGTAGATCTCATGTAGCCAACTCCTTATCTACTGCCAATGGGTCTCAACAGGGGTGGAATTCTAGCAGGAGCTCCTTTGCGTATTAGGCCACACCCCCTGATGTAGCCCATCCTCCAAGAGCTTACAAGGCTCTTTTTGGTAAGCTCTTGGAGGACTGGCTACATCAGGAGTGTGCGGCCTAATATGCAAAGGAGCTCCTGCTAGAATCCCACCCCTGGGTCTCAAAAAGTCTCAGGTCACCTTCAACATTACAACCCCAACCCCCTCTATCTGGTCTCGAGCTCTCCATCAGCGCCAAGTGACGGACCATATCAAAAGTGGCTGATCGGACCGGGGGAGCAAGCAGGGAGGCTACTTCCCTTATTGAGCTACACCCAGGAGGGCAGCCATGTTGGTCTGAAGCAGTAGGACAAATTCCAGTCTTAAGAAAAGAAGACCATAGATTTATACTCCACCCTTCTCTCTGGATCAGAGTCTCAGAGCGGCTTACAATCCCCTTTATCTTCCTCCCCCGCAACAGACCCCCTGTAAGATGGGTGGGGCCGAGAGAGCTCTCCCAGAAGCTGCCCTTTCAAGTACAGCTCTGCAAGAGTGATGGCTGACCCAAGACCATTCCAGCAGCTGCAAGCAGAGGAGTGGGGAATCCAACCCGGTTCTCCCAGATACGAGTCCATACACTTAACCACGACACCAAACTGGTTTCCTTCAAGGTGCCACTGAACTCAACGTTTGTTTCTTTCTTGAGCTGCAGGTGGAGACGATGCCTCAGAGCGGGCTCTGTCCTAAGGGCAGGCCTGTTGCCAGACTGAAATGGATGGAGGGCATCCTTTTGCAAGGAGGTGTGAAACAAAATTACCAAACGCAGGGGTGGCGGCGGTTAGCAGCACATGTAAACATTTATGCAACACATTTCAGCTCAGCGCTTGCTTAAAGCATCTTCTAATAGCCACCGCCAGGCAGCGTTGGGTATTAAGGATCCAGCCGACAGGTGGTTACTCCTGGGAGTCTGTTTCAGTCCCTACGCAAACAAGCAGGAATTGGGAAGGCAGGGGGATAATGCTAGGTGGTGAAACATGCGAGACCCAAATACCACAATGTTTAACAAACAGTTTGTTAAGTGCTTGGAGGGGAAGTTGGGGGCGGCGGGGAAGAGAGCAGGCTGGTTTTTCTTTTCTTTTTTAACTCACTAAACACCCACAGAACATCTTGGGGAAAATTAGTTAAAGGCAAGCTTATTTGCTAAGGGAAATAAACCAGAAATGTTTTTGGAAAGATTTCTCCAAGAGCACGGGAAAGGAGACAGAGCCCCAACCGCAGGTAATTAGAGAGACAGGGAATTAAGAGAGGATTACCAAGAAGGCGAGGAAGATTATGGGAGACTCCTTGTCAATTTTTTTTTTCCTTTTTGTTTAAAAAAAGGAAAAGAAAAAGCTTTCTGCCTTGGCCACAAAAGACCAGCTAAGTCAAGCCTGCTGTGAAGTTTGACTTGTGAGTAAGTGGCACAGCTGGGGGAAAGAATGCAAGGCCCAAAAGCTGACAGACAGTTGGAGCCTGGGGACTTCGGGCCGAGCTGAACATTCAGTGGCAGATTGGGGCCTGAGAGCTTCCTATATCTTCTCTCCCCATAATACACACCCTGTGGGGGTGGGTGGGGCTGACAGAGCTCTCCCAGAAGCTGCCCTTTGAGGGACAACTCCTGTGAGAGTTGTGGCTGACCCAAGATTCCAGCAGTTGCAAGTGGAGGAGTGGGGAATCAAACCCGGTTCTCCCAAATAAGAGTCCGCGCACTTAACCATTACACCAAAGTGGCTCTCTGAGAATCTGGTTGGCTGTGCAGCTTAAAACCACACCCCAGCGCTACAGTGTTGTTTGGCTCCCTCTCTGCCTCCTCTCCCCCAGTGTATCCTTAAGATTTATTCCTCTTATCCCCAGTTCTTGGGCTTCCTCCATGTATGTGGCAAGTTCTGACACCCACGTGGCCATTTTGAGGTTGCAACCATCACCCTGAGCCATAACTGAAAAGTTTACCAGGGGTTCGGAAAAGTTGGGGACCCCGATCCAACTTTTCAAAAAGCGTGCGCATTTTGGCTTTCAACGAGGGGAGAGGTTGCTTTTATTATTGTTATTTGCTTGCGTTGTTTCCCACTGCAGGTAAATTTGGACGCAGCAGTAATTTTTTCTTTCCTGGATAAGAGCCCACCAGAGAGCCTGGAAATTACTGAGAACCCTCTCCATTGTGTGGGGGGAAAAGATAATCTGCTTTCTGCCTGACTTCTTGCCAATTGT
Source organism: Heteronotia binoei (assembly GCF_032191835.1). Lineage (NCBI taxonomy): Eukaryota > Metazoa > Chordata > Lepidosauria > Squamata > Gekkonidae > Heteronotia > Heteronotia binoei. Next base: position 9,112,615 of record NC_083242.1, read on the forward strand.
TCTCGCCGAGACGAAGCATGCAAAATAAAGAGCGCGCAAATGGCAAGAGGCAGTCAATGCAATTTGAGGAATATATGGAGATGGAATCCACAACGAGATGGGTCTTTAACAGGGTGTCATTTTGAGCTTTGTTACTGTACATCCAAGAGAATCACTGTTATTAACTCTCACTTAATAGTGGAGACATTTGCAGCAGTTTCGTTTTTTTGTATGGCTTGCGCTATGCTGAGAGCTGGTCTTCTTTGGTCCGCTCTAGTGTTTCTGAAGTTTGCAAGTACCCTTCAGGAAACACAGGCACTGGCTGCTTTCAGATACCTACATTTGCATGCTGGAGGTGAATGAAGATGGCTGACTTTTTGCAAATGAAACAGGCAGTGGGAGACAAAGGGAGACCTCCAAGGAGCCAAGCTGAGCAGCCAGCCTGGGGTGCTGGGCCCGTTGTGGATGGGTCAGAGTTTAGGGGGAGGACTCCTGACTTCTTCAGTTAAAAGGATCTTGGGTAACAGAGTTGGGAGGAGAGAAGGAACACAAGCTGGAGCAGGTAAGGAAAGTTAGAAAGAAAAATAAGGTGCAAAGCGCCTGGAAAATCCTGATTATTTCTTTAAGGCATCGCTGATATGTACGCGGCAGCTCACAATCATCAACACCATAAATTATTTGCATCAAAATAAAACAGTAAAAACAACAAGCCGAGAGTGTAGAACCAGCCTCCAGTTGCCAACTTCAAGGTGGGGCCCAGAGATCTCCCTGCCAATTGCAACTGGTCTCCTCTCCAGGTGACAGAGATCAGTTCCTCTGGAGAAAATGGCTGCTTTGGAGGGTGGAGTCTCCCACATTACACCCTGCTGAGGCCCTTCCCCCTTCCCAAATCCACCCTCTCTAGGCTGCACCCCCAAATCTCCAAGTATTTCCTAATGCAGAGCTGGCAAACCTATTAATCAGCCAAAAAATAGTCATAAAAGAGAGCTCAGATGAGAAGATCACAGCAAAAAACCAATGGAGAACCGTCTCACCATCCCCGGGCCTAAAGAAGTCCGTCTTAAGACAACCAGAGACCGGGCCTTTTCCATAATGGCCCCTACATGGTGGAACCAGCTGCCGGAGGAGGTGAGGGCCCTGCGGGACCTTACTCAGTTCCGCAGGGCCTGCAAGACAGCCCTCTTCCAGCTAGCCTACACCTGACTGGGAAATAAATGTAGCTTATTAAACGCCTGTTAATTATATTGCTGATGTTAAGGTTTTAAGGTTTTTTAGGTTTTAAATGTTTTGACTTTTAAATGCTTATATATGTAGATGTCAATTTAAATTCTGTTTTATCGTTTGTTGTGAGCCGCCCTAAGCCATTTTTGTGGGAAGGGCGGGATACAAATCATAGAATAAATAAAATAAATAAATAAAAAATAACACTCCTGAGTGAAAAGCCTGGATCAAAAGGAAGTGTTTGGGCCTGGTGAGGCTGAAGGGAAAGGGCAATCCACAGATGAAGGACGGCTACCAAAAACGCCCTGTTTCTAGTCACCCCCCTTCTCACCTCTGTCTGGAGATCTGAACTAGAGAGAAGAATATGCAGCTGCTGTTTGGCTTCACAACGAAAGGAGTAGCCAGTCTATTCTCAAGATTCCTGTCTACCTTTGAAGACAGTCTTGAAGTCTCTACAGACAACGTTCTAAGTACAGGAATGGGTAAAAGGTTCTGAAGCATGTTTTCCACCCTGGATGTCAACCAAGTGCATGAATTGACTCCAGAATGAGGACAGAGCAGGGGGGGGGGGGAATGGATAGTGTTAGAAGAGAATCTAGGCTTGGCACTGAAGAAGAGATGCTGTAGCCCCCAAAGTGAATAATACCAGAACTCAGAGATGAACTTAGTATACAGCAGGGGTGGAGAAAGGAGCTTCAGGTATCTCCTCCCAGAAAATGTACGTGTAACCAGCTGGCATGAAGAGATGAGATTTCAAAAATATATTAGTGCACAGGATTACGTCTACAAGATGGCTCCATTAGAATACCACCTTCTCTTAGGTCGTTTTCGCACTCACCTTCCGCCGGCGCGACCCCCCTCTTCACCACGCAGGATCTGCGCGGATTTCGCACTAAACGCTGCGGAGCAGCCAGAAAAGCCGGAAGCTCCCGTCGCAAAAGCCGCGCAAACGCCAAACTGCTTTTTGGCGGTTTCAGTTTGAGCGGCTTTTGCGCCGGGAGCTTCCGGCTTTTCTGGCTGCTCCGCAGCGTTTAGTGCGAAATCCACGCAGATCCTGCGCGGTGAAGAGGGGGGTCGCGCCGGCGGAAAGTGAGTGCGAAAACGACCTTACATGATGGAACAGGCATCCTTGCATTTCTCTTCTGCTAGATGTAAAGGGCTTCATTTACATGGGGGGGCAGGTCTTTTTCTGAGCAGGAACGCACAGGAATGCAGTTCTGGAGGGCTTGGTGTCAGGGAGTGTGGCCTAACATGCAAAGGAGCTCCTTCTGGACTTTTTCTACAAAAAGCCTTGTGTGAAACAATGGTGACATCAGGGGTGTGAGACCTAATATGCAAATGAGTTCCTGCTGGGCTTTTTTTACAAAAAAAAGCTGGGGGGGGGCAGTATGTTGCTTCTCTAGAGACCTGTTCAAGGCAGCTCATGAAGTTAAACTTGGCAAAAATAATAAAAACAGCATCAAACAAAACTAAGAAAAACAACCAGAGTGCAAAAGCAACACAAAACATTTAGCAGCCTAAAATGGCCCTCATAAAACAGTTCTCAGAAGCAGACTCTAAAAGCAATTAAAACTAACGGTGAGCTCCTTTCAAATGTATATAGAAGTCATTCATGCTGATGACCGTGGTCAAACTGAGCTCTTAATGTAGAGAAAGTCAACTGCACTGGCTCAAGGACCGCAGGGCTTGAGCCCAGTGTGATGCTAGGATGACACAAAAAGCATCAGGGCCTTCCCCAGCTACAGACAGAAAGCGGGGTCTATGTAGTGTTGGCCCCCATGGCTGTGTAATGTATCTAATCCAGGCTATATTACTTTGTTTTCACAAAACAAACAGAAAACCAAAATAAAAAAAAATGACAAGAAGACAATAAAAGGAAGATGGTATTAACGGGCCACATTGCATCCAAAGCCACATGACACTAGAATACTCACATCACTTCCATCCGAGCCACTCTGGAATCGTTTCCTCCAAAGGAAGTGACCTCACACGTATAGTCCCCGATGTCACCGGACCATGTCTGGCTAATGATGAGGGTCCCGTCTGTCTCGATGGCGATTCGGGAGCTGCTAGATGGATTTATGACAACGTTGTCCTTCTTCCAAACATACCTGATTGTCACAGTATTTTAAATACCGTTAAAGTCAGCTGTCTATTTTGTTTAAAATTACGAAAATATCAAGTGCTGAAATTATACGGTAAAAACAGAGCTGAATAATCATACAGAAGAACGATATTCACTAACAATCTTCCAGGGGCTCATTTGGATGCAGGAAATGTCTGACAGGCCTGCAATACTAATAAAATGTATTCGAGCTCAAGATGAAAGGTGCAATTCTACTTCTCTGAAATCAATGGCCAATTTCCCATTGATTTTTAACAAAGGAGATCTTGCAGAGAGAATAGCCGACATGAGCTGGGCTGGGTTTTCCGTTTCCAGGCCCTAGGTGTCAGAAAAACAAAAGGGGAAAGGCCATTCGTTTTTTCTAAGTCATCATTATTGTTTTCGCTGTGCAACACAGAGGAACAGGCTGCATTTGCGCCTGGGTTCTGCATAGTGTTTCTTCCCAGGTCTCCCACTAACAACCAGCCACCACTCCTCACTCATAGCAAAAAACAAAACGCTGGCATCGTGTGCAACTTGACACTACTTCTGGGGGGAAACTGGAAGCGATGTCACGTCCCTCTAGGGATCAGTGGAAACTCTATAGTTTTACCATAGAGGGTTTTCTCCCCACGTTCCTAAAGTGACATAATATTGCTTTCAGGTTTTCCCTGGAAGTGATGTCAATCTGCACAACTTGGGCCCCCCAAGTTTGTAGGCAAACTTGTTTGGTGTAGTGGTTAAGTGTGCGGACTCTTATCTGGGAGAACCGGGTTTGATTCCCCACTCCTCCACTTGCACCTGCTGGAATGGCCTTGGGTCAGCCAGAGCTCTCTTGTCTGGGAAACCCAGGTTTGATTCCCCACTCCTCCACTTGCAGCTGCTGGCATGGCCTTGGGTCAGCCAGAGCTCTCTTATCTGGGAGAACCGGGTTTGATTCCCCACTCCTCCACTTGCACCTGCTGGAATGACTTTGGGTCAGCCAGAGCTCTCTTATCTGGGAGAAGCGGGTTTGATTCCCCACTCCTCCACTTGCACCTGCTGGAATGGCCTTGGGTCAGCCAGAGCTCTCTTATCTGGGAGAACCAGGTTTGATTCCCCACTTGCACCTGCTGGAATGACCTTGGGTCAGCCAGAGCTCTCTTATCTGGGAGAACCGGGTTTGATTCCCCACTCCTCCACTTGCACCTGCTGGAATGACCTTGGGTCAGCCAGAGCTCTCTTATCTGGGAGAACCGGGTTTGATTCCCCACTCCTCCACCTGCAAATGCTGGAATGGCCTTGGGTCAGCCATAGCTCTGGCAGAGGTTGTCCTTGAAAGGGCAGCTGCTGTGAGAGCCCTCTCCAGCCCCACCCACCTCGCAGGGTGTCTGTTGTGGGGGAGGGAGATAAAGGAGATTGTGAACCGCTCTGAGACTCTTGAGTGGAGGGCGGGATATAAATCCAATGTCTTCTTCTTCTTTAGTGTCCATGTGGCTCTGATCCGCAGATCTAGATACTTGCTGACTGAGGCCACAAGTCACTATTTATTTAAGAACTGGCATATTTATTGGGCATGTATTTGGGGACATATTTATTCACATGTATTTGATAACAAACTCTGTGGCACTAAGAACACGTCCTTGTTGTACATATTGCAAGCACACATCAGTTCAGAGAAAGGCAATGGTGATTCCCCAAACAGATGGACTCCCTCTCATCTGACTTTTCCCTTTGCTTTCCTTAGGTTTGTCATGCCTGTGGTGGCTAGCCCTCCTAGCCTTGGACCCAACCCCGCCCCCCTTTAGAAACTGAGGAGTGAGTGAAAAAGTGACCACCTCTAGCGACAGTCTAGGACGGGGTGTTGAGCTTATTTGCTATGAGGGCCGGATCTGACATAAATGAGATCTTGTTGGGCCAGGCCATGTTGTGCCGGGCAATGTGTGTACCTATTTAAGATTAGGTAGCAAATATATAAATTTTATAAAGAACACAGACAGACGCAAATATATATATATTTTTAAAAAAAACTTAAAACATTCTTAAAACTTTAGCATTCATTGATCTTAAAGATGCTTTCTTTGTATTTCTCCCATGGGATCCAGGGAACTGGGCAAAGGAAGCTCTGGTTCTTTTCTTCCTTCCCCAGGGGACTAAAGAGGGGGAGCCTCAGCCAATAGAAGGAAGAGAGGCTTGGCTCAGTAGCTCTGCTGTGGGTTTGAGAGAGACTGGCAAAGCAAGCTATTCCTCCTCCCTTCTTCCCCAAGGAAGGAGCCTCAGACAATAGAGAAAAGAGCTCTTTAGTAAGCTCGAGAGTCAAAGGCTCCTTAGTAAGCTTGAGAATCATGGAGTAAAAGGACAAGTCCTCTTGTGGATCAAAAACTGGCTAATTAATAGGAAACAGAGAGTGAGTATAAATGGGCAATTTTCACAGTGGAAGATGGTAAGCAGTGGGGTGCCACAGGGTTCAGTACTGGGTCCCATGCTCTTTAACTTGTTCATAAATGATTTGGAGTTGAGAGTAAGCAGTGAAGTGGCCAAGTTTGCAGATGACACTAAATTATTCAGGGTGGGAAGAACCAGAGAGGATTGTGAGGCCCTCCAAAGGGATTTGTTGAGGCTGGATGAGTGGGCGTCAACGTGGCAGATGAGGTTCAATGTGGCCAAGTGCAAAGTAATGCACATTGGGGCCAAAAATCCCAGCTACAAATACAAGTTGTTGCTGTGTGAACTGGCAGAAACTGACCAAGAGAGAGATCTTGGGGTCGTTGTAGATAACTCACTGAAAATGTCAAGACAGTGTGCGATTGCAATAAAGAAAGGCCAATGCCATGCTGGGAATTATTAGGAAGGGAATTGAAAACAAATCAGCCAGTATCATAATGCCCCTGTATAAATTGATGGTGCGGTCTCATTTGGAATACTGTGTACAATTCTGGTCACCGCACCTCAAAAAGGATACATCAGTTCAGAGAAAGGCAATGGTCATTCCCCAAACAGATGGACTCATTGGAAAAAGTCCAGAAAAGGGCAACTAGAATGATTAAAGGTTTGGAATGCTTTCCCTATGAAGCACTTGGGGCTCCTTAGCTTGGAGAAACGTCAACTGCGGTGTGACATGATAGAGGTTTACAAGATCATGCATGAGATGGAGAAAGTAGAGAAAGAAGTACTTTTCTCCCTTTCTCGCAATACAAGAACTCGTGGGCATTCAATGAAATTGCTGAGCAGTAGGGTTAGAACAGATAAAAGGAAGTCCTTCTTCACCCAAAGGGTGATTAACATGTGGAATTCACTGCCACAGGATGTGGTGGTGGCTACAAGCATAGCCAGCTTCAAGAGAGGTTTGGATAAAAATATGGAGCAGAGGTCCATCAGTGGCTATTAGCCACAGCATATTATTGAAACTGTCTGGGGCAATGATGCTCTGTATTCTTGGTGTTTTTTTGGGGGGGGGGGGATGGCAAAGTGGAAGGGCTTCTAGCCCCGCTCGTGAACCTCCTTTCTTTTTTGGCCACTGTGTGACACAGAGTGTTGGACTGGATGGGCCATTGGACTGATCCAACATGGCTTCTCTTATGTTTGCTCTGTAGCTCCTGTGGAACTGAGCAAGCCTTGCAAAGCAAGCTGTTATGCAGAAGGAAGCAAGAGAGAGGGAGAAGGAAGCAGATGACAGCCAGTTGCTCGGGGGCCTGATAGGAGCCCTCCGGGGGCCTGATTCAGCCCTCGAACTTCTTGTTTGACACCCCTGCTCTAAATGCAAACATTCCTATGATCCCATTAAACGTTGTTCAGTTTCATTTTCATTAAGAAGCAGCTGCTGACATCTCTTTTATTGATATTATATTAACCTTGACAGCAAATCATGGAAAGTTGTATTGAAGTCATGAAGTGAAACCACAGCTCATTGTAAATAATATATAAGATGAAGTTGAAAAAAGGGGGCTGGGGGGGGAGAAACAGGACCGGCATGATTTATGGCACAACCTACAACCTCACAACGCAGCCATCCCAAATACGAGCACCAAACCTGGGCTCCCGATAGTGCTCCCCTAACACTGCTAGGGATGATCTGTGGAATGAAGTTCAACCAAATGGCTGTGGAGCTCACCAACCTGATTGAAATCCTTGGGTCGTGGGCCGCCTCGCAGCGCAATGTAGCTGTGGTCCCCTTAATAACGGTGCTGTCCTCCGGAGGGTGGACGATGGAAGTGCGATCTGGAAAGAACGTGATTTTCAGGTGAAAATTGCCAGCTTCCATGTTGACTCGGGCCTTTGCCCTCCAAAGGCAGTGAGTCGGGTCGTTTGTCTTTCCAGACAAGAGAATTTGCGTTCCTTGCGCCCCCCCCCCTTCCCCACCGCTGAAAGTCCCACACTCTCAATGATGAGTGTTTCCCGGAGAAAAGCTTAGTACAGAATCCTGTCCCCCTTTCCCAATCCTGACTTAATTTCCCACTGGATTCCACTTAAGTCGGAAGAGCGCCGCACGGATTAGAAAAGCAAATTCTATTGCTGAGAGGAGACTTGTTCTTAACTGTGATTAAGAATTTGGAAGGCATCTTTGGCCTTCCCTCCTCCCCATCGTCTCCTACTGTCAGAGCCCAATTCCCACTTTGCCATGATTAAGGAAGATGGCGACAGTGTTGATTTTAACTGCGATTAGCACCAACCTGGTGAGGGCATTGAGCCACTACAAAACAGGTTTGCCCTCAAGTGCAGCAGATTTCGGACTGAAGACATGTTCCTATGGCCAGTACATGATCTCTGAACCGTAGTTAGAGGGAGCAGGGTTCTGGGTGCTTATATTCTATAAACATATTACCTGTTAGCTTTGGGGTTTCTCATAAAGGACAGGGGTCGTTTTGTAGAAAAATAGATGGTGGAGCTCATTAGCATAACTGATTAGCATATGGCACCTCCCCCCCACCAGCCAAAAGCGACCTGATGCAAGAAAGGAGAGCCCCGGGTGAGTGTGGGCTACTTGGGGATGCCTAGAGATCTAGCCAGCCCAAGCAGGCCTCGCTCAACTGGGGCTCTCCTGGGCCACCCCCCCCCCCCTGCACAGTCAAAAGGCCAGCAAGCCACCCGCCACCGAAAATCACATAAGAGGTGGAGAAAGGAAGTCCTTCTTCACCCAAAAGGTGATTAAAATGTGGAATTCACTGCCACAGGACATGGTGGTGGCTACAAGCATAGCAAGCTTCAAGAGGGGTTTGGATAAAAATATGGAGCAGAGGTTCATCAGTGGCTATTAGCCACAGCATATTGTTGGAACTGTCTGGGGCAGTGTTGCTCTGTATTCTTGGTGCTTGGGCGGGGGGGCAAAGTGGAAGGGCTTCTAGCTCCACTTGTGAACCTCCTTTTTTGGCCACTGTGTGACGCAGAGTGTTGGACTGGATGGGCTATTGGCCTGATCCAGCATGGCTTCTCTTATGTTCTTAAAGGATGGTGTGGGCTTCTCAAAGGGTTAATGAGGGCTGCTGGGGGGTGTGGCAAAGCCCCTGGTGGCTGGCTGGCTGCCCGCTCTCCTAATCCAAGGATTGTTATGCAGCTGCACCTACTATTCAATGGACAAGGTAGGTGGGGAGGAGAAGGGGGAACCCTCAGAAAGGTTCAGGAGCTGTGCTCCTGTGAGCTCCTGCTGAATTCAAGGCTTGCTTCTAAAGCTCTGTTGTTCAACAGCAGCCAAGAAACAGAGTTCACTGCAGCAAGCAGGTAATATTCAAACTATCTCAACAGACAGTGCTTGTACACGTAGGGAAGGGGCTGTAGACCGCATCAGCCGAATCCAGGCTCAGGAAGGTATGCGTGCAAACGGGCATCAATGTCCCATGTCTCTGAAGAAAGAGCAAGGAGGTTTCTATACCAGAATCAAGTGCTAAAGCACAAGCACTGGATACCATTAAGTAACACGCCTGAGTTGTACTGCATGGGTCCTTCAGGTTATGGCAGGGTCATCTGGATTTCTGCATATCTGAAAAAGTGAGCAGCAACTCACAAATACCCTGCCACAAAAGTTGTTAGTCTTCAAGGTGCTACTGGACTTGTGCTTTTTTCATCTGGGTGTCTGTACACGCAGTGGGTGGTTAAACATGATGCCGTCAAAACTCAATGGCATTTTGTGCAGACAGAAAGGCTGGCCTTTTCAAAAAGGAGCTTTGAGTGGGAGATCGCCCAACCTTTCCCACACCTGCAATCTACTAATATAGCGACTGGCAAAGAAGTGGTCCATATCCTCCTCTGTGGACCAGCTGCTAGGAAGATGCTCTTGGAATATCCTGGCAGCAGCCAGGGTTTGCTGTTGCATGAATCTACTGAAAGAATCATAGATACAGCAACAACGAAAGGCTTCCCCTAAACCAAAGGATGTGCCTCACTCAAGTATTTCTGACTTAATTTTGTTGGCTCCCACACTCCCCCTCCAAAGGCTGCTCTGAACCTCAAAGCCACCTCTCATTGGTGGAAGTCTAGTGCGCAGGCAGGGACACCAGTGTGGTATAGTGGTTAAGTGTGTGGACTCTTATCTGGGAGAACCGGGTTCGATTCCCCCCTCCTCCACTTGCAGCTGCTGGAATGGCCTTGGGTTAGCCATAGCTCTCTTATCTGGGAGAACCGGGTTTGATTCCCCCCTCCTCCACTTGCAGCTGCTGGAATGGCCTTGGGTCAGCCGTAGCTCTGGCAGAGGTTGTCCTTGAAAGGGCAGCTGCTGTGAGAGCCCTCTCCCGCCCCACCCACCTCACAGGGTGTCTGTTGTGGAAGGAGAAGATACAGGAGATTGTAAGCCGCTCTGAGTCTCTGATTCAGAGAGAGGGGTGAGGTATAAATCTGCTGTCTTCTTCTTCTTCAGTATGTCCACCTCCAATGGACTTCCAAGTCACATGGCTTTGTTTTGATGTCACAAAGCTGCAGAAATCTTTCAGTCACCCTTGGAAATAATCAGCAAGCAGCTTTGGCAGCAAGCATTACAACGGTAGGTGCAACTTAACATACATGACAAAATGCACAGGTCGTAGGCATGTATCATATGCTGCGAGGAACATGGGTCCATTCACTGCAATTCAAGAGTAGGAACACACAGCAATTTGAAAGGGGAAAAAAAAAAACCCAGACTATTATCTTCAACAGGAGCACTCAATCCAGCTCCTTGCTTTAGCCCGATATTTAGCACTTTTCTTTTAAATCTGTCGGCTTGGATATCAGAAAAGTTCTGTTTCCACTGAACCTGAAGTCTGAAATTTAAGTTTTCAAAATTATCCCAATCAGCTCTGCCAAAACAACAGGGCCCTGTTTGGCTCTGTTTTGTTTTCAGTGGATCTGCTTAAATCAGCTCTAGAAAGCGCGCGTATTATGCCTATTAAATTATTCAGGGTTTTTTTTTTTTCTCCTCCTCTCCCATGAAATGGAAATTTTGTAATTGGTTTCCTGAGGGCACAATGAGAACTGATTAGGCCTTGGTTAATATTGGAGCGTAAAACAAACACGGGCCCTTACTCCACACGGTGAGAGCGGCAGAAGCGTTCAGGTCTCCTTCGGAGTTGACTGCGCAGCATGTGTAGTTACCAGCATCTTGCAGGAAGACGGGTGTTATCTGGAGCCCACCGGATTCGAGGAGAATGAACCGAGGGATCTGAACCGAGCCGCTGGCCAAAGTCTGGCTCCCTGAAACAGAGTGCGACAAAACAGCTTCAATTGTCCGACTGGCAGTGCGTGAAACACCTAATGCTTAGCTAATTCTCCCTGGTGGACAACAGTAATTAAGAGTGACTTCCCAACAGGAAGGTAAAAGTTTTTACCCCGTTTCCATGCAATAGCAGGCTTGGGGCCCCCTGAAACTTCGCATCTTAAAACTGCAGTCATCCCTTCTGTAACTGTTGTGTCCGCTGGCGGATGGATAAAAGTGGGCGCGATATCTGGAATAAAAAGGACAAAACGACAACGGTTGTTAAAATAAACAAAAATTCCGGATAATCTCCTGGAAAGATCTCTAAGCTCCCCGTAAAATTTTGTATCCATTTACAGAAGCTGCGATGGAGAAGGGCATAGCAATAACAACATGAAAACCTTTCAAAAGAGACAGTAACCTTTCATTGCCCATCTCCCAGGGATTCTCCCAAACTTGGATTATTGGCTAAATGGAGAAAGAAAGAAAGAAAGAAATTCTAGCGGCACTTATAACAAGTAGAGGCAAGAGGGCTTTTGTGGCGACACAAAAGGAGTTTACGATGAATGTTGCGAGGGAAGCAGATGAACTGAAACAAACAGAACAGAATTGTGGTCATCCAAACAAACAGAACAGAATTGCTTTCATGCACGTAACAGAGCCCTTTAAAGATGAAACGCAACCGGAGGCCAATATTTGTTGGCAAAGGGAAATGTCAGCCAAAAGAAGTTTCCATCTGAGCCTCAACCAGTGGATCCTCATCCAGTTTCACCTCCCCTCCCCTCCCCTTCCCCAATTCCCCATCATTACATCTTCTCATGTGGCACCCTTTTAGGGGTCAATGCAAAGATCAAACCGGGCCAGCTCTGTTAGCGTTAGCCCAAGGAAGGATTGCAAGCTTTATAAACGGGCCATCTGCATTCAGAGGTAAACCTGGACAAGTCTACCGCCACCACTCGATGGAAATCAAAGGAGGTTGAGCTGTCCGACAACAGGCACTCTCCAATTTTGCTCCAGCTGAGAAGAACCTGCTCCCCGATTAGGGGATGCTCTTGCTGAATTTGAGAGGGATGAGAAGGATATAACCCCCTTTTGTGTTGCTGCAAAAGCAATCTTGCTTACACTGCTAGGATTCCTCTTTTTAATTTCATCCACCCGGGAGAGGTGGGCAAGGGATAGTGAGGCATTCATCCAAGCCCTGTGGCTGCAAAATGCTTCCTAAGCAGAAAGGAACTATTATTCTACATCGAGATTCGAGACTCAACGAGATTTTCAGGGTATGAACTTTCGAAAGTCAAAGTTCCTTTTGAAGGGAGTTTTGATTTCTGAAAGCTCACACCTTGAAAATCTTGTTGGGTCCATAAGGTGCCCCTGAACTCGGAATCTAGCAGTTTGACTGCAGACCAAGCCTCTGAAACAATTATTCTAGATGCTTCTATGTCACAATTTGACTATACGCCTTACAGATTTCAGAGATGCTTCTCCTTCTTTTCTACTACAAAAGTGCTTCAATCAACACACCAAATCAATAAGAAGCATTAATCATCCCATGTGTTTTAAAAACCCAGATATATAAACATTTTAACCAGGCATAAGACCAGAGATTTCAGAAAGCAGCAGCCTGCAGGACAGACATTATCTTAGGTCTAAAAGAAAAGTATAGGGTGCTAGGGACAGTATAGGCAAGGAGGAGTTCCACAATTGGAACATTGTCATGAAGGAGACTGTGGTGGCTATGGGGTGAGTGGAGGAGGTTCTGAGGCAAGCTGCCTTCAAGATGGAGATCTCCTGTTATTATAATTGATCTCTGGATGACCACAATCTGTTGTTCTGGAGAAAATGCCTGCTTTGGAAGACGGACTCTATGGCATTGTACCATGCACACAGAAAGAGAGAGAGAGACAGATGGGGGGGGGAGGGACTGTCTCCCTCCATATGTCCCTGTGTGCCAACTACAGTCACCAGAAAGCCCTCAGTTGGCCAAGGCATCACTTAGGGTGGCCCATCTGGCATCGTGGCCCCGGCTCTGTGGAATGGGCTCCCTGAAGAGGTGAGGGGGGCCCCCTCTTTATACCTCTTCAGGAGGTGTCGCTAGCCCCCTTATGAGGGGATCTGAATGGCAGGTGTCTTTTAAGAGGCGGAGGAAGGAAAGACTTGGGACTTGTTAATTTTTTTTTAAATTCTGGCTTAACTGGAAGTGCTTTCAACTATTAGTATAAGCTACCTTGAACCATGATGAAAGGCCGGATATAAATGTTTTAATAAATAATCAACAGAGATCTGACCAGACCTTCCTCGTTGCTGGTCCTTAGTTTCTCATCTTGCTTAAGTGTGCTTTTCACCAGAGGCGACAGGGAGCCTTTGCCCCCGTTCTTCCTATTTTGCTCTGCTTGCCTGCCTTCCAGAGGGAGCAAGCAACGACCATCCCCCAGGGCTTTCCTGTGCTTTCCCCACCTGAATTTGCACTAGCTTTCCTTCCAGTGGTTATAAGCCTCTGCTTCTCTCTCTGGTGGGTATCCCAGCCTGCTCCCACAGTGCCTGTCTTCAGAGAGGTGAAACAGAGACCGATTCCCTACTAGCCTTACCCCGCTCTCACTCTCCTCTTCTCCGCGGGGCTTCTGTTGGATTTTGCACAAGCCGCCTTGGCGCTGCAAGTCGCTTTGCCTTCCTTGTGGCAAACGGAAACTGGTTTTTAGAGGACCTTGCTTGCTGCACAAAAGAGGCAGAGCGAGCTGCAGCCCCGGGGCAGATAGTGTGAAATTTGACGGAAGCCCTGCAGAGAAGAGGAGAGTGAAAGCAGGGTAAGGCTAGTAAGGAATCGGTCAACATTAAATCACGTTGCCTTTCACGGGGAAATACTCGAGTCTGGAACCACTGCCTTTAAATAGTACAGGAGACATATCATTTACTCACACGGAGGAAGGGCACAGCAGCACACCAGTGAATGGAACAGCACCCAACATGGACCCACGCTTTTTTTTTTTTTTGTAAATGTAAACAATGCCTTCACCAATTCAGTGGCGACAGTGCAATGACTGATAGCAAATTAAACTGAAACACTGTGCATGGAAACGTGTACGGAGACATTCCTCTTCAGTAGCGACGTCAGCTAATCTTTGTGACTGGAGAACGTTGCCACCAGTTCAATAATCCACTGAAGCATTCTCTTCCTCCTCACTGCCCATTCCACTTCCCGTCCACTGCCTCCCTCGTGCAATTGCAAGGATCAGGCAGCAGGGCACCGGAATGAAGGCGATTTCTCAAATATTCCTGTAGATGACGAAATGCCCTCTTTTTTTGTTTAGTAATCAGATCGGTCACAACAACAAACATCACTAAAGAACATAGGGGATTTGGTTTAGGTTTGAATTTTAGTGCACATGCCTATTAAATGAGACTAGGCCTGCGATTAAAATGATACAAAATTGTTCATCTTTTTTTTTTAAAAAAGGTAACACAACCTTTTTGGAAGTCTCCAGATCTGTGTTACAGTATCTTTTGGCATTAGTGTAACGGTAAGTGGTATGGTAATACAACGGTAGTACGGATTAGGGTTGCCATTCCCCAGGCTAGGGAAGGGGATCCTCAGGCCAGTTTGGAGGCCCAACCCCTGCTTCAGGGTCATCAGAAAGCTGGGGGGGGGGGGCGGAATGTCTGCTGGGCACCCCATTATTCCCTATGGAGACCGATTCCCATAGGGTATAATGGAGAATTGATCTGTGGTTTCTGGGGCTTTAGGGGGGCTATTTTTTGAGGATAGTATCTTCTTTTTCAGCATAGTATCTGACTCCCCTCCTCAAAACACCCCCAAGTTTCAAAAGGATTGGACCAAGGGGTCCAATTCCATGAGCCCCAAAAGAAGGTGCCCCTATCCTTCATTATTTCCAAATGGAGGGAAGGCATTTAAAGGGCATGCGGTCCCTTTAAATGGGATGGCCAGAACTCCGTTCAGAGTTCAATTGTGCTTGTTATACCCTTGCTCCTGGCTCCACCCACAAAGTCTCCTGGCTCCACCACCAATGACCCCAGATATTTCTTGAGTCGGATCTGGCAACCCTAGTATGGATGGATGATAGCGGAATGCTGGACAGTGCCTCCCTCCCATCTCCCCCTTCCCTCTAATGTCGGGGTCTGGACTTACTGGTAGCATCAAGGAAGGTAGAACTCAGAATCTCCCCAGCTTCATTCTTCGCAACACACTGAAAGATTCCAGAGTCATCGGGCTGCAGCTGCTGGATCTGAAGACTTCCGTTGAGGAGGGCTTTGTAGCGAGGGTTCGACAGCTTGTGAACAGGGACAGCATCCTTGTACCACACCAGAGCAGGAAGTGGGACTCCTGCACGTGGAAGACAGACAGAATGCTCGTAGGTTGCGATGCACTGCTGTTTGCTCATCTCCCATCTTTTCTTTAAATACATTCTTCCTTACATGATCACTATATATTATATTGCCAGGTGGAGTTGGGGGCAAATGAGTTTCAGAATGCACAATGACAAACTCATTCCACATGCAACCCCCCCGTCCCATAGTCATCTCGCAGAAAGAGTTAAGGAAATGGATGCTGTCAAAGCACTTCTCCCCCTCTCACCAGATCACCCTGTCATTGCCTGAGAAGGTTCAGAAGGCAATTTTCAAACCACCATTAGAGAATCAGGTGAACTTGAACATACCAAGTCTTGAAAAGGACGGTGAGGCTTTTACTACAACCTGGTGAGTCAGCTCTGGGAACTGACACACACACTAGGGAGCCAATTTGATAAGTGTGCGGACTCTTATCTGGGAGAACCAGGTTTAATTCCCCACTCCTCCACATGCAACTGCTGGAGTGACCTTGCGTCAGTCATAACTCTCTCAGAGCTGTTCTGGAGAGCTCTCTCAGTCCCACCACACATGGTGTCTGTTATGGGGAGGGGAATGGAAAGGAGATTGTAAACTGCTCTGAGACTTTGGAGTGAAGGGCAGGGTATAAATCCAATCTCCTCTCCTCCTCCTCCATTCAGCATCATCGAGGACACCAATTCATATGCACATTCCTAAGCATATGCATAGCACAGCAGTACCCAATCTTTCTGAGCCTTTGGGCATCTTTAGAATTCTGACACAGTGTGGTAGATGCAGCCATCAAATGCTTCGCCACACGGTGAAGAGCCTTGCGCTGGGGTGGCAGCAGCTGCAAAACCAATGTCTTCCAAAATCTGCACAAGCCAATCAGAAGCCTTGCTGGGCAAAAGCTCCACCTGGCCTCAGCCACTTTTTTAAAGCTTTTGACAGGCATGAGGAAAGGTTTTCAGCACCATGTTGAAGAGGCCTGGCGTAGCGGCTCCCTCCATGGCAACGAACTGCAATCACTGCTTGCCCCGTCTGAACCAATGCAAACCTCTGGATTAAAGCAATTATCTGCCACTGGATTTGACTAGTTTTCAAAATACTTCTCGGAACAAGCCTTTCTTTTAGAACATTGTAAGTACAGGCCTGCCACTCT
The DNA here is from genome assembly GCF_032191835.1 of Heteronotia binoei. NCBI lineage: Eukaryota > Metazoa > Chordata > Lepidosauria > Squamata > Gekkonidae > Heteronotia > Heteronotia binoei. The sequence goes on from NC_083242.1 coordinate 9,129,040, forward strand.
TATTGTGAGCTTAGCAAGTCAATTTAGCCTGTCCTGGTAGATCAAATTTAAAAAGTTAAGCTACAATAGGCAACTCCAAAAATGTAAGCTTTAACAGCTGTAATAACCTGTTACTTTCCCCCACCCTCCCGGTACAGAATGAAAGCAATGTTATTTCCCCGAAGAATATACGGACAAATGCGAAAAATGGTTTTTAAACAGACAAAGGAGAATGTTTGGCCATCAAATTGTATTTCTGTACAAGGATGCAATCGGTTTGTGAAATCGCATTCGAAGCTGGCTTCCATTTTGCATGAATAATAAAGCTATTTATAGCCTAAGACAATCATCTTTTTTTTTTTTTGTATGCAACGTGTGCTTGTTTGACACAGGATAGATACAATGCACCACTGTGAAATGCACACAATTCCCATTCCGTACCAGCAGCCCCATCTAGAAAATCTGCGTATGTGCCTCATTGTCAAAAATTCTCAGTGCAAATGTGATGCATCTCTCGAAATCCCCCCGGGGGCAAACACAAATTACCACCGAGTAATGAGGAAACAGATGATGCAAAAATGGAATCGTCCTCCAGACAGGGGATTCTGGAAACGGTTTGAAGCTTAAATAACAATGCTCCCCATTCTACTCGAGAAGAAAAACAACACAGCTACAGAACAAAACAAACCATTAAAAAAAAGGCCCCAGCATTCCGTGTTGTTTTCCAAATCCCCCCTGACTGTTTAAAGATGTTAGCAAATATTTTAATCATATCATCACTGGGAGAGCTATCTTCACAACTCTAACGAGCCTGCAAAATGGATCGTTTTATTTGCATTGATCCGCATGTCGGGAGCATTTGAAGAGAGGCGCCATGTTCTTACCACTGTGAACTATGACTGGAGGCAGAAGCCCTCCATGTGACGCTGTGGGACTCAACAGTGTGTTTCCTGATGCCCAGGGGTCATTTTGTAGAAAAATAGGTGGTGGAGCTCATTAGCATAACCTCTTAGCATATGTTGCCCTCCCCAGTCAAAAGCAACCTGATGCAAGGAAGGAGAGACCTGGGCGAGCGAGGCCTCCTTGGGCTGGCGAAAGATCCAGCCAGTCCAAGCAGGCTTTGCTCGCCAGGGGCTCTCCTGCCCCCCCCCAGTCAAAAGGCCAGCAAGTCAAAAATCACATAAGAAGTGGAGAAAGGGTGGCGCAGGCTTCTCCAGGGGTTAATGAGGGCTGCTGGGGGTGTGGCAAAGCCCCTGGTGGCTGGCTGGCTGCCCACTCTCCTAATCCAGGGATTGTTATGCAGCTGCACCTACTACTCAATGGGCAAGGTAAGTGAGGAGGAGGGGGGGAACCCTCTGAAAGGTTCAGGAGCTGTGCTCCTGTGAGCTCCTGCTGAATCTGAGGCCTGCTGATACCCATATTCTTCTTGAGTCTTGGCAATAAATCCTAAAGCGGGGGTCTGCAATGGTGCAGTGTCTGTGGATGACAAAGTGCCTGCCAACACCTTTTGCTGGCACCCACCAAGTGTTTTTAGAAAGTGAGTGCGGCCAGGTGGGGCGCTGGGCTAGAAGGGCCCCTGGGTGGTCACTGGAGAACTGATTGGCTGTGCAGTTCAAATGCCTTTGTTTGAGGCTTTCATAGAAAAAGCCCATCAGGAACTCATTTCCACGACATCAAGCCAGCCGGAACTATGTTTCTGTTAAAAAAAACAACCTGCCATTGTTCCAGTTGGAGATGCCACCGCAGTGTTGGTTTTATTCCCTCGCTATTCTTTCCTAGTGTCTTTTTATTTAATCTATTACCCCCGTTCTCCCCTGCACTTAGGCTTCCTATATGGGTGTGGCTCCGCTTCCTGTGGCCGCTATTTTGCAGCTGCGCCCATCACCCGGTGTCAGAATTCCAAAGGCGCCCACAGGTTCAAAAAGGTTGGGGAACCCCAGTCTAAGGGGTCTGGAATGGAACAAGAAAGAAAGAATGAAACAAGAAACTTGGATTGCTCCGTAGCTTCTTTCAGACTCGTGAAACTGTTCTTATTCTTGGGGTCCAGGGCGAGTTCGGTGTACTCTGTTGCCCCAAGTGCGTTGCACCCCCCATCTCGTCTCCTGAGCCTGCACCCCGGCTGGCCAATCAGTGATGTCACAGACCCAGGAGAGGACGCGAATCATGTGCTAATGGCTGGGAGCAGGCCAACGGCTGCAGGGCATTGGTCCTCTCTGTATTGTCACTGCCCTGTTCAGGCTGTTGCTACTTTTTGTCAAACACGTACACCCCTTTTTGGTTGAGGTAGTTCGCTGTGCTGTCCTTAAGCTATTTGTCCAGACAAGGATGTCAGTCAAATTAACAACAAGCCACCCAAAGCATCACTGGCATTATGCGATCTGGATAATAATTAGTAGGGATGGGCACAGACTGGGAAAGCCCGCTTCAGGGCTTGTGAACTGTGTGACCCTGAACCGAACCCCTGCCCGAACCGAACTGAAAATTCAGGTCTCCTGACGACATGCATGGGTGTGCCGGGGAGGTGCCTGATGTCGCTCAGAAGTAGCATGGGTATGTTGAGGTTTGTACACCTGAACCGAACCAAGCGGAAGCTTGGTGAATGTTTGGGGGAAGGTGATTTTTGAACCACAAATTCCAAAATCCCAAACTAGAATGATGTTTACACATGTTAAATAGTAAATCAGGTGGACAAGAACATCACGATCCAATGCATTTCTCTTTTAGCTGTATTGACATACTCAAATAGGGATATTGGCTGCTTATCTCATTACGTATACTGAACCCATCTTCCTCTGTATTTTAATGTATTTTTCTTCTAATGGCAAACTATATGTATGTTACATGTTAAAAGGTAAATTAGTTGGATGGGGGAAATGTCTGAGAAAGAAATGCCCTCTCTTTGGCCCAGGCTTATACAATAGAGTGATTAACAGACATGCTCACATTTTGACATCTTACTGTTTTATTGCTTTCTCATACTCATGCTATCCAAGAAGAAGAAGAAGACTGCAGATTTATACCCTGCCCTTCTCTCTGAATCAGAGACTCAGAGCAGCTTACAATCTCCTATATCTTACTTCCCCACAACAGACACCCTGTGAGGTGGATGGGGCTGAGAGGGCTCTCACAGAAGCTGCCCTTTCAAGGACAACTTCTACGAGAGCTCTGGCTGACCCAAGGCCATTCCAGCAGCTGCAAGTGGAGGAGTGGGGAATCAAACCCGGTTCTCCCAGATAAGAGTCCTCACACTTATCCACTACACCAAGCTGGCTCCAGATCAAAAGGTCTGTTAACTTTACTATTCTGTCATTGGATCTTAAATTTGCTCCATTTTGCATTCTAAATCAATGCCTACCAGCTATATGTAGCTCTGCCCACTGTACCTGATTCTTCGTCTGATGAAGTATGCTTGGAGCACACGAAAGCTTACGTTCTGAATAAAACTTTTGCTGGTCTTAAAGGTGCTCTTGACTCCTACTAGGTTCAAGGTTTGTGAACCAGGCGAAATCCAGTCCAGACTTTGGCTCGGGTTCAGGTTTGTGCCCATCCCTAACAATTAGGGCATGCGTGTGGATGATACCAAAGGAAAAACACATTGTATTATAAGTACATGAAACCTCAATTGCTGCTGAGAAGCGAGAAATGGCCACCAAGGAGCTGAAGATCCATTTATAGCGAAGTGAAAAAGCTGGCCCTTACAAGTTGTAATTTTATTTATAGTTAATCGTGTTCTGCTGAGTAAATTTAATTTTCATTTCTCGTGCTCACAGAACACGCAGATTGTGCCAGTGGGTTTTCTGTCAAAGAAACCCGCAGGAAAGGTGAAAACATGGAAGCCACCCGCTGTTTGTGGTCCAGTCAGAAAGCAGCTCTGTCGGGTTCTTGAAGCTATTTGTTAACCCTGGGCAGGCACCCCATTGTGGAATGAACCCTTCAAGGGTGGTGGTCTGGGGTTGCCAACTTCAAGGTGGTAGATTGAAAAGTGAGAAACACGGAAAGTAGGAAACCAAACTGGCCTCCGGGTAAACGAGGTCTCAACAACAATAAAGAATTTTAATCAAAAAGTTGTATTCAGGTCTCATAATCATTATGCAATGAATCAAAATCAATCGTCTTTCTACAATGCACGGGACAAATCTAGTTTGGAGCGGGTAATCCAAACGTGCAAATCCAACAGGTAACTTTCAAAATGTGAACCAAGCAATTTTACATTTATGTGCAGAGGATTCCTTCAGTTCTAATGCTGGAATTATTCCAAATTTTACAAATTCATCTTGGTTCCAGATAGCAGCAAAAAGCATTCCTGGAATACTGTGGTCTTATTTTGCTGTGTGCTTTACCTAAGCTTTACTCTACAAATGGAAAAATCTCACCACACTTAGCTCTTTTCTCTTCCCAATGGTTACAACTGATATCCAGGAGACAGTTCCCCTGCAGCAAATGGCTGATTTAGAAGGTGAACTTTATGGCATTCAACCCCACTGAAGTCCCTCCCCTCCCCAAACCCACCCTTCTCGGGCTGCACTCCCAAAATTTCCAGTTATTTCCCACTCCAGACCTGGAAACCTGCTTAACTATAGCTCACTCCAGATAACTGCAGATGTAGAAGAAGACATTGGATTTATATTCCGCCCTCCACTCAAGAGTCTCAGAGAGACTCACAATCTCCTTTATCTTTCTCCCCCACAACAAACCCCCTGTGAGGTGGGTGGGGCTGAGAGTGCTTTCACAGAAGCTGCCCTTTCAAGGACAACTCCTACATGAACTATGGCTGCCCAAGGCCATTCCAGCAGGTGCAAGTGGAGGAGTGGGGAATCAAACCCGGTTCTCCCAGACAAGAGTCTTCACACTTAACCACTACACCAAACTGGCTCTGTAGTTTTTTCTGTAGAATCTTCTGTTTTACTGAAGATACTTTAGAGAATCCAACTGCACAAATGTGTCCCTGTAAGAACAACGTCTGTCCCGCAATCTTGAAACAATTATTCTTAGAGGGAATCCACTCGTTATTAGATCTTCTCATGCACCATGCCACGGCTATGCCACCAATTTGGATTCATTGTCGCCAGTTCACTTTCTCTTAGTCCCACTGATCGGGAGACAAGTAGGAAACAAATCTCTTATTAAAAAATAACTCAAATAAATGGATCTATGCTAATTGGTTTTTAAAAAAATCTTTTATAAATAAATGTGCACCATTATGCCAAAAATTCATGGAAGATTTTTTTTTTAAAAAAAAAGCTTTACTTACAGTTGTGTGAACTAGCCCTCAAACTGCAGACGTCAACATACCTTTTTTCAAGGAGTGCCCATCAACCCGGTGAATTTACTCTATAATCAATGGCAATATTCAAAGCCCATGGGTCATTGTATACATTACATAGTGCAAAACTGGGCTTTGCCACTGGGCTGTCCTCTAGGAAGTTGCCACAAATTCTGACTCCCCAAAGAGTATAGGATACCCACGTTTGTATTACTGATTTTGCACCAGGGCTTGTTCCAGGTGGAGAGCGCTCTTGCCCCTGGTGCTTCCCTGGCACTCAAATGCGTTCCGCTGCTTTTGTGTAACAGCGATTTATTGCTTTTTGTTCATAAATCTGCCGCTTCTAAAATTTCGGAGTTGTGCTGTGTCGCTGTCAAGTCGGCAGATTCAATAACGAGTCGTTGTTGATAAAAAGAAACTACTTTATTGATACTGATACTTGAGGTTTTACCAGCTTTGAAAAGACTAAAGAATAACCTGTAAATGCATGGCATATAAGGGACACTTCAAAGGGATTCCTAAGGGGGGAGGATTATGCAGGGAACATTCACACATTGATGTTACCACTACGTTCTCAGGCTCGCGTGGCCTTGATCGTTGTAGGCTCCTGACTCCCTTCCGAGAGCCAGGCCTGAGAAGGCACAGATAAGACTTCCACAGCTTTCCATTTTATAGCAAGGCTATTTACTACAGGAAGGGAGGGGTAGGGAAGATACAAGCTAGCAGCATTTGAATATACTTTGGTTCTACCCAGAATGCTCTTTGCCTGAGCCAGAGTTACAGACAGACTTGACAGTCGCCTCAGCGGAATTCGCTATATATCGATCTTGAAGGAAAAGACCACTCTTGGAATTCCTGCTCCCGGCTTTTCAGGAAAGTTTTCCCCAGACATTCACTTTATTGATGTATTTTGCACGTGAAAGATAAGACTGTGTCTCGGGGAATGTGCCTGGTGTGACTTTGTACACTGTATTTATCATATATGTTTTTGTATCGAATATATTATTGCACAAGTTTTCCAGAGTTATTGGTTGCTTTTGTGCTTTTCCCCTGCTTTACTTTTCCATGTCGCTCTTTTGGTTGCTCTATACTCTCCTGCGGCAAGCAGAGATCACTTGTAAGAGGATCTTGCCTGCTGTGGGAAAGTGGCGTGCCAACTCACTGCTCTGTGGCAGCTTGTGCAAAAATGGAGAGAAACACTGGGAGCAAAACAGTTCCCCACCCAGAACAAGCCTAGTGTGAAATCGGTTCACATTTTGGGGTAGCTTAATGTATGAAAAGGCAACCCCGTGGCACAGAGTGGAAAAGCTGCAGTACTGCAGTCAGAGCCCTCTGCTCATGACCTGAGTTTGATCCCAGCAGAAGCTGGTTCAGGTAGCCGGCTCCATCAGGTGACTCAGCCTTCCATCCTTCCGAGTCGGTAAAATAAGTACCCAGCTCGCTGGGGGGAAAGCATAGATGACTGGGGAAGGCAATGGCAAACCACCCCGTAAAAAGTCTGCCGTCAAAACGTCATGATGCGACGTCACCCCAGAGTCGGAAACAACCGGTGCTTGCACAAGGGACTACCTTTACCTTTTTAATGCATGAAAAGGCCCAACGATTTGCTAACATCATAGGCCCGAATAATGACAAGCTTAATTCCGTCTCAGTTTTACTCCCTACACAACTCATTGGATTATCCGCTGGAGTTTTTAATTAGCTGACAACTGGACGGGACCTACTCGCTTCCGTGGCATTAGGTCTGGAAAAGGCAATTCATTCTAAGTGGAATTATAAATATTTTGTTGGCTTCGGTGGTGTTCAAAAAGCCTTCCAATTAAGATCGGAACGACAGCGTCCGTCACATACGGCTCCATGGCGGTGGTGTTGCTACACTTGAAAAAGCCTCCGTAGCTGACATTTTCCCCTCTCGCTGTAAAAAGCTCCATAATTTTAAGAAACAAGAAGCTTTAACTGTTGCAATTATTGATTGTTTCTCTGCGTCCCAAGTTATGGGTCCCAGAGCCACCGTTTCATTCCCATTAACTCGCTCAGCTCTAGCTGCTAATCCTATTTGGCCAACCAAGTTTATCCAGCCTATCTCTCCCAGGCCAGGAGCGCGCATGAGAAAAAAGAGCCCTTTTGCCCAGTGGACGAGTGTTGGGCATGTTTTTCACGTTACACTCCATGCATGCAATGACTTGCCATTACACGAATTGGCATCTTTAAAATGAATATGAAATTGTATAAACAGGGCAGGGGGGGAACAAACAAAGAAACGTGATGGCTTGTTCACTTCAGACTTACCCATTGCCCGGCATAAGATATCCACTGTCTTCTCCACTTCGGCCACAATTCGGGTTTCTGGTTCAATGGTAAAATATGGCGGCTCTTAAGAAAAGACAGATAAGGAGGGTCACTAACAGAATATATGCAGATATTACAAAAAGCAGGCCTCTTTCTAGGGTTGCCAATCCCCAGGTGGGGGCAGGGGATCCCCCAGTTTGGAGGCCCTCCCCCCGCTTCAGGGTTGTCAGGAAGCGGAGGGGGGGAGGGAAATGTCTGCTGGGAACTCTGTTATTCCCTGTGGAGATTTATTCCCATAGAAAATAATGGAGAATTGATCCATGTATATCTGGGGCTCTGGGGGGGGGCTGTTTTTTTAAGGTAGAGGCACCAAATTTTCAGCACAGCATCTAGTGCCTCTCCCCAAAATACCCCCCAAGTTTCAAAACGATTGGACCAGGGGGTCCAATTCTATGAGCCCCAAAAGAAGGTGCCCCTATCCTTCATTATTTCCTATGGAAGGAAGGCATTGAAAAGGTGTGGGGTCCCTTTAAGTGTGATGGCCAGAACTCCCTTTGGAGTTCAATTATGCTTGTCACAGCCTTGATATTGGCCCCACCCCTAATGTCTCCTGGCTCCACCCCCAAAGTCCCCAGATATTTCTTAAATTGGACTTGGCAACCCTACCTCTTTCTGAGTTCCTGTTGGGCTGAAATGGACACAGGAGTCATTAAATTCAGCAGAGGCAGGGTTTTTTTTTGTAGCAGGAACTCCTTTGCATATTAGGCCACACCCTCCCTGATGTAGCCAATCTTCCTGGAGCTTACAATAGGCCCTGTACTAACAGCCCTGTAAGTTCTTGGAGGATTGGCTACGTCAGGGGTTTGTGGCCTAATATGCAAAGGAGCTCCTGCAACATAAAAAGCCCTGAGCAGAGGGACCCTCTTTGCATGTCCCATGATGACCTGTCACTGAGTTAAAATGGACAGGGCAGGGCAGGGGATTTTGTCTGTTTCCACCTGTAGACAAGGCAGAAGCGTATTTAATTCAGCCCGTCACAAATGGCCTACTTTGACTTCTTTTTTGAGTTTACAGCTTCTTTCCAGCCCCAGCCTCATAAAGCAACCTCAACAATTATATGTGATGATGAATATGAATTTCAAAGAGCGCTGAGCAACTGCCAATTTATATTTAGGGTTTTTTATGCAGCAAATTAACATCAGAGCAGAGGGCGCTTTTTCACTTCACAGGCGCGAATCTCAGAATATTTTTTAATTCTCAGCTTAGAAGGGCCATCCCGGGAGGTCCATAAAGGTTTTATTTACAACACTATGTTTCATATTTCTGTTATCTATACACCATCCCATGAAGCTCGGGGTTATAAAGCATCACAGAGTAAAAATAAATCTGCATCGAGGATATAAACCAACAGTTTTAATAAGGAACTTTAACGAGTTTACTTTTGAACTTCACTCTGTTTGTAGGCAGGAGTTTCCAAAGTCAGCTATGAAGCCTAGGTAACACTCTTTCGGGTAACACTTCTTACGGTCTGGGAGACCACCTTTTCGGAGGCCAGCTTGGCTCCAAGTGAAGTGACCAAGGAGAATGGCAGGGGACAATCTCCCAATCTCCAGCTGGCAGAGATCAGCTCCCTCAGGGGTTGTTTTGTGGAAAAATAGGCGGTGGAGCTCATCCAGGGATTGTTATGCAGCTGCTCTTACTATTCAGTGGACAAGGTAGGTAGATGGGGAGGAGGAACACTCATAAAGGTTCAGGAGCTGTGCTCCTGTGAGCTTCTTCTGAATTCAAGGCTTGGCTTTCCTGGAGAAAATGGATGTTTGGAAGGGTGGACTCTATGGCATCGTACCATGCTGAGGCCCATCCCCTCCCGAAACTCCACCCTCTCCCAGCTTCATCCCCAGAGCCTCCATGTAGTTTTTTCATCACAGGCCTGGCCACCCTATCTAGGAAGTTCATCACTGTCAGTCCTGGATAGTATTTGGCTGGGAGACCACCAAGGAGTTCCAGGGTAGCTATGTAGAAGAAGGGGGTGGCAAACCACCACTGTGAGTCTCTTCCCTGGAAACCCTATGGGGTCACTGTAAGTTTGCTGTGACTTGACGGCACACTCATCAAGGAAAAGTGGAGATTAGGGTTGCCAACTCTGGGTGTGGAAATACCTGGAGAGTTTGGGGCTTTGGGAAGGGCAGGACCTCAACAGGGTAGAATGTCATAGACTCCACCCTCCAAAGGAGCCATTTTCCCCAGGGGAACCAATCTTGGTCATCTGGGGATAAATTGTAACAGTGGGAGGACCTTTTGATCTCACGTTATGGCATGAGCTCTAGTCTGCTTGAAATGTTGTTGAGATTTGGTCCCACTTAGAAGCCAACATAGTTTGGATAAAGAAACATACAAAACATGACATTGTACCTGGAAATGCATCATCCTTTTGGAATTCTATTCATCATATGAGCATCGCTCCACTCCTAAAGGAACTATGGAATGTACTCTCAAATTGAAGAGGAAATAGTCTCAGGAGGAGTAAGACTAATATATATTGGGACTTATACTTTGGACAAACATAATTTCTAAATTCTTTGATTTTGCATTAGGCACATGTTTACACTGTGAAAGAAGATATTGGATTTATATCTGCCCTATACTCTGAATCTCAGAGTCGCAGAGCAGTCACAATCTCCTTTACCTCCCCTCCCGCCACAACAAACACCCTGTGAGGTGGGTGTGGCTGAGAGAGCTCTCTCAGAAGCTTCCCTTTCAAGGACAACTTCTGCAAGAGCTATAGCTGACCCAAGGCCATTCCAGCAGGTGCAAGTGGAGGAGTGGGAAATCAAACCCGGTTCTCCCACATAAGAGTCTGCGCACTTAACCACTACACCAAACTAGCTCTCTGTACACTGTATGTTGGTTCAAGACCATAAACCATATGATATGAACCTGTAGATGAGATAGACACAAATTGCTGTTTTTTATATACTTTATTTGCTTATGTGAAACTTTAAAGTGGTCTGAGCAGCAGTTGGTGCCCAGATGTTTACACTGTTCCCCACCATCACAATTTTTGTCTTTTTTGATCGCACCTGGAGGTCGACAACTCTAGTGGAGATATACATGGAGAGAGAGAGAGAGAAAAAAAATCCAGGAGGCCCTCCTGATCATTGTGTACTTTGCAAATATTAGAAAAACATTCTCAGTATTCATTTTTCTTCTCCACACAAGAAGCCGAATCCTCTAGAACATTAACCTGCAGAGTGAAACTAATCATCTCGGGTCTTTGCAGGATTTACCGCTTTTTAATAATATACATGTCCAGACATTATTGATCTTCAATGCTTAAGTAGATGATGGTTATTAAATACAAACAGTCTTATATATGTGCGCTCCGCATAAAGTGATGTATTTATTGGGGAGGAAAATCCCTGAAGGGCTGGGAAGTGATTGAAAAGCCACGTTGGACTCATCTTAATTGCTTCGCTCTAGCTTTTGATCGGGGGTGGGGGTGGGGGGTGGAAGCACTAAGGTTGTGTCATCCCTGCTCAAATGAAACAGCACAGAGGTGGTTTTAAGCTGTTTGGTTGGCTTGGTAATGCAAAGGCAGGGCACCCGCATGCATGAGAAGCCCGGAAGACACTGCTACTGGATTGGGCCTGTGGCTTCACGGGCAGAAGGTCCCTGGCATCTCGGGTTAAAAAGATCAGGAAGCAGGTGATGTGAAGAGACAAGAAGAAGAAGAGGAGGAGGAGGAGGAGAAGGAGAATGAAAGGGAGAAGGAGGAGGAGAAGAAGGAAAGAGAGAAGGAGGAGAGGAGAAGAAGGAAGAAAAAGAAGAGGAGATTAGATTTATATCCTGCCCTCCACTACCCAAAGGAGTAACAGAGCGGCCTACAATCTCCTTTCCCTTCCCCTCCCCACAACAGACACCCTGTGAGACAGGTGGGGCTGAGAGAGCTCTCCCAGAAGCTGCCCTTTCGAGGACAGAATCTCAGAGCAGCCTACAATCTCCTTTCCCTTCCCCTCCCCACAACAGACACCCTGTAAGGGAGGTGGAGCTGAAAGAGCTCTGACAGAAACTGTCCTCGAGAGGAACAGCTCTGTAAGAACTGGGACAGTGATGCTCTATACTATCTTGGTGCTTGGGTGGCAACAGTGGGAGGGCTTCTGGAGTTGTGATTCTTGGCCACTGTGTGGCACAGAGTGTTGGACTGGATGGGCCATTGGCTTGATCCAGCATGGCTTATCTGATGTTCTTATGTTTGGAGCAGTGATGCTCTGTATTCTTGGTGCTGGGGGGCAACATTGGAAGGGCTTCTGGAGTTGTGGCCTTGCTGGTGGACCTCCTGATGGCCCCTGGGTTTTGGCCTCTGTGTGACACAGTGTTGGACTGGATAGGACATTTGCCTGATCCAACATGGCTTCGCTTATGTTCTTATAATCCTGCTCCTTCACACTTCTTCCCTTTACAAAGCAAGGCCTCTCTACTAGTAGCAATCTACGTTTTTAAAAAAAAATCACAGGTCTACTGGGGCCACTGTGTCATTTTCCTTAACTAAGCAAAGAGCATCTGTTACCCAATGCTGATTGTCTGCTATTAAACATGGAGGCCTAAGTCCAAATGGGTGCCCTGAAATGCAATAAGAGGCTGCCAAATCCCATTACCTGCCCCGCGAGACACCTATTTTACACTGATGATGCCTTGAACTGGACCAAATGCTCCTCTGAAAGGCCATTATAATCCCCTCCAAATGGACCACATCATTCAAAAGGCGCGGAACGAGGGCAGTTTGCTATCACACAACGGGAGGATCTGAAATAACCCAGATCGGAGAGCACAAGGCGAACGTTTCAGCCATGTGGCCCCCCTCCAAAGCCCTTCAGACTTCTACGTGCCGACTGCAAAGCGACGCAGAAGCTATCGAGATGGCAGCGGCAGTTTTATGAGTCCAGGCCAAACGATTTAACATTTAATTAGCGCTATCGCTGAGGTTAAGAGCAGACAAGATTTATGAGGTTGAAATTAGCAAGGGCCAATAGGACCTGTTCATTCTTTGCTTTTTGGGCCTGGCAGCCCTGAATTAGAGTCTCAGATCAGTCCTAGGATTACACAGAGCACCATACAGATGCCATATTCTCAACATGGCTGTTGAACTGATCTAAGCTGGTGGTCTTCAAGCCATGGGGTCAAGACCCTTGGGTGGACTATGGAACCCCACTTGCTGACCCACAGACCCCTAGAGAGTTGTCATTTTCGGCTGCCTTTTCAAAGGACCTGCTGTTAGCGCCCATATAGAGTGAGTGAGGATGTGCACATAAAGAGCATGCCTTCCCTTGCATTTATGCACAGATCAGTAGCACTGTGGTGAGGCAAGGGTGGAACTAGTTCCTCCATAGGCCTGATCCTTCGCTTGATTCACCCTGTGTTATAACTTCTGCTGCTGGGCTTGTGTTTCTTGCCGCCAGTTTCCTTGGTCCTGGTCCTGACACAGAATAACTAACCCCCCTCACAAAAAGTTAAGAAGAGCCCTGCTGGATCAGACCAGTGGCCCATCTAGTCCAGCATCCTGTCTCACACAGTGGCCAACCAGTTCCTCTGGACAGCCGACAAGAGGGCACAGAGGCTGAGGCCTTCCCCTGAAAAAAACATCAGAAGAGCCCTGCTGGATCAGACCAGTGGTCCATCTAGTCCAGTATCCTGTCTCACAAAGTGGCCAACCAGTTTCTCTTGGATGGTCAACAACAGGGCACAGCGGTTTCCTCTGATGTTGCCGCAAGGCTCTGGGATTCAGAAGTTTAGTGCCTTCCCTCAGTGACCATGAATCTATCCAGTCCCCTTTTAAAGCTGTTTAGTCCTGTGGCCTCACTACATCCTCTTCCTGTCATGTGACTTTCTGTCACATGCTTGCCGCTCAGTGGATCCTTGCTCTGCAGGAGTCCTGGATCTGGAAAGTTTAAATACTACTGACCTAAGTTAAGGGCAGGGTTGCCAAGTCCCCTGTGGCTTCTGGCAGGGGACTGTTTTTGTGTGCACAAAGCATGCACGGCGCAATGACATCACTCGGAAGTGACATCATCAGACCGGTGACGTCGTGCGCTGGCTGCTCTAGGAGCATCCAGGAAAACTATATTGTTTCCCCAGACATTCTAGCAATTTGGGAGGGAAAACTCTATGGTACCATATAGTTTTCATATGGTCCCATAGAGTTTTCCTCCCAAATTGCTAGAGCATCTGGGAAAACCATAGAGTTTTCCCAGACGTTCCTAGAGCGGTTGGCACGTAATGTTGCTGGTGCGATGACATCACTTCCGAGTGACGTCATTGTGCCAGCGACGTCAAGGGAGGATCCTCCTGCCAGACCAATGTGGGCCTGCGGGCTGGGAACCTCCAGGGTGGGAGAACCCCCACCTGGCCCAGGAACTTGGCAGCCCTAGTTAAGGGTCCAAAGAAGTAATGCTGAAAGAAAACAAGAAAAGGTTATATGCCAATAAAGAGGTCTAACATTTGAGCTGAAACCAGCCTTTGAAATCCCTGGGGAGCCCGAAAACACAGAGACATTATGGCTCTGGATGTGTCAGGAAACAGGTTTGTGGATTCCAGGCCAAAATGCTCCTCCTGTTTTACTCAAAAGCACAGACGATAAGGCCAATAGCACAGAAGTTCATTTCTCTGACAAAGGGTGTGAGACTCGAGTTCTACAGAATATTTTGTCCACATTCAAAAATGGCCATTCTATATATAACTGTAGACCTTTTCCTAAATCCAAAGCTGCAGGCCTATGACCCTTATTGGTAAGTTACAGTTCATCTCAGCTTCCAGCAAAGGGCAGTCCTCTGTATTATCTTTATATATGAGTTCTCTCGCGTCTCCTTAATAGCGACGCTTTTTTAAAAAACGAGGTCCACGCTCATGCTGCTTGGATTTAACACGGCTTCTGCCCAAAGGGTGATCAAAGACACTGACCATATGACTCATTCCTGCATTTCCGCTTTATGACACCATAGGTTCCCAAGTGAAGGTCAAAGGGAAAAAATGATGTTCCCTGGACCAAGCTGTGTTTCGAGCCAGGATTATTTATTCAAATGCATTTCTTCATGGTTCAAGGCTGCCTCAACGTGCCTCCTGATGACCAGCGACCGATTTTGAATGAGTGGATTCCTTACTGTGAACTAGCCAACTGATTTTTTCCTTGCCCTCTTCCAGTTCAAGTTCAAACTGTGATTCAGGTAAGTGTATTCAAAGAGAAACCAATTTGAACGCACAGCATTTTCTCACTACATTGGGGAAGATTTTAAAGGTCAAGGGTGTCAAACATGCAGCCCAGGGGCCAAATCAGGCCCCTGGAGGGCTCCTATCACACCCCTAAGCAACTGGCTCTTATCTGCTTCCTTCTCCCTCTCTCTTGCTTCCTTCTGCATCTCAACTTGCTTTGCCAGATTTGCCCAATTGTACAGGAGCTACAGAGCAAAACCTCGATTTTCTCCACTGGCTGAGGCTCCTCCCCTTCCTGGTCCCCTGGGGAAGGAGGGAAAGAGCCAGGGCTTCCTTTGCCCAGTTCCCTGGATCCCGTGGGAGAAATACAAAGAAAGCACATGTAAGACCAACAAGTAGAAAAGATTTATTGAATGTGGCCATTGGCTGTGAGACTAAGAAGTGCTAATGTTTTAAGCATGTTTTAAGTCTTTAAAAAAAAATGTTTAGTCATGTTTGTCTACAAAGTTTTATCTCTGCTACCTAATCTTAAATAGATACACACATGGCCCAGCCCAACATAGCTGGTTGTGCCGGCCCAGCAAGATCTCGTATGTCAGATCCGGCCCTCATAACAAATGAGCTCGACACCCCGGGCATAGGTCTTCTGAATGCCCCTAAGGTAACAAAATCAAACGTCAGTACAGGTACTTGGAAGAACCAGACTGAACACGGAAGAAATTTGTGGGATGCACCAAGTATCATAAATTGTACTGTCAAAGAACATATCTTATACGAGACATTCTACATTTCTTTAAAAATGAAAACCTCCATTTGTTTCAGCTACAAGATGTTAGAGGGGTGCAATGAAAGACAGCGCAATTTGGAATGTACTGTATGCTTCTACCCAGAGGACACAAGCTGCTAAAATAAAACTCTACAAGGCACATGGAATATCTACCAATTCAAGCAGGCCTTATTTGCTGCCTAATGTTGCATCCTGGAATTCACAATAAGCACTCAAATACCTAGCAAACAAGAGCCCCATGGTGCAGAGCGTTAAAGCTGCAGTACTGTAGTTCTAAGCTCTGCTCACGACCTGAGTTCAAACCCTGGTGGAAGCTGGGTTTTCAGGCAGCCGGCTCAAGATTGACTCAGCCTTCCATCCTTCTGAGGTCGGTCAAATGAGCACCCAGCTTGCTGGAGGGAAAGTGTAGGTGACTGGGGAAGGCAATGGCAAACCACCTTGTAAAAAGTCTGCCGTGAAAACGTGAAACCAGCGTCACCCCAGAGTTGAAAACGACTGGTGCTTGCACAGGGGAGGACCTAGCAAACAGCCAAATTATATTTTCTTGCAGCTTAAAAATAACCGTCCAAGAAAGCTAAGGCCCCTCCCCTACCCCAACTCTAATGTGAACAGCAAACCTAGTCATGGTAGATAAAGGCACTCCACTCTCCTGCAAGCAGTTTTCTCAGCAACTGAAGATGATCCTGAACAGAACAGGTTCTCCTGTCTGCATTAACATAGTTCTTCCTTTAGTGACTGAGTCCTGGAGCAGGCTACAGACTCCCCCTGAGCAAGGGACCACAAAAGTGGTGGAAGCTGGGGTCTACTTTGCAGGACAGCAACGGGTTTAGGCCATAGTCTGGGACAGGGGTGTCCAAACTTGCTTAACGTAAGAGTAGGGTTGCCCTGTTGAAGCCCCAGCGGGGGACATTGTACCATAGAGTTTTACCTCCCCGATGGCTAGAGCGTCTGGGAAAACCATAATTTTCTCAGAAACGCCTAGAGTGGCCCACCGTTTTGTTGATGTCACTTCCGGGTGACATCATCGCGCCAGTGACGCAGAGGGAGGGTTGGGAACCTCTGGGGCGGGGGATTCCCCATCCGGACCGGGGGCTTAGCAGCCCTACGTCACATGTTTGAGAGCTGCAAGAAGGGAGGGAGGAAGGAAGGAGAGGTTGAAAGAAAAAAACTTTAAATGCATTCTCCAGTGCCTTGGCTTGAGGAAGTGATTTAAAGAAATAAATGCCTTCCAAGCCAGCTGGCGGGAAGGTCAAGACTTTGAGAGCCACACGATATATGTGAAAAAGCCACATGTGGCTCTTGAGCCACAGTTTGGCCACCCCTGGTCTGGGATTTACTAGGCCCAAGGCTGCAAGTCTAACAGCCTCTATGAATTGGCCTGTTTCCTACCTAGAGCTTAAATACCTTGAGAGGGAGAGAGGCCACATCTGGACCTCAGCTTCCACCAGCTGGGGCTTGGTAGAGTCCCATTCCTGCAAGGGACTGTATACATCCAGCTTAACCAACGAGCTTGGAGTGCTGATTGTCTGAGGTCTGGCCCTACAGGGCAGCTGCCCCAGTGTTTGCTGAGTCTGCAGCATCTTCTCAAGCTATGACCTCAGCAGCAGGCACCCCAGTTAAGACCTTGTAGCGCAGGGCTTCTGGATCCTGCCCAGTACTGCTGGGCATCTTCCCCCAGGGTGGTCTTTAGTGCCACCTATTCATCTTCCAAGCAGTCTGACCCTGGTGGGTCCTGATACAAACTGCACGCAAAAAGGAGCTGGGTCAGGGATGAATGCAACGGAATTCAGCGGAAAACCTATTGATTTGCTCTGATTCTGCCGTTAACAACTATAACAAAAACCCACAAAAAATGACAAATGCATGAAAACCAACTGGGCACACTAGCAGAGCTCTCATTTTAGTCTTCCATGCATCGCGTCATCATAGTGGTGAGCCATAGTGGTGAGCTGGGGGAGAGGGTGGCTCAGTGGTAGAGCATCTGCTTGGTAAGCAGAAGGTCCCAGGTTCAATCCCTGGCATCTCCTGCTAAAAAGGGTCCAGGCAAGGAGACGTGAAGAACCTCAGCTGGAGACCCTGGAGAGCCGCTGCCAGTCTGAGTAGACAATGCTGACTTTGATGGACCCAGGGTCTGATTCAGTATAAGGCAGTTTCATATATGTTCATCATCTGCAGCCAGGCAAGTTACTCAGCTGAAGAGCAGTCACTTCCATTTTCACCCACTGAGGTGTAAACTTAGAGGAGACTTGGAGCCTTAATAGTCCTCCTCAGTTCAGTGAAGATAGTACAATCAGGGGTGGAATTCTAGCAGGAGCGCCTTTGCATATTAGGCCACACCCCCTGATGTAGTCAATCCACCAAGAGCTTACAAGGTTCTTTTCTGTAAGCTCTTGGAGGACTGGCTACATCAGCGGAGTGTGGCCTAATAGGCAAAGGAGTTCCTGTTAGAATTTCACCCCTGAGTCCAATGAGAAGTATTACAGAGAAATACTACACCCAGAATACCTGCAGGGACAATCTTTTTTAAGAGGGCACATCTGCTAACCCTTTTGGTTGGCGTACGCCCCTGTCAGTGCTACTGAGTCTTCTTTCCGGCACCTCAAAAATGAAACAGGTGGGCACCCTCTCTTCTTCCTTCTGTTTTTTCTCTATTGTAGCTATCATTGTTACCAGCTTCTCCCCCTTTATACAGACATTCCAAACTATCTTTGTGTTCCAAGGCAAAAGTTTAATAAAATATTCTCCAAAATGAAAGGG
Source organism: Heteronotia binoei (assembly GCF_032191835.1). Classification (NCBI taxonomy): domain Eukaryota; kingdom Metazoa; phylum Chordata; class Lepidosauria; order Squamata; family Gekkonidae; genus Heteronotia; species Heteronotia binoei. The sequence goes on from NC_083242.1 coordinate 9,147,318, forward strand.
CAGAGAGCCTCTCGGTAGCAATGACACTTTTTTTAGAGAGTCGGGAAAGGGGAATTCTCCACCGTGCTGTTTGTCACTGTTCCCTCCACGTCATTGTCCCTGCCAAGTGGTCAACGGCAATGAAGCATTACGGCCTTGCTTGGCTGCCTTCTCCCACAAGGCTACCTTGCCCTGATGTCTTTGTATCTGGGCATTTTTCTTCTCCCCGCCCCCCCCCCCTTTGTCCTGCTTTTTATATTCAGCCGCGGCCTTGGCTTTAAAAAGCACAGTTGTTCATTTTATGAAGTGGCAGGGTTTCATCTACTCCCACTAAAATGGCAGGACAAAAATAGCTATTTAGAATCATTGCATTAAAGGGCCTGCGGGTGGAGGGGAGGGGTTGTTTAAAAATTAGTCCTCCTGTTTTCAAATGAGCACGATAGCAGCATTTAATCTTCAGATGGCTAGAGTAGAGCAAACATGGTCTTATCTAATCTGTAGCAAATCTTCGCCATGCCAGTGCCGTGCAAGATCAGGAACGAGCTACCCTTTAAAGATTATAACTGCAGCTAATAAAAAGCAGGGTTTGGAACCACCTCGGTTTATCTTTCCTGGAATTATATGAAGACATTCGTGGGACGTTTCGGCCACCCTTGCCAGGAAATTGCAGTGCAGTTACAGGTGAGTAACAATAAGGATCGTTGGGCCTCTTGATGCATCACTGGTGCAACTCACTAAGTATGGGAGCTTCTGGCACATATGGCTGGAGCGGACTGATGTGTGGGTATGTGCGTGCAAGAGAGTCTTTTGTTTTAAGAAGAGGCCGTGGCTCAGTGGTAAAGCATCTGCTTGGTATGCAGAAGGTCCCAGGTTCAATCCCCAGCATCCCCAGTTAAAAGGATCAGGTAGAAGGTGATGTGAAAGACCTTGACTTGAGACCCTGGAGAGCTGCTGCCAGCCAGTGTAGACAAGACTATCCTTGACCGACCAGTGGGCTGACTACATGTAAAGCAGCTACATGTACACTGAAATCAAAAGATGACATTTAATGTTTCTAAGGCTCTACATGAGCATGGCACATGTAGTGCAAGAAAGAGGTTATGAGCTGGAATGGTTGAACTGGTTACTGTACATCACCAAAAGGTCAATATATGCTACTGGGCATCATGTTGCTTAATGAAATTGAGACAGTGGAAGAATTTCTGGAGTTCTGACTCTTCTGGGGGACCTCCTGATAGCACCTGGGCTTTGGTCACTGTGTGTCACATAGTGTTGGGTTGGATGGGCCATTGGCCTGCTCCAATATGGATTCAGTTATGGCCTTATGTTTGAGGCAGTGATGCTGTCTTTTTGGTGCTTGGGGGGCAACAGTGAAAGGTTAGACATCATCTTCTGTACTTCAGAAGATGATGTCTAACTATGGCTAAATCATCTCATTTTCTGTTTAACTCCTTCCTTTGTGACATCCCTGGCAATAAGGCCTGTGCCACTTCTCCGTAACTTAAGACAGTGTACAAATATATATTCTGAGACCCAAAAAGACTTTCAGGTGAGGTTCCCGCCCCCCACCCCCCCCAAAATGGAAACCAGTTTAAATGTTGTTCAGGATGCATTAATGACCCCAAATAGACAACAATTTGAAAGGACCTGAACAAAGTTTTAAAAATATAAACAGCCCCTGGATATAATGGAATGTTTCCCAACCTGTGGGTTAGGACCCAAAAGCGGATCGCGAAGCCTCCGCAACTGGGTCACAGTCCAGCCCTCCCCAAAGGCTGCACCTGCTGTTTCCATTGCTCTCTTTTGCATTTCAGAAACTGAGATCTGACCCTGGTAACAGTATCTTTGACTAGCTTGGGATGGGCCACTAGGCCACGTAAATTCGGACTTGCTATACTAAAAAGCCTGGGAACCGCTGATATGATGCACCTCTGTGCAAAGCAAGATTGCTAAAAAAAACTTCTTTCTGCTTCCTGCCACAAAGTGTCAGACCTGCGCATTGTCTAGGGGAGTACTCTGCAAATATTTTATGTGCACAAATGGGCCGGCATAATCAAGTTCTAAAGTGCTACTAAAACGGATTTTAATAATGTAGGCGAGGAAGGAAACACCTTCAAGGAAGCTGAAGGGGAAACATCCCCTTGTGAGGGGAACTTTCTATCCTTTTGGATTCTCATCAACACCACCACCACCCCTCAAATCTGTCCCCTCGCTAATTGAGAAGTGGCTCTGTTCCATTATGGAGCGCTCTACCTTTTGAGTTATCAACTACTCTGTTAGCTTCTTTTTCTGCCCCCCGCCTGCTTTAGCACAAATCCATAAGCAACAAAATACAGCACGCAGAGCTGACACGCAGAGTAGATGCTCGCAGCCCACTGTGGCTGGGTTCCACAAACGCCGTAATAAAAGCATCCAAATTGTTACTGTTTTCTTTTATCCCCTCGCTCGTATCTCAAGCATTCTTCTGTACGTCATTTACCCCCGACCCTTACAGATTAGATGCAAGACATAAATAAAACATCCAAAAATCCAAGTGTGCAGGCAACTCATCAAAGGTGTCATTGGAACTTTTAAGATGCTTCCCTAGCGTTCAGGGTATTTTCTGTTTTATCCGAGCTCTGCTGATAGACCATCTGCATGGGCAGAAACAGGGCCTGAAATACTGCAGTAGGCAAGCGTTTGTGGCACCGCTGCAAAATTAAATCCGTCATAATAAAATGGTGGGGAATAAAAAAAGGGACTTAAATCAGAATCATAAATACGCGACACGTGCCCCTGCTCTTTCAAAGAAAAGAACATGGGAGGTCACCGAATGCAAGGAAGCAAGAAACGTATTTAAAATAATAATAAAAACTAAAACCAAAGTTCACCTAGTAAGTTCTATAATAAAAGAGGACCATGAATAAAAGGGGAACCAATTTTGCAAAGGAGAAAAAAAAAAACCCTATGGCTTGACTTTCCTACGTTTTTTCAAAAGACCTGATTATAATCAAGCCCTGACTTGGGTAGCCCAGGCAAGCCCGATCTCGGAAGCTGAGCAGGGTTGACTCTGGCAAGTCCTTGGATGGGAGACCTCCTTGGAATACCGGCAGTTGGGAGGGCAGGGTAGGCTTTATTCAGCCACCTCCCTGAATATTCCCTAGGCCCCTGCCACTAGACAAACTAGGCAATTGCCGAGGGTGCCAGCCTTCACGGGGGTGCCAAACTGGGCGCTCCCCCATGTGACTTGGGGATGTCGTCGGGGGGGGGGGGCACCAAAAGCTAGGCTTGCCCAGGGTGCCAGATAGTCTAGGGCCGGCTCTGCAAATCACTGAGATCAGTGGAATCTGTGGCAAAGAGTGGATCAGTGGAACAGAGGCTGCCTCCCTTCGTCTCTTTCCAAAAAGCCTTCTGGGGAAGGACTAGTTGACACCATCAAGAACCAGTGCTCGAGATGCATATACTTTCCCCTACAAAATAAAGGCATCTTGGGGAAAAACGGGAGCTCCACAGCTTACTCTCTAAAGATTTGGAAGCCTTTAAAAGTCTTCCCCAATACTGAGCACCCCCAGCAGCCCTCATTAACCTCTGGAGAAGCCCACGCCACCCTTTCTCCACTTCTTATGTGATTTTGGGTAACGGGTGGCTTTTGACTGGGGGGGGGGTGGCCCAAGAGAGCCCCAGGTGAGCAAAGCCTGCTTGGGCTGGCTGGATCTCTAGCCAGCCCAAGCAGGCCTCACTCGCCCAGGGCTCTCCTTTCTTGCATCGGGTTGCTTTTGGCTGGTGGGGGGCCGCATATGCTAATGAGTTATATAAATGAGCTCCACCGCCTATTTTTCTACAAAATGACCCCTGCTGCAATCCAGTGGCCAGACACTTACAAAGTCCTTGCCTGTATAAATACCCATTTGAAGCTTCTGGTATTATTTCCCCCTCCTTGTTATTTGGGATGCATTATCTTTTGAAGTTGGAACTCACTGGTTATTTTGATGTTGAGGAAAAGCAATGACCTCAACTGAGCCAGTTTGGTGTAGTGGTTAAGTGTCTGGACTCTTATCTGGGAGAACCAGGTTTGATTCCCCACCCCTCCACTTGCACCTGCCGGCATGGCCTTGGGTCAGCCATAGCTCTGGCAAAGGTTGTCCTTGAAAGGGCAGCTGCTGTGAGAGCCCTCTCCAGCCCCACCCACCTCACAGGGTGTCTGTTGTGGGGGAGGAAGGTAAAGGAGATTGTGAGCCGCTCTGAGACTCTTCAGAGTGGAGGGCGGGATATAAATCCAATATCTTCTTCATCTTCTTCTACTATGCCCAAATTGATAAAAAGAAGCTTTGGATGAAAGGAAAGACATTTCACCATTATTTATTGTACAATATATGCAAAACTGAAACATCATGCTTATGATTCCATGACCATCTACAAACATGATAGCCCATACCAGTGCCTCAAACGAGTTGCAAGCAATTGAAAGAAGAAGCTGTTAAGGCAGCAGTCCGTGTTACAGATGGTAAATTGGTTACTTAAAGCCATTTTGAGTATGAGTCATAAGAACATAAGAGAAGACATGTTGGATCGCGCCAGGGGTCCATCCAGTCCATCACTCTGTGTCACACAATGGCCAAAGCCCTCATGCCCTCAGGAGGTCCATCAACAGGGCCAGAACTCCAGAAGCCCTCCCACTGTTGCCCCCCAGCACCAAGAATACAGAGCATCACTGCCCCAGACATAAGAATATCAGACAAACCATGTTGGATCAGGCTAATGAAGAAGAAGAAGAAGATATTGGATTTATATCCCGCCCTCCACTTCGAAGAGTCTCAGAGCGGCTCACAATCTCCTTTACCTTCCTCCCCCACAACAGTCACCCTGTGAGGTGGGTGGGGCTGGAGAGGGCTCTCACAGCAGCTGCCCTTTCAAGGACAACCTCTGCCAGAGCTATGGCTGACCCAAGGCCATGCTAGTAGATGCAAGTGGAGGAGTGGGGAATCAAACCCGGTTCTCCCAGATAAGAGTCCGCACACTTAACCACTACACCAAACCAGCTCGCCCATCCAGTCCAACACTCCATGTCACATAAGAACATAAGAGAAGCCATGTTGGATCAGGCCAATGGTCCATCCAGTCCAACACTCTGTGTCACATAAGAACATAAGAGAAGCCATGTTGGATCAGGCCAGTGGCCCATCTAGTTCAACACTCTGTGTCACAGAAGAACATAAGAGAAGCCATGTTGCATCAGGCCAACGGCCCATCCAGTCCAACACTTTGTGTTACAGAAGAACATAAGAGAAGCCATGTTGCATCAGGCCAATGACTCATCCAGTCCAACACTCTCTGTCACATAAGAACATAAGAGAAGCCATGCTGGATCAGGCCAATGGCCCATCCATTCCAACACTCCATGTCACATAAGAGAAGCCATGCTGGATCAGGCCAATGGCCCATCCAGTCCAACACTCTGTGTCACACAGTGGCAAAGAACCTGGTGCTATCAGAAGGCCCATCAATGTGGCCAGAGTCCACCACTAGAACATTTTTACATAGGAAGAGAGCTAGCAAAACCAATGTGGATGTCTGTCCAGGGCTTCTTGGTCACTTTCCAAAGAAATGCTAAGACTCATAAGAACAGAAGAGTAGATCTGCTGCATCAGGCCAATGTTTCAGCTAGTCCAGCATCCTGCTTCCAACAGTGGTCAGCCAACTGCCTGAGGAGAACCCCAAAGCAGGACTCACAGACAAAAACCCTCCCCTACAAACACATTTTCCTCTGAACCCAGAAATCCCATTCATGATTCATGGTTAATAGCCAGCAATAGGACACCCCAGAGACACATTTTCTCATTAAAAGACCATCTGCAAGAATGAAGAAGATGAAGAGAGTAGCGATTTATAATCTCCTTTCCCTTCCCCACAACAGACACCCTGTAAAGTAAGTAGAACTGAGAGAGCTCTGACAGAAACTGCTTGAGAGGAACAACTCTGTCAGTACTTGTGACTGACCCAAGGTCACATCAGCAGGTGCATGTGGAGGAGTGGGGGATCAAACCCAGTTCTCCCAGATGAGAGTCCGCACACTTAACCACTACACCAAACTGGCTCTCAGATGTCAAAACATCATGCTCCAAGCACTGCACAAAATGTATGACAATAGGAAGTGGCTTGTATGACTTTCCGGCTCAATACTCCAAAAAGTTCCCTTAAGGGGCCAACTAGTGTTTGCAAGTAGAAGGTGATGACTTGTAGGGTACTTGACATCCCATTCTAGCTCCCCAGTCTGTTGCCCACTGTGATGAGTGGCGGCCTGGGGCAGAACACATTCATGACACAACTCATAGCTCAAGACTCCTCTCAAAAATAAGGTGATGAGGGCTGCTGGGCTCGGGAAAGGAAGTTGGTTTCTGCTCCAGGGCCTTCCCTTCCCTCCTGGCCAGTAAACCACTGGAGCAGGGGGGCTTGAAGATGAAAGGGTGCCTTGCATACTTTCTTCTCTAAGCTACCTCTGGACAAGTTGCCAGTGAGATACAACCAGGAGTCACTTTGTAGAAAAATAGGTGGTGGAGCTCATCCAAGGATTGTTATGTAGCTGCACATACTAGTCAATGGACAAGGAGGTGGAACTCTCAGGAGGAAGAGGTGGAAAGGTTCAGAAAGGTTCAAGGGCTGTGCTCCTGTGAGCTCCTGCTGAATCTGAGGCCTGGATACAACACTTGCATGATCGTGTTTGGCATCCTTTCCTCAAAAATTTTAGTGATTTTTTTTGTAGGGTTGCCAAGTCCAATTCAAGAAATATCTGGGGACTTTGGGGGTGGAGCCAGGAGACATTAGGGGTGGAACCAAGATCAAGGCTGCGACAAGCATAATTGAACTCCAAGGGGAGTTCTGGCCATCACATTTAAAAGGACGACACACCTTTTCAATTCCTTCCTTCCATAGAAAATAATGTAGGGGCACCTTCTTTTGGGGCTCATAGAATTGGACCCCCTGGTCCAATCTTTTTGAAACTTGGAAGGTATTTTGGGGAGAGGCACTAGATGCTATGCTGAAAATTTGGTGCCTCTACCCCCAAATAACAGCCCCCCCAGAGCCCCAGATAGCCATGGATCAATTCTCCATGATTTTCTATGGGAATAAATCTCCCTAGGGAATAACGGAATTCCCGGAAGATATTTCCCTCCCCTCCCCCCGCTTTCTGATAACCCTGAAGTGGGGGGAGGGCCTCCAAACCAGGGGCTCTCCTGCCCCCACCTGGGGATTGGCAACCCTATTTTGTTGTGATTGTTTTGCTTGCATATTGATCGCTTCTTCATTTGGGTTTTTTAAGCCCACCTTCCAGAGTTTGTTTATTTGTTATTTTCAGGCTTTTTCCTGTAAACCTGAGAATTCCCATAGGCCTAGAGAAACATTTCCCATTTCTGTACCGGCTCCACTGATCAGATTTTTTGATCCTTACTCTGAGGCCGAGTTCAGAATCAGATAGGCGACCAGTGCTCCTCTAAGCTGAGTTAGTGTGAGCTAGCTCACAGTTTTTTTAGCCTCCCGCTCACACATTTTTGTCTTAGCTCAGGAAAAAGGACCCCAGAGCAAACTAATTTATGCAATGGCTCGCAACTTTAATGCCAAGAGCTCAAAATGTAGAATTTTTGCTCACAAGACTCCACAGCTTAGAGGGCGTATTGCATGTGATATGCCAATACTTTCCCAAAAGTTCCTCCAGGAACGAGCTGGTAGTTTTTCAACGCTTTAAAATACTGCTCAAAACCAAGTCACGACAAGCACCTTCATCACTATTTTACCTGCAACGTTTCTTTTGTTTCCATGATCACATTTCAAGATTTGCATTGTATTCAGTATAACATCAACGTTAAAGGGGAAAAGAATTTCCTTGATGAATTCCCAGTCAACAAAGAGGGAGCAGCTGAATTAATTTCAGCGATAACCCTAGCTCACCTCTTTTGTTCCATTCACCAGGGAGAGGTGCAGCTGCGAGGTCAGCGAAATATTAACGTCTTCATCCCTCTTTCCTATTGTTACTTCCGCTCAAGGCACAGTTTTTGCAAAGTGAAATAAAGCAAGCATTACCCAGGATAGACAGGAAAGCTTTCGCTCTCTCTGGCTCTGCCGGGCTCTCTCTCAGCTGCGCCTCGCAGACGTACATCCCAATGTCAGCGGAGGTTGGGTTGGCGATGGTGAGGCGTCTCCCAAAACTGCTAACTCCGCTGGTTATTTTGACTCCATTTTTCTTCCAGGCTATGCTTAATTTCTCCATAGGCCTGTGAGGGTAAAAGTCACGCCAATTATTACTGTGAATTATGTTATCTGCAGTAATAACACCCTGAACATATGACTCACCTAACTCTTCCAGCAGGGCTGCGGGCATATTGAACGTCGGATGCTTAGAAATAAATCCAGGTGCAGGTCTGGAGATTTAAAACAGCCATGCTTCGAAAGCAAGGGGACGGCTAGAGTGCCCTCTAACAGGCATCTCTAATTGTTATAGCAATGGAGCTTTTAAAGCACTAATTATGTGGTTGGACTCAGTAAAGGGGGGAGTTGGAAATAAACCATGACAGTGGGTCTCAGCTGTACGTTGGTGCTTTTATTATAGCTCAGGTTTGCAAATAGGACTCGCTTTGGTTTCTTTCCCAGGTAAAAGACAATCTAATTGGCTTTCCTAGCGTTCCCTGAACGTTTCAGATGTTTATCTCTTCCACGACAGCACTCCCTTTCCACACCAACTACTGTATTCATGGCAATAAGTAAAACATTCATGCTACCTGGATTCATGCACACAAAAATTTAGGATTTTTCAGCTATATTGAAACCTCCCCCCCCTCAAAAAAATGGGGGAAATCCCAAATATTTCTGGCTCCATTATACCCTATGGGACCATTATAGTCAATGGAGACTCTATCTGGAGGCATCCAGAGGTCTGGAGAGGCTGTTTTTTTGAAGCAGAGGCACCACATTTTCAGCATAGCTTCTGATGCCTCTCCTCAAAAGAATCCCCCAAGTTTCAAAAACATTGGACCTGGGAGTCCAATTCTACAAGCCTCGAAAAAAATGCTCCCATTCTCCATGGTTTCCAAAGGTGGGGGAATAAACAGCAAAAACAAGAACAACAACAAAAGGTCTGATGTCAAACCAGAGAATCTCTGCAGTAGAAATTGAAGGGGTATCTGTGTGTGTGTGTGTGGGGGGGGATTTTCCCAAGACCCACAAAACTAGTGCATGTAGAGTGCCCAGTGGAACCAGTGCTGCTGGACTCCATCCTGTGTCTTGCCACTTGGAATTATATATGCTTGTCCCTTCCTCCTCCTTCAGTTGGGCATGATGTTCTTTACAAAGAATTCTCATTTTGGGGAGGTTTTTTTTTTTTAAACATTACCTGCCATTGGCTACACATTCCAGAACGACTTCACTGCTTCCGGCTACCACGCTAGTATTGACCGGCGGTATTACAATCACAGGAGCTGTGACAGCGGAGGAAGAAGCCCCAGGGCCTACAAACAGAAGGAAAACAAACCATTACAATTTATTTATGTCCTGTATTCCTTCCCAAAGTGGCTTACAGCATTCTCCTCTCCTTCGTTTTGTCCCCACAACAACCCTGTGAGGCTGGTTAGGATGAGGGAGCGTGACTTGCCCAAAGTCACCCAGAGAGCTTCTGTGACCCATGGGGATTCGAACCTGTGCCTCCTAAATACTAGTCTGACACTCTTAACCACTACATCACATTGTCCTAGACCTGGCACAGCCATGATAATCAATGTGGTCCAGTGTGCCATTACTTTAATCATATTAGCATTGCTAGTTTTTTTTTTTTTTTTTTACATTGTTAATGTTCTTTACTTCTCCTTGAAGTTCAGCAATCCCTCTCCCTTCTGCCTCTTTAAGAATGTTCTAAATCTGGTTCTAATCAATTCAGTTTTGATCAAAATTCAAAGTGAGGAGGGGTCAGGAAGGGAGTCTGAACAAAATGTCAGAATTTCACTCTGTAGATGCTCAGAGGCAAGCGATGTCTTCCCTGCTCTCCTGCTTAAGGGCCACCTTGTGGCATGTAACACAAAAACAACGGCAAGGGCAAAAGTTACAAAAGGATGCATTGGAAAAGAAACCAAAGAGAACCGAGCGGCTAGATTTGAGTCCAGTAGCACTTCGAGATCCACAAGGTTTTCAAGGTATAAGCTTTCAAAAATCAAAGCTCTCTTTGTTAGAAATAAAACTTGCAAAGAGAAATGAGAGCGAAATCCATCTTTTCAAAGGGGGGGGGGGGGGAGAGTATAAGAAGAATCAATGGTTATATCTAAAAAAGTGAATTTTGGAAAAAAAGAAATTTCCTTCCCCATAACAGCGCTACATCAAATACGCCTTTTCTGCACACCCCAGTTCACTACAAATGCCATTTTTTGCATTCAGCCTCCTTCCCTGATTCTTTAGAAGCTGAGGAGGGGGGGGGGGTAAGGTAGGAAGAGGAGATAATATCTTTATTCTATTCACATTTTCTTAGCATATCTATAGCAAAAACAGCAACCCCACACTTTGTTTTTCAGTTCTGTGCCCAGGCCCAGCTATTTTCTCGGTTATATAAACCTAAAATGTGACCGCATGGCTTCCCCTTCCACCCATCCCATAATCATCTACCCAGGCGGCCAATGCTCTCAGTGGCTGAGTTGGAGCTATTCTGTAAACAAGGACAACCAAATCTATTGCAAAAATTCTATTAAAACTTCTTCTCCCCGCCCCCCTCCCCCCTAAATAAAGCAAGCTTGGATCTGGTGGAAGGCACTGTTGGTTGAAATCAATGTTGCCTCGGGAAAGTTGATTCCTTGGGTCACAAAACCTTTGGAGAGTGAGTGTTTGGTGTAGTGGTTGTGTGTGGACTCTCATCTGGGAGAACCTGGTTTGATTCCGCACTCCTCCACATGCAGCTGCTGGAATGGCCTTGGGTCAGCCATAGCTCTCGTAGGAGTTGTCCTTGAAAGGGCAGCTTCTGGGAGAGCTCTCTCAGCTCTACCTACCTCACAGAGTGTCTGTTGTGGTGGTGGGGGGGAGGTAAAGGAGATTGTGAGCCACTCTGAGACTCTGAGATTTAGAGTACAGGGCGGGATATGAATCCAATATCTTCTTCTTCTCTTTTCCACTCCTCACTGTAGCCCAGACATGGCTGTTACACCATGTGGGTCCCTAGACCCCAAGAATCAAGAGCAAAAGTTCATCAGTGGTTATTAGCCACAGCGTATTGATGGAACTCTCTGTCTGAGGCAGTGATACTCTTTATTCTTGGTGCTTAGGGGGGCACAGTGGGAGGGCTCCTAGTGTCCCGGCCCCACTGGTGGACCTCCTGATGGCACCTGGGGTTTTTGGCTACTGTGTGACACAGAGTGTTGGACTGGATGGGCCATTGGCCTGATCCAACATGGCTTCTCTTTTGTTTTTAACTTTCTTGGGGTTGGAAAGGACTACTGAGGGGAGGGGACAGTGAAGAACATTGATAGTCCTGACGTGAGTGAATTGCTGGGTCCAACCCACAATCTACCATCATTACCTTTGCATGAGGCCACACACCCCTGATGTAGCCAATCCTCCAAGAGCTTACAGGGCTCTTCTTACAGGGCCTACTGTAAGCTCCAGGAGGATGGGCTACATCAGAGGTGTGTGGCCTAATAGGCAAAGAAGAAGAAGATGAAGATATTGGATTTATATCCCACCATCCACTCCGAAGAGTCTCAGAGCGGCTCACAATCTCCTTTACCTTCCTCCCCCACAACAGACACCCTGTGAGGTGGGTGGGGCTGGAGAGGGCTCTCACAGCAGCTGCCCTTTCAAGGACAACCTCTGCCAGAGCTAAGGCTGACTCAAGGCCATTCCAGCAGGTGCAAGTGGAGGAGTGGGGAATCAAACCCGGTTCTCCCAGGTAAGAGTCCGCACACTTAGTCACTACACCAAACTGGCTCTCCAAAGGAGTTCTTGCTGCAAAAAAAAGCCCTAATAATCACTACTCATATCAATACAGGCCAATCTTCTTGCAGAGTTATAAATAATTTTGAAAAAGCCCACAGTCAGTAGAGAAAAACCTCCTGCATTGTCTAATAACATACAGGATGAGTAGGGTTGCCAGCTCCAATTCGGGAAACACCTGGAGATTTGGGTGGTAGAGACTGAGGAGGGCGTGGTTTGGGAGGGGAGGAACTTCAGTGGTGTACAAATGCCATGGAGTCCACCTCCACAAATGCCATGGAGAGCCAGTTTGGTGTAGTGGTTAAGTGTGTGGACTCTTATCTTGGGAGAACCGGGTTTGATTCCCCACTCCTCCACTTGCTCCTGCTGGAATGGCCTTGGGTTAGCCATAGCTCTGACAGAGGTTGTCCTTGAAAGGGCAGCTGCCCCCACCCACCTCACAGGGTGTCTGTTGTGGGGGAAGGAAGATAAAGGAGATTGTAAACCACTCTGAGTCTCTGATTCAGAGAGAAGGGCGGGGTATAAATCTGCAATTCTTCTTCCTTCTCCAAGGTAGCCCTTTTCTCCAGGGGAACTGAGCTCTGTTGCCTAGAGATCAGCTATCCTAGCAGGAGATCTCTCGCCAGCACCTTGAAGTACTCACACAGTGGTCCTTAAAGCACACCTATTGCTGTAGAAGACTGTCCCTATTTGTGGCTGCTGAAACACCTGAAGTTTTGGGGGGGGGGGTTTCAAACTGCACCAACCGGCAAAACTTAACGTTTCGCTCCAACTTTGCAATAAATCTTCCTCTTTTCAGAAAGGGTTCCAGCCAGTTATTTCCTGTTGCTTTTATTATCCTCTGCAAGCCCCCTTTATATATATATATATATATATATATATATATATATATATATATATCTGCACTTGACGCTTCGTGTCACTGAAAGGAAGGAGATCACAAAGGCTGCTCCCATGCAGAATGGAGGGCTCGCTTCCTCGAGAACAAACAAATTAAGCTCAAAGAGCTTTCTCCGCCACTGCTCACTTTTATTCTTTTTTTTTTTGAACCAAAGATCTGCTGACTTATGTTTTTAACTTCTATTTGCGTTGCGTTTCATCTTATGACTTCCACGTGGCTTCCAAAGAAGCTGTCGGTCCTTGAGCGAGTTCTTTAAAAAGATTTTATATATATATATACACACACACCGGGGAACAAACATGAAATTAACAAAGCAGCATATCCCAGCAACTTCAATCCCCTCTCCTTATCAGAAGAGTAAATAACCTACATCTGCTCTTCTTTGTTGAGTCTACAAACTGTAAATAATTTAGCTTATGCAACCGTCAGCACACGCTAGGAAAAAAAACACACCATGCTTGCTATCTTGGCGTTATTTCTTTTTTTGAAATGTCAATGCGTGTATTTAGTAAGTCGATTAAAATGCCAGTTTAGCATAACTTTGATTCAAGTGATTCATTGGGCCGGAGGGGGGGGGGGGACACACAGCTATGGGTTGGATCCAAACAGGTTTTCTCCTAGTGAAAAAGGAAGGAGTTGCTGATCTTAGACCCCCCTGGAAAGGCTATGGGACACACGTGTACAAAAAACATGAGGGTACGGGCTGATGTATGAGGGGAACTGGGCGAGACTGAGTGAAAAAGTTGGCTGGATCCAACTCATTGTTTTTCCTATCTGAAAAACGATGTAACAACAGATTGCTAAAAATAAGGATTGCAACAAAAGAATGATGGGGGAGGGGATTTAAAAATACATCTAAAGGAATAAAATCCTAAGTGACTCATCAAAAATGATAAATTAAGGCAGCTGACCCAAGAAACGTTCCAACCCCACAAACTCCCTGCCTATCCCATCATTTTGCACAGATCACAAACCCATCGATGGTCCGACCCTACTTTCTCCAATATGGGAAGAGAACATTTCCGAAACCCAATTCCAATCCAGCCTGGGAAAAAGGAGCTGTGTCTAGGGAACACCAGAGGAAATCCATGAGTACTGTTTGGGGAAGGAAGTGACAGGACAGTGGGAAGAAAAATGGAGGAAAAAGGAAAACAACTGAAGAAAATATCAGCTAGTGTTGTGTCCGGGGTTTCGTGAATTCCTGCAGTGGGTCAACGGACTGAACTTTGGACTCTCTGAACAATGGAAGTAAGATCTTAGTCCCGGTGCGTCCCTGACCAATCGTGGGTTCCCCTGCTGGTTCAAACGGGCCTGTGGACCGCCAAAGCGGGAACCCCATGTGTATATCGTTGGCTCCATTGGCCCCTTGCAGTTCAGTTCCTAGTTACCGTGCTGTAATCGCAATACAGATTCTGATCACTCCACTGAGCATCCTCCTCTACATTGAACCCAGTATTTAACAGTTAGGGAAGGGAAGGGTTACACAGTGGGAAAGGAAAGAAACGAAGACAAACAGCTAAAGAAAAGTGGACTGCCATACAATCAGTTACCAAACCGTTCAAGGAGAGGCTGCAAAACAATCGCTTTTATATTTGCCTCGAAATGTTCCAGCCTCCCTCCCACTCCTGGTAAGTTCCCCCTCATCCCACACTGGTTGCCGGGAGGGAGCCGGCCACCCTAGTTGGATGTGAGGTGGGCGTATATTACACCGTAGGAAGGGGCAGGGATCCAGAGAGACGTGGCAGAAACTGGGAGTCTATCCAACCACATTCTCAGTGCTATCCTGGAAATGCTTTCTTGGTACTAACCCTCTTGAACAGATGAGCAGAATCCTGAATAGATCTGCTTAGGACTGAAGAAAGGATTTGTTGTGTATGCGGAGCTTGTGTTCTGCGTTGGGTGTTAGTTCCTGCCTGGCTCACTGGAGCCTTTCAGGACCGAGCTTGGGGACATGGAAACAATGGGAAGCAAGCAGGATCCAAATCTCTGCTTCCCCAGACCAATTGCCAGCCCCCTGCTGGTTCGAATGACCCAATGACGTTCTAGTGCGGGAACTTGGGAGTGTACCTAGTTAGCCCCGTTGGCCCCGTTTCTCAGTCTTAGTTTGCTTAGTAGTGTCCAGATCATGTGATGTGATGGTATCGCTTTACTCTGCTCTGGTAAGACCTCACGTGGAGTATTGTGTTCAGTTTTGAGCACCACATTTTAAGAAGGATATAGACAAGCTGGAACGGGTCCAGAGGAGGATGACGAAGATGGTGAGGGGTCTGGAGACCAAGTCCTATGAGGAAAGGTTGAAGGAGCTGGGGATGTTTAGCCTGGAGAGGAGGCGGCTGAGAGGTGATAGGATCACCATCTTCAAGTACTTGAAAGGCTGTCATATAGAGGATGGTGTGGAATTGTTTTCTGTGGCCCCGGAAGGTAGGGTTGAAATTAAATCAATGGGTTGGGATTAAATCAAAAGAGTTTCCGGCTCAACATTAGGAAGAACTTCCTGACTGTTAGAGCGGTTTCTCAGTGGAACAGGCTTCGTCGGGAGGTGGTGGGCTCTCCTTCCTTGGAGGTTTTTAAACAGAGGCTAGATGGCCATCTGACAGCAATGAAGATCCTGTGAATTTAGGGGGAAGTGTTTGTGAGTTTCCTGCATTGTGCAGGGAGTTGGACTAGATGACCCTAGAGGTCCCTTCCAACTCTATGGTTCTATGACTGCCGTACTGCAGCTTACCACTTTGCGCCATTACATCACCACAAACTCACATCAACATGAATGAATATATATATCAATAACACATGACATTTCAATGCAACATTAAGTCCATCTCAAAGTATTCTAACAAAATACCCATAGAAGTCCTCGATAGTAAAAGGTTAGGAACTGTGAAATGCCAAATCTCTCCATGCTATCGCCCCATTGTTTAGCTACTCACTTAGCAAGGACTGATACCAAATGGAAGACAATTTGACATCAGCTGGAACGGCTCCAAAAACTCAATGGACATTCAATAGCGACTGTTTCAAGAAACCTCTTTTTCAAGAGCTGATGATCCATCTATTTGAGCGGCCAATCTCCACTATTGCCAAGATATTAGCAACAGAACGCAGCTGCCTCTTTATTTACAAAACAAACCGATATAATTCACGTTGGGCTCAGCGTTCTGAGTCCGATTTGAATTATATCTATTTGTTTTGTAAATTACTTTGAGATGGACTCAGTGTTACTTTGAAATGTCATGCCTCGCTGATATATATTCGTTCATGTCGATGTGAGTTTGTGGTGATGTAATGGATGATATAGATACTTCAGGATAGTAAATTAGACACTTAGACATATTGTGCTTTGTACTTTGTTCTATAAAATCCTGCTGCATGTGTTAAATTCATTGTTTAATGTATAAATACTTACTTAGATGTTGAGATTTTTTTTTTTTCATGGTATTTCGGTTTGTTTTGGGCATGCCAATTTAAAGCAAGCAGGAAGGAGAAGTTGGGCATAGGCCATCAGGCTCCAAGCAAGGGCTTTTCTTGTGCAGGAACGCATATGCAGAACCGGCTAGGCATTTGCCTAGGGCACCAGGCTGAGGAGGGCACCAAATCAGCCCCTCGTGGCCCAGCAACCTAGGCAAATGCTCAAGTTTTGCTAGCGCACAGTCTCTGTATCGCTCCCTGAGTGTCCTCCACCCATAGAATGCTCAGGGAGCAATACAAAGACTGTGCACCACCAGGTGCCTTTTCCACCCCTCTCTGATGTTTTTAAACATCAGAGGGGGGTAGGGGAGGGCTTCTGGCCAGCGTGCAGTCTCTGTAGCACTCTCTGAGCGTCCTCCGCCTGGAGGACGCTCAGAGAGTGCTATAGGCAGTGACGGGGGCAGGGACTGGAGTGCGGTGCCATTTTGTGGTGCAGAAGATAAAAAAAAAATAGGGGAAGGGGCAGCCCAGGCGGTGGCACCAGGCAAGGGTGCCTGGGGCACCGTGCACCCTAGGGCCACCCCTGCACAAAGAAACGCAGTTCTGGCTGGCTTGCTGCCAGAGGGTTTGGCCTAATATACAAATGAGTTCCTGCTGGGCTTTTTCTACAAAAAAAAAAGAAGCCCTGCTCCAAGCACAGGGTGCTTTGCACTTGTACAAGTTAATGGCTTTGGCTAAAGTAAGACAATGAGTTTATTTTCCCACACCTTGCTTGAATGTCACACCTGAAAGCACAGAGACTTTTGACAGCTAAATGGCTAAACAGTAAACCCTTCCTTTTGAAGCAGGAAGGGCTGAATGGCCTGGTGGGGAGAAGAGGGTAAAACTGCCTAGATACAGAGAAGGTGCCTTCTGACCAGGAAAGTACCAGACACATGGGACTTAGGTTTTACCTCTGTCCATGTCCAGTCCACAAGGCAAGGGACCACAGGGAGAAGTGTCATGAGCCCTGAGGAGGGGGAGCTGGAAGGGTTAACAGACCAGGAAGAATGGCCTTCCAGCATCTCAGCCGAAGAACCAATATCTGGCCCATCAATCACTCTCCCCACATTCCAGGCACCAGCTCCGGCTGTTGACAATCAGTCTCCTCCAAGCTCTCCCCCTCCCATCTCAAGAATGCAGAGCCATCTTCAGAAAACACTCGCAGAATGCAGACACGAGGTGCGCCAATGCTTCCGATCTCTTAGCCCTGAGTTCTAGGAGAATTACGGCCATTCAGGGAGCAGGCTGATTGAAGCTCCCATATAACTCACACCCGGGACTTGGCAACCTCGTGGAAGCAACAAGTCGATTCCCTGGCTTGCATCCACACTCCCTCCTGATTCCAGGTCCTGACCAGTTTGAATTCCTTGGCACCCGGACCCTTTGGCTTTGGACATTGACTTCTGCTTCTGGTTTGCGATTTTGCTGTGGTGACTCAGCGTCTGCTTGACTTCCTGAACTTTGACTTTGGACCGGCTTTAGACTCCCGTCTGCCTGCCCCCTGAGAACGTGAGAAGAAGTCTCAACCACAAGAACTAAGGTAATGCTTTATTCATAATAAGTGAAAACTACTGATGAATTTATACTTTCCCTTTGCCCCTTCCCCCCCCTTCTGTACCCCCCCTCCTTTTCTTTTTCCTGAAAAAAAAATTAACCACAAGAACTAAGGTAATGCTAGAGTTTCACTATGGGAACTTTAAGTGAAGCTAGCCTGCTCTACTTAAACATTGCTCAAGTTAAGTATCAAGTGCAGTGAAAGGGGAGTGCAAAATGTCTCCTTTCCTTTGTAGCCTTGTTGAGCCTGAACACTTGAACAGACCGAGTGTATGCTTCTTATTCCGTTACTAAAGTTATATTTTGTGTGCTATAAGCCTGATGTCTGGAAACACGCCAGGTCTATTTGATCTTGCTATCTGAAGCGCATTAACAGGGAAACAGTGTCAGGTAAGCTCGCCATTCCTGGAGCACGACAACTTGTAATGGTGAAGTTGCTATAGATCACCCCCTCCCCCACCCAGTACTAGCTTGCCCAAGCAAAGCAAGAGATATGGCACCTAGGCAGAAGCTGTAAACAGCAACACAGGTATAGGGTGTGGGACGTGCAACTCCGTTTAGCTGGAGCTGCTGGTGGCAGCGGTTTTTAGCCAGTTTGTTTTGGGTAAGCCCGGGGAGCAAGGGAAAGGGGCATCGACGTTGAGCAGAGGTTGGGGCAGCTATGGGGGCTTTGTGATCTCCAGGCCTCAAATTCAGCAGGAGCTCACAGGAGCACAGCTCCTGAACGTTTCTGATGGTTCCCCCTCTTCCTCCCCACCTATCTTGTCCACTGAATAGTAGGTGCAGCTGCATAACAATCCCGGGATTAGGACAGCGGGCAGCCACCAGGGGCTTTGCCATGCCCCCCGCAGCCCTCATTAACCCCTGGAGAAGCCCTTGCCACCCTCTCTCTACTTCTTATATGATTTTGGGTGGCAGGTGGTTTGCTGGCCTTTTGACTGGGGGGGACACAGCCCAGGAGAGCCCCAGGTGAGTCAGGCCTGCTTGGGTTGGCTGGATCTCTAGCCAGCTCAACAGGCCTTGCTCGCCTGGGGCTCTCCTTTCTTGCATCAGGTTGCTTTTGGCTGGTGGGGGGTGGCATATGCTAATGAGTTGTGCTAATGAGCTCTGCCACCTATTTTTTTACAAAATAACCCCTGGTGATCTCCCACTAACTAACCAAAAAGAAAGGGAGGGGGGAGTAGTCTGTTCCTATCTATTGATGACACACTGCAAAATAAACAAAGCAATCTCAGTGTGGTTGAACATGCAGCTGAATCAAGATTCTTTTTGTGTGGCTTTTTTTATACTGCTGCTTGCCCTCATTTCTTTGCATTCCGAACACTTCACACACAAAAAATATTTTGCATACACAATCACATCAAGATAGGGGTTTTTTTCCCTGTATTGTTTTCTCAGCAGGTCTAAGCGCACTACTAATGCAAGAAGAGGAAAAGATGCATCCAAAGCCCGAGTCTTTGGGTCAAACGATCCTTGTTGGTTAATGTTCATAAATTTTCTGCTTTTTTGGGTTGTTGCTATTTTGCACCTTTGCACTTTGCCGTGAGTCTTCTTCGAGAACAGTGGTAGTGATTAATAAATATTTTAACCAGGGCTCATTTTGAAGCAGGCGCTCATTGGCATATTAGGCCACCCGCCTCTGACGTAGCCAATCATTCAACACCTTACAGGGCGCGTAGTACAGGGCCTACTGTAAACTCTTGGAGGATTGGCTACATCAGGGCTGTGTGGCCCAATATGCCAAGGAGCACTTGCTCCAAAACAAGCCCTGATTTTAACAGATAAAGGGAAAGAACCAACAGGTGCAATCAGCTGCACTTGTACCAGATTTTAAGCTGGAAAAGAGGGCAATGGACGAGTCCAAACGCACTGGGCTACACTGTGGAAGCATGACTAATTTAATAGGGAACGCCAACATCTGGGGGAGAAAGCGGAAGAATTCTCATTCATTCATTCATTCACATTTTATTTATATCCCACCCTCCCGCCGAAGCAGGCTCAGGGCGGCTAACAACAAAAATTCAATACATACATTGAGTTATAACTAACAATATAAACCTACAGATAATTAAAAAACTATTAAAATTCTAAAAACCATAAATTAATATTAATATGTTAATATGTTGGTGCTATTCAGATGGTGAATTTACTTAGCAGTTTAATCAGTGAAGGCCATTCGAAAGAGGACGGTCTTGCAGGACCTGCAGAACTGTTCAAAGTCCCGCAGGGCCCGCATTTCTTCTGGAAGCTGATTCCACAGCTGTGGAGCCATAACGGAGAAAGCCTGAGTACGGGTACTCTGGAGTTTTGTGTCTTTTGGCCCGGGAATAGTCAGCAGGTTCTTCCCTGCTGACCCCAGTGCTCTCTGGGGTTCTGAGAGCTTCCCTAGCTCGAACCCTGGAAACGACCGTCTTATCTTGAGTCTAAAACAGACAAACGATTGGAAGCTGTCCATGCATAAAGGCCCAGTTGACAAAATACTAATTGGGCCCATAATGCTTGCCTCCACCTGCAGTGCTACAAACGTGGTTTCTTCGTTGTTCAAAAGGAAGCATAGATTCTGCTGTGACCTCTAGCCATTCATTCTGGGGGAGGGGGGGAAGAGATCCTCTTTATGCAGGAAATAGATAAGTATGGGAGCTGGGGTGGGGGGCGCTACTTTTATTGTGCCTGCAACGAGATGGATACAGGCAGGGGCTTCATATGCTACTTAGTACTAATTGCAACGAGAGCTCCAGTGAATAGCATTTAGGCTCGGTTTTCATTTTCATTCAGACGGCAGCCTATTAGCGAAATTAGTCATCTGATAATGGTTTCCGAACATGTGGGGTTAAGATGATGCTGATCAAGACCTAATATATTTCTTTTGAATCCTGACATAACAGTAGAATAACACGGGCTTCTCCCTCTAATGGCGGGCTAATGTGCCGAGAATCCTAAATGGGGCATAATATGTCACTTTATTCAATTATATTAAACTCATCAAAACGCTGCGTGATTGGCCTACAGGACACCGATTGAAAAATATAATTATTAGCCAGCCTTGAACAAATACGGCAGCACTGCCAATTGCCTAAAAGGTCCCCGTAATTAGGCAGCCGCGTGACCACGCTCACGTGGCACGGAAGAAGGTGACGTCATGGAGCGGCCAAGCCCAGCACAGCAAAGGGATGCTGAAGACTCCTCTGAGGAAGAAGCAGCCAGTGAACCTAGGATCGTAGAGTTGGAAGGGGCCATAGAGGCCATCTAGTCCGACCCCCTGCCAATTCCGGATCAGCCTACAGCACCCCCAACCAGTGTCCGTCCAGCCGCTGATTAAAGCTTGCCAGTGAGGGGGGGCTCACCCATCTCCTTCGGTAGCTGATTCCACTGTGGAACACTTCTGACTGTAAAAAAGTTCTTCCTAATATCCAGCTGGTACCTTCCCACCCTTAATTCCAACCCATTATTATGAGTCCTCTCCTCTGCTACCAACAGGAACAGCTCCCTTCCCTTCTCTAAACGACAGCCCTTCAAATACTGAAAGAGAGCAATTGTGGCCCCCTTCAACCTCCTCTTTTCCAGACTGAACGTTCCCAGGTCCCTCTGCCTTTCCTCCTAGGGCTTGGGCTTCAGGCCCTTGATAATCCTTGTCGCTCTCCTCTGCACCCACTCCATTCTGTCCATATCCTTCTTGAAGTGAGGCCTCCAGAACTACACACAATACTCCAGGCGTGGCCTGACCAATGCAGCGTACAGTGGAAGTATGACATCTTGCTATCTGGATGTTATGCCTCTGTTGATATACCCCAAGATGGCATTTGCCTTTTTTGTCGCTGCATCACATCGACTGCTTATATTTAACCTACAGTCTACCCATACTCCAAGACCCTGTTCAGAAAGGTATCCCTCATCCAGTATGCGTGTTTCTCATTTTTGTTACCAAGATGTAGAACTCGGCCCTTATCCTTCTTGAATTGCATCTTGTTCACTTCCGCCCACTTCTCCAGCACGTTCAGAATTGGTGTCACCTGCAAATTGGTGTCACTTGCAAATTTAAAGAGTAGCCCTCCACACCCTCATCCAGATCATTGATTTAAAAAAAAAAAAAATTGAAGAGTACCAGGCCCAAAACTGAGCCCTGTGGCACCCCACTGGACACCTCCCTCCATTCAGATGAAATGTGACTGACAACTACTCTTATTCAGTTTGCCCAGTTTACTGGTGAACTGTGGAAGGGTAGTTCTCTTTCTCCGGTTCTTTTCCCTTTCGGCAGCTAAGCGGCTGACAGAGCTTGTTTTATGGGGGTTGTTAGTATGATTTTGTTGCATTTTTTTTCTCGCTTCGTGAGCAACGCTACATCAATCTTCTAAACAAAATAAAGAAGCAGAAGTAAAGTGATCATGATATCCCGCAGCACGGCATCTGCTCGCCTTAGGCTGCCAGTCCATTCCCCCTCCCTCAGCCACTGGCAGGGGTCGGGGAGGCAGAGCTGCCAGATCCCAGTTGGGAAACTCCTAGAGATGTGGGGGTGAAGCCTGGGGAGGAAAGAGACCTCCGTGGGGCACAGTGCCATGGAGTCCACTCTCCAAAGCATCCATCGTCTCCTGGGGAACTGATCTCTGCAGTCTGGAGAGGAGCCGTTATCCTCAGGTCCCACCTGGAGGCTGGCATCCCTTTGCACACAAGGAACAGCTACACTGCCTGATTCTTAAAGGAGACAGGGGCCTGGCTGGATGGAAATGCTGGCGCTCCAAGGAATGCATAAGCAATGAGGGAAGGTGGGAAAAGAGTCTGCCATCCTGGCGTTTGCTTTTCTGTGGCATCCGTGCCAAGCAAAGGACAAAGTAAGAAATGTATGCCTTGAAAACAAATTTTTTGCACCAACTGGGTTTATCTTCTACTGACACCACTCGGGGGGGGGGGGTGGAGGTCCACGGAAGAGGTTTTGCTTTCAAACCCAATTCCAGATTTTGTCCCCAAGCGCGATGGAAATTAAGTCGGCGCTTTATTCAGGGAGCTTTCCTATTACCAGCCCAGCAGCTGACCGAGCTCAAAGCCGGCGCAGGTTTCTCATCTGTGCTCTGAACTCGCTTTCTGACAACGCTTTGAACTCGAAAGAGCAATTTGGCAGCTCACAGTCTGGTGCTGACCTGACCTTCCCCCCAGCAAATAGCGAGGGGCTTCTTTTGGCAAAGAAACAATACAACACCCAAATCATCATTAGAGCTTTTAAACCGGGAGGTGGGGGTGGAATACATAGCTGGGGTGCGTGTCATCTAAACAACGCTCAGGTAGCTTATCAATCTCACCCTCCCCTAAAAGAAAACCAGTTTCAGCATAAAATACCTGCAATCTTATTCAGCACCAGCTAAAAGAGAGCCAGCTCCATCGACAGCCTTCAAGGACCAACGAAACCCACATCCTGTGCCAGACAACCGCCAGGGGGAGCCAGTTAGTTTAAAACTTCCACCCAGCCTGCAAAGCAGCGGGGGAGGGGGGGAGGGAGAGAAAGCCACAGTTTTGCTCTCTTAATGATGGAATCTGCAATATGACAGCAGAGATTTGAGAAGGAATTTAAAATAGCTGATCAGTGGAACTGATACTGAGGAGAGCAATATATTTTTATGATATACTCAAGGAAGAGAAACATCCTTGTCACTGCAAGCAAAGGTAGCATTCTCTCAGGAGGTGAGAACAGGCGGTTTCTTTGCAAGATCACACAGAAAAGTTATTAAAAAGGCGCCTCGCTGTACATGAAAGGCAGTCGGCAGAGAGCAAGACAGCATGTCCTGGTGAAATGGGCAGAAATCACTTAAACGTCTTAACCTGTCGCACGATACAGCCTTAAATTGTACAGTTAATGTTACAGTTGAGGCCCTGTGGTTACTGGAGCTATATTCTTTTAACTAATAATACTTCACACAAAGGTCAGCTTTGGGTTGGGAATTACCTGGAGATTTTGAGGGCGGAACCCGGGTGGGCAGGGTTTGGGGAGGGGAGGAACCTCAGAAGGTTATAAAGTCCAAAGCAGCCATTTCCTTAAGAGGAGCCAATCTTGGTCATCTGGAGGTCCACTGTAATAGCAGGAGATTTCTAGGTGCTGCCTGGAGGTTGGCAACCACATGTGGCATATAGAGCCAGTCTGGTGTAGTGGTTAAGTGCGCCGACTCTTATCTGGGAGAACCAGGTTTGATTCCCCACTCCTCCACTTGCAGCTGCTGGAATGGCCTTGGGTCGGGCATAGCTCTCGCAGGAGTTGTCCTTGAAAGGGCAGCTGCTGCGAGAGTCCTCTCAGCCCCACCCACTTCACAGGGTGTCTGTTGTGGCGGGGAGAAGACATAGGAGATTGTAAGCTGCTCTGAGTTTCTGATTTAGAGAGAAGGGTGGAGTATAAATCCGTAGTCGTCTTCTACCTGAGCATGCCAAGAGTGGATTCAAAGAAATCAAACACCCAGGCCTGATTTAAGGCACTTGTAGATCTTCCAAAGCAAAATACAATTTTGACCTTTCCCCCCAC
The DNA here is from genome assembly GCF_032191835.1 of Heteronotia binoei. NCBI lineage: Eukaryota > Metazoa > Chordata > Lepidosauria > Squamata > Gekkonidae > Heteronotia > Heteronotia binoei. The sequence continues at coordinate 9,171,632 of NC_083242.1, forward strand.
CACCACAATCCTGAAAAGCACAACATAGGTTTGCGGGGGTGGGGGGGGGACAGTCTTAGTTTCTCAGAATATAATTTTCTTTTTTAAAAAATCCCCCAGTGTTCAATACAGAACACTTATTAATTAATGGCAGAGGACGATGGCCTTATGACTGAATGCATTTTATGGGAATTACAACTGCTTTCCTTTCTTATAAACAATAAAGGAGATTGGAGGCACCTGAGACGCTAAAAAAAGATTTACGGTAGCATAGATTATAGCTGAATGAGTAAGTGCTGAATTAGAACTTGACAATGGATTTAATTGTATTAACCAGGGGCTTAAACAAACACAGCAGTCAAGAACGGTTATTGTACTTCTCTTACTGCATAGAACTGTCATGCGCTATACTGCTTCCATTCAAGACCTTCAACATGGTTCGTGGTCTGCCTCCACCAATGCTGGGTTTTTTTTTAATTATCCTCCCCTCCCCTTAAAGAGATCAAGCATGCAAGCTGGCAAATTATGTTGGCATTTGAGGACCAGCCAGGATGCCAGAGGTTTATATATCAGGTGAAACCATCGTGAAAATAAATCAACTATGGCTTTAAACCTTGGCTTGGTGTACTTTCAGCAATTGCCGATAGGAGAGAAGGATGCAGGGAGATGCACTGGTCCTAGTAAAAACCAAAAAGCCATGTAATGCCTTAAGACCAACCAGAATAACACCTAGCGGAGTGCAAACTTTGAGTTCCCCAAACTCAGAATGGATGTTTCTTTAAACAACAAAAAAGAATTCAGCTGGATTTAAGAGTTAATTCAGTACCCTCAATACTGTTTTGATGTCCCAGAGAACTTCAGATCAAATGGGAGTGGATGGAGTCCATTTCTGAACATAACAGGTCAAAGGACTTCTTCCCAATCTTGTATCGGTCTTTGATACAAGACTGGGGAGAAGTTCATTGACTTCCTGCATTCAGGGTTTAGATAAAAATATGGAGCACAGGTCCATCAGTGGCTATTAGCCACAGTGTATGTGTGTATATAAAATTTTTTGCCACTGTGTGACACAGAGTGTTGGACTTGATGGGCCGTTGGCCTGATCCAACATGGCTTCTCTTATGTTCTTATGTTCTTAGAAATGGACTCCATTGATAAATTATTGGAACATATGTCCATATTTCTTACATGCCTTATTTACAGATTACACAGAGAGTAAAATGTGGAATTTGCTGCCAGAGGATATAGCGATGGCCACAGGAATAAACAGCTTTAAAGGGGGATTAGAGAGAGTCATGCACTCTATCAATGGCTACTAGTCCTGGTGACTTAGGGGAACCTCCACATCCAAAGGCACTAAGCCTCCGGATCCCGGATCCAGGAGGCAACATCACGGGAAGGCCTCGATCTCTCTGCCATGTTGTTGGCCCTCCAGAGGAACTGGCTGGCTGCTGTGTGAGACAAGATGCTGGACTAGATGGACCACTGGTCTGAGTCAGCAGGGCCCTTCTTGTGTTCTCGTGTATTTGCAATAGTATGGAAAAAAGAAATGGGGGTGGGGTGGAATATTCAGGTATCCCATCTTAGCTTTTGCTTGTCTCCAGCCAGACTTGGGTGGGGGTGCAAGGTGTGGTCATAATCCAGTTGCCCCCTTGACATGCTGGGAAGCCACAGCACAAAATGGAAGCAATCCTGTTGCGTATGCGAACCAAAATGAAGACTATTTGCGTGTGTTCCTGCCTGGCTCATTGGAGCCATAAGGACTGAGTTTGGGGACTCGGGAACAATGGGAAACAGTATCCAAATACCTGCTGGCCTGCTCCAATCACAAGCCTCTGGCTGGTTTGAAAGATCCAATGGCATTCTAGGGTGGGGACCTTGAAATGTATATAAGGGGCCCTGTGGGTCAAGTTCTCCATCTTATAGTGCAGCCCTATACTATGCGGTATCTAATAAAGAGCTGATTATCACTACCACCTCGCCTCTTCCATGCATTGAACCCGCTATATTATAAATCCAATGGAAACACTTGCTGTTGGGCGATCCCTCAAACCACAGTTGCTTAAGAAAACCAAGTAATACTTGAGTTAGATGCCAAAATTAGATGATACAAGAGGGGGAAAATATGGACGTTAAGAAATGAAACTGATTGGAGGAAGAACGCAAAACCATTACATTCTCTGGTAAAGCATTACGTACAGACACAAACAGGTTTTATCAGCTGGGCTATAAACACTTCCAGGCTTCACAAAAGGCAATATGTAGAACACACCAACAATCCGACAAACCGTCGAGCTGTTTCTTTCTCCCCAATTCTTAGCTTGGCTCTATTTTTTTTTTTTTAAATGAATGGGAAATAACAAGGAACACATTCTCATTTGCCTGTTTTTGGGCCCAAAGAAAATGAAAAGTGACAAAGGAAAGCAAATGCCAGAGAGTGAAGTTTGAAAGAGTCATTTTAAGGCTGAGGAGCCACTTTGGGATAAAATTGCATAAGAAATTGCATCGACTTCAATAATAGCTTAACTACGGGGAATAACAGTTGAAGCAACAGCTGCTATTTGATCTCGACGTTCAGCCAGATTGCATTTTCTTTGCCTACCCGTGTGCCAGCGTGCATGATCCTCTAACACCCATCTCTAAAGCACCCACGTGAACGCATCGTGTTACTGGCGAGAGATTTTGTGGCATAACGGCCGCACTGGCTTTACAGCCCACACCCACAGTCGAAACATGAACATTAAGCTGCAGTGATCATTAAGGCCAGGGTATCAGAAATCTAGAAAAAAAGAGGCTCTTTCGCTCCCCTCCCCAGAATGTTGACCTTGGTTTCAGCTTTGAGTAGGACGGCTCAAGATTCCATTAAAGTGGTGACTTTTGGCCAGCTTCCCAATCAGAGTAAAAATGAACTCGGTCACTGCAGTCATGAACTGGCTTCTTGCACAGAGGTACAAATGCATTTTGCTCATTTGCTTCTGATCACTAATGGGGACCAAGGAGGATACCTTTCTGCTCCTCCACTTACCCACTCCCATGGAAACCACCTGCGTTCAGCAACCTCCCACAGAGATCTGACATGAACGTGTCAGGCTAAATGTTCGGGATTGTTCGTAGCAGCCTAAATGTTTAGGATTGTTCGTAGCAGCCTGAATGTTCGGGATTGTTCGTAGCAGCCTGAATGTTCGGGATTGTTCGTAGCAGCCTGAATGTTCAAAATTGTTTGTAGCAGCCTGAACGTTTGGGATTGTTCGTACCAGCCTAAATGTTTGGGATTGTTTGTAGCAGCCTGAATGTTTGGGATTGTTTGTAACAGCCTGAATGTTTGGGATTGTTCGTAGCAGCCTAAATGTTTGGGATTGTTCGTAACAGCCTAAATGTTTGGGATTGTTCGTAGCAGCCTAAATGTTTGGGATTGTTTGTAACAGCCTGAATGTTTGGGATTGTTCGTAGCAGCCTAAATGTTTGGGATTGTTTGTAACAGCCTGAATGTTTGGGATTGTTCGTAGCAGCCTAAATGTTCGGGATTGTCCGTAGCAGCCTGAATGTTCGGGATTGTTCGTAGCAGCCTAAGTGTTAGGGATTGTTCGTAGCAGCCTGAATGTTCGGGATTGTTCGTAGCAGCCTGAATGTTCGGGATTGTTCGTAGCAGCCTGAATGTTCAGAATTGTTTGTAGCAGCCTGAACGTTCGGGATTGTTCGTACCAGCCTAAATGTTTGGGATTGTTTGTAGCAGCCTAAATGTTTGGGATTGTTTGTAACAGCCTGAATGTTTGGGATTGTTCGTAGCAGGTAGGCCTCTGCTAATGGAACTGAGTCATGGAACCGGAACCATGCTGGCAAAACCCTTTCCATAAAACCAGGGGTCATTTTGTAGAAAAAGAGGGGCCAGAGCTCATTAGCACAACTCATTTGCTTATGCCACACACCCTGGACATCACCGGAAGGTGTACTAAATCATATCAGCTCAGAATCTACCTTAAAATTCTTTTGGAATTATAACTGTCATAATACAAACATACTCCCATCATCCTTTTAAAATTTCTCCTACATGGCCCCAGTGGCATGATGAAGATTTCTATCTGTGCTTCATACGTTTTGGTTCTTTCCCCATTTTTTTGTGGAGGGGAAATATTAGAAAGTTTGTCAAATCTTAGAGTTCAGCCAAATCCTCACATGGGGTTTGAACAATGAAGGCCAGAAGCAAGTATTTTTGAGGGGAGGGAGTAAGAAAGAAAGAGCACAGTCAAATGTAGAGGTTCTGCAGCTCTGCTCCTGTGAGCTCCTGCCCAAAATGAGGCCTCCATAAAACACAGCCAAGCATTTCCAAATCCCTCCACAGGGCACATGCGTACAGCATTTTAGACAGAACAAAGTTTGTGTCCAGGGGCACCTCTTGAGACCAACAGTTTTATGCAAGATATAAGCTCTCACACGCACACACACTTCTTCAGACAGGGCCGAATGTACCATTAATCCGGCTCAATGCCAGAGAGTTATCCCCACTGAAATAAACAGGAGATGTACGAAGTTATTCCCACTGAAATAAAGCGGAGGCGCACGAGTATTATTATGCAGCTGGTGAAGAAGAATTTAGGAACGGTGTACATCTAATGATCTGCAAATCTCCATGCAGCAGGACTTTCCTACTTCTCCCTCCTGGAGGTTAGCAGACCTTCAGGAATGGTATAGAAACAAAGTGGGGGGGCTGTATTTGGTCATGGACCGTAATAAAGCAAACTGAAACTGAAGTGGGGGGGGGCTGCGGCTGCAGGAGAGGAGAACTGAATTATTAAAATTGAATTATTTTGACAGGCCTTTAATACCTAAATGGGAGAGGACTGCCACTCTACACTGCTGAGTGACATCACTCATGAGGAATTATGATCACCATAGATCACTGTCAGAAGACAGAAAGTTATGATCCCGCCTATACTGAAATTCTGACTAGCACCATGAAATGTATTTTAATTGCTAATTTTATTGCTTTTAAACGGTAACCTTAAATTGTGTTTTTTAAATTGACTGTTAACTGACCTGAGTCCACTTACAGAGAGGGTGGGATAGAAAACTAAAGTAATAAACAAACAAACAAACTGGTGGAAATCGGTGCCTCCCCTTTTTTGCACTGAGGAACAGGCAGTGGCCACTGCCTCTTCTTCCTCTCACATCTGGCTGACCCTCTTCACAGGGACAAGTCAGTGACCACAAGGAGGACATTGGGGTCACCACTTCCTTTTCACCTAGGGCTGCTGAGATCCTAGGTGGGGTGGGGGTTCTCCTGCTCCAGGTTGTATTGGGCGGTTGGGGGATCCCCTCCTGACATCGCCAGTGCAATGATGTCACTTGTAAGTGAAGTCATCACGCTGGTGACGTTGTGCACCGGCCACTCTAGGAGCTTCCGAGAAAGCTCTCTGGTTTTCCTGGATGCTCTAGCAATTTGGGAGGCCACAGGGGACTTGCCCACTGGAGGCTGCAGGGTCCATGGCAAACCTATCCCCATCTCAGCCACTGGGGCTCAAAGTGGCTTGTCACATGATGTGCACTGATCACGTGATCTGGTGCCCTGGGCTACTCTGACTGACCAATCCACTCCAGGCATAAATTGGGGCTTCTTTTTAATTGGTCGAGTGAGGTTTGCATATTTGTACTGGCAATACTGCTGGTATGCATACAGCCTTTTTGACACAAATGTCTGAGTGCACAACTACATGGGAAGGAGAACCTTTACAGTGGGCACATCCAGGGCTTTTTTTTTGTAGCAGGAACTTTTTTGCATATTAGGCCACACACCCCTGATGTAGCCAATCCTCCAAGAGCTTACAGGGCTCTTAGTACAGGGCCTACTGTAAGCTCTAGGAAGATTGGCTACATCAGGGGCATGTGGCCTAATATGCAAAAGAGTTCCTGCTACATAAAGTCCTGCTACACTTCCAATTTATAACTGAATCCTCTAATTGTAGCTCTTGACCTGGATGACCCAGGCAAGCCTGATCTCCTCAGATCTCAGAAGCTAAGCAGGGTCAGCCCTGGTTAGGACTCGGATGGTAGACCACCAAGGAAGGTCAGGGTCATGACACAGAGCTAGGCAATGGCAACTCACCACCTCTTGCCTTGAAGCCCTATGAGGTCACCACATCACCTGTGACTGGGTGGCCCTTTCCACCATCTAAGGGTAAGTGGAAGAGAACTGGTTGTCCGGCACTCGAGCAAAGAAAAGGAAACTCTTCCTTCGCCATAAAAACTTTCCTCCCCCTCGCCCAAGATAACTTGCATTAGTGCAAGCTTCGTTCTGCAGAAATGAATGGCAAAGAACCTTGGCGCGTTTCGCATGCAAATCTGGGATAACAGCCCAGGCCCAGCACGTGTCAGCTGGTGGTAATCAAAGGAAATTAGGCAAGGCAATGAAAATCCACAGGGAATGGGAGAGATAACCTAAAGGAGGATTGCTCTCAAAGCGTGTGGCGTTTCCCAGCTTAAATTCCTGCATCCATCAACATCTGGACCCTGATCTGTGAAGGGTGAGCAGGTCTTGGTTCTCCACGGACAGGAATGCACTTGATCTCATTTCAAGCGCTAGAGATGCGTGGCAGATTCTCCGATGCCAAACAATTAATCCCCACGTTTGCGTTGCTTCCTTTTTATCGATGACGCCTCCCACTGTGGCATCTGAGTGGCTTTGATGCCGATTGCTTTGTAAACACAATCTTTACCCCTTCCCCAAATGATTAGAACGCAATATGTATTTCAATTATCTAAGCTAGAATAAGAGCATAATGATCCTATAATTGGCTTGCTTCACTCCTAAAGACCCAGGAAGGCTTCTCGGAAGGGGGGGAAAAGGAGACCCCCCCCCACACCCATACCAATCGGCAGGAGTGCTGTTGGGAGTTCAGAAATTGCTTCTTAGAATACCGAGACTGATTTCGCACTCACGTTATGCCACTCTCACGTTCGTCTTCTCAGTGCAGCTTTCTTCCGATTTTCCACTATCTGCCCCAGTTTCCTACAATCTGGTTTTTAGCAGTTTCTGTTTGCTGCACGAAAACTACGGTCCTTGCTGCAGCCCCGGGGCAGATAGTGGGAAATCGGAAGAAAGCCGCACTGAGAAAACAAACGTGAGAGCGGCATAAGGTGAGTGGGATTTTGGTCTGTTTTTATCTTGCACCATGTCACAACGTTTCAACCAGGGCTTTTTTTGTAGCAGGAACTCCTTTGCATCTTAGGCCACACCCTCCTGATGCAGCCAATCCTCCTGGAGCTTCCAGTAGGCCCTGTATGAAGAGCCCTGTAAGTAATTGGAGAATTGGTTACATCAGGGGTGTGTGGCCTAATATGCAAAGGAGTTCCTGCTACAAAAATAGCCCTGCTTCAACCAAAAGATGCCATTAGCTGGTCTAATGATGCTTGTGAAAACTTGGGTCCAAATTCAACAATTAAAAACAAATAAAAACATAGTAAGGTGGGTTTTTTTTTAAACCATGTTATGTTTGGCTATTAGCAATATTCTTGCATAATTCCATGACTCTGTTAAAGCATTGCACCACTTCTGCTGCTCAGTCTTTATGGATGCGTGATAACTTCATTCTGGAAAAAATATAAAGGAACAAAGTCAAGAGTCCCACAAGACTCATCCCATGAAACTGATGGGCAGTAGAATGAAAGCAGGCAATAATGTGTTAGGGTTGCCAACCTACAGGGGGTACAACAAAACAGAAATAACACAACTGTGTCCAAATGAAACAAAAAAAACCAAGCCACAATATAATCAGCACTGTTTCAGTTGCATTCCAATACAATTGAAGCAGCGTTGATTATATTGTGGCTTGTTTTTTTGTTTCATTTGGGCACAGTTGTGTTATTTCTGTTTTAGTTTAGTTTAATTTATTCGATTTGTATCCCGCCCTCCCTGCTGAAGCAGGCTGTTTTGCCTTTACTGTGCTGCCACTTTGCTTGACAACCTCGAGGTGGTGCCTGGAGATCCCTTGGGATTACAGCTGATCTCTAGGTGGCAGAGATCGATTGCCCTGGAGAAAATGGCTGCTTTAGAAGGTGGGCTTTATGGCATTGTATATTATGGAGGTCCCTACCCTTCCCAAACTCCAACAGGCTCCAGAAATCAACAAGTATTTCCCAACCTGGAGCTCACAAGAGCTGGCAACCCTATGAGTATGTGACTTGTGGAACTCACTACCACCACACCCGATGAGTAGATAGTCCCTGGCCTGGAGGGATTTTAAAAGGAAGTAGAGACAACTTCTTCTAGACCTTCTAGGATTACTTCTTCTAGACCTTCTAGAATTAACACCAAAAAATGATGTCCTTCTCATCATAAGGGACTGGAATGCCAAAGTAGGAAGTTAAAAAGTGACCGGAACAACTGACAAGTTTGGCCTTGGAGAACAAAATTAAGCCGGGCAAAGGCTAATAGAGTTTTGTCAAGAGAACAAACTGGTCATAGCGAACACCCTCTTCCAACACCCTAAAAGGCGACTCTACACGTGGACATCACCTGATGGGCAACACAGAAATCAGATTGATTATATACTCTGCAGTCAAAGATGGAGAAGCTCCTTACAGTCAGCAAAAACAAGACCTGGAGCTGACTGCGGCTCAGATCATGAGCTACTCATTGCAAAATTCAGGCTTAAACTGAAGAAAACGGGGGAAGCCATTAGGCCATTCGGGTTTGACCTTGATCACATCCCTTATGAATATACAATGGAGGTGAAGAATAGGTTTAAGGAACTAGAGTTGATAGACAGAGTGCCTGAAGAACTATGGATGGAGGTTCGTGACATTGTACAGAAGGCAGCAATCAGCACCATCCCAAAGAAAAAGAAATGCAAGAAAGCAAAGTATCTGTCTGATGAGGCTTTACAAATAGCTGAGGAAAGAAAGAAAGCAAAAGGCAAAGGTGAAAAGGAAAAATTCACACAACTGAATGCAGATTTCCAGAGAACAGCAAGGAGAGATAAGGAGGCCTTCCTGAAGGAACAATGCAAAGCAGTAGATATAAATAATAGAATGAGAATAACAAGAGATCTATTTAAGAAAATTGGAGAAATCAAGGGAAAGTTTTGTGCAAAGATGGCCACGATAAAGGACAAAAATGGTAGGGACCTAACAGAAGCAGAAGAGATCAGGAAGAGGTGTCAAGAATACACAGAAGAATTATACAAGAAGGATCTCAATGTCCCGGACAACCATGCCAGTGAAATCGATGACCTTAAGCCAGACATCCTGGAGAGTGAAGTCAAATGGGCTTTAGAAAGCATTACTAACAACAAAGCAAGCGGAGATGATGGTATCCCAGCTGAGCTATTCAAAGTCCTAAAAGATGATGCTGTTAAAGTGATTATATCAACAACTCTCGAAAATACAACAGTGGACACAGAATTGGAAAAGATCAGTTTATATTCCAATCCCAAAGAAGGGTAATGCCAAGGAATGTTCAAACTATCGCACCACTGCACTCATTTCACATGCCAGCAAGGTCATGTTAAAGATCCTACAAGCTAGGCTTCAGCAGTATGTAGATTGGGAACTACCAGAAGTTCAAGCTGGGTTTCGGAGAGGTAGAGGAACTAGAGATCAAATTGCCAACATTCGATGCATTATGGAGAAAGCATGGGAGTATCAGAAAAACATCTATTTCTGCTTCATTGACTATGCTAAAGCCTTTGATTGTGTGGATCACAACAAACTGTGGCAAGTCTTAAAGAGATGGGAATACCAGACCACCTCACACGTCTCCTGAGAAACCTGTATAAGGGTCAAGAAGCAACTGTCAGAACAACTGATTGGTTTAGAATAGGAAAAGGAGTTTGACAAGGATGTATATTGTCACCCTGCTTATTTAATTTATATGCAGAGTACATCATGTGGAATGCTGGCCTGGATGAAGCACAAGCCGGGAAAAACATCAACATCCTCAGATATGCAGATGACACGACTCTAACGGCAGAAAGTGAGGAGTACCTAAAGAACCTCTTGTTGAGCGTGGAAGAGGAGAGCACAAAAGTAGGCTTGAAACTCAACATCAAAAAAACTAAGATCATGGCAACTGGCCCAATCACACATTGGCAAATAGAAGGGGAAGACATGGAAGTAGTGACAGACTTCACATTTCTGGGATCCAAGCTCACTGCAGATGGTGACTGTAGCCATGAAATTGATCTTGCCTCACTAACCTGTTACAGTTCTTTGAAGGGGTGAACAAGCATGTGAACAAAGGGGACCCAATAGATGTTGTTTACCTTGACTTCTAGAAATGCATGAGATGGGGAAAGTAGAGAAAGAAGTACTTTTCTCCCTTTCTCACAATACTCGTGAGCATTCAATGAAATTACTGAGCAGTCAGGTTAGAACGGATAAAAGGAAGTACTTTTTCAGCCAAAGGGTGATTAACATGTGGAATTTACTGCCACAGGAGGTGGTGGTGGCTACTAGCATAGCCAGCTTCAAGAGGGGATTGGATAAAAATATGGAGCAGAGGTCCATCAGTGGCTATTAGCCACAGTATAATATTGGAACTGTCTGGGGCAGTGACGCTCTGTATTCTTGGTACTTGGAGGGGGAGGCAAAGTGGAAGGGCTTCTAGACCCACTTGTGAACCTTCTGATGGCACTTGGGGTTTTTTTTGGCCACTGTGTGACACAGAGTGTTGGACTGGATGGGCCATTGGCCTGATCCAACATGGCTTCTCTTATGTTCTTATGTTCTTAAATTAAAAGACGTTTGCTCCTTGGGAGGACAGCTATGGCGAACCTGGACAGTATAATAAAAAGTAGAGACATCACCCTGCCAACAAAAGTCCGTATAGTCAAAGCAATGGTATTCCCAGTAGTAATGTATGGCTGTGAGAGCTGGACCATAAAGAAGGCCGTGTGCAGAAGAATCGATGCTTTTGAGCTGTGGTGCTGGAAAAGAATCTTGAGAGTCCCTTGGACTGCAGGAAGATCAAATCAGTCAGTCCTAAGGGAAATCAGTTCTGACTGTTCCCTGGAAGGTCAGATGCTGAAGCTGAAGCTGAAATACTTTGTCCACCAAATGAGAAGGGAGCACTCCCTGGAGAAGATCCTGATGCTGGGAAAGACAGAAGGCAAAAGAAGAAGGGGATGGCAAAAGATGAGATGGCTGGACAGTGTTACTGATGTAACAAACACGAATTTGAGCAGACTTCAGAGGATAGTGGCAGACAGGAGGGCCTGGCGTGACTTTGTCCATGGGGTCTCAAAGAGTTGGACTCGACTGTGCGACTGAACAACAACAAAAAGAGACAACTTTATGGGATATATATGACTATTGTGGACTTGGTTTGGAGACAGAACACCTCTCACTTTCAAATGCTGGGAAGAATGTGGCAGGGAAGGTCTCTTGGATGTGGTCGCCATTTGTGACCTTCTCTGTGACCTCTGACTGACCATGTTGGAAGCAAAATGATGGATAAAACAGAACATTGGTCTGACCTTGCTGGGCTCCTCTCATAATTCCTGTCACTTCTAATAAGCTGCTTAATAGAATGAGTAGCATCAGGCACTAATGTATCTTCCACCACCAGCAACAGATTAGAAGGAAAGTGGATAATTTTATACACTTTCCCAGTGTACAAGTACCACAATGTGGATCACATTGTAGAAGCTGGAGGCCTTCACTCACTCACAATGTGGACCCTTTTGTCCTTTTCTGGCTGCCAGAGGCAACAAACACAGGACACAGAACAAATGTTTGTGGGATCAGTTTCAGGCATCTTTCCAGACACACACTTGGAAAATGGAAATAAGAACATAAGAGAAGCAATGTTGGATTAGACCAATGGCCCATCCAGTCCAACACTCTGTGTCACATAAGAACATAAGAGAAGCCCTGTTGGATCAGGCCAGTGGCCCATCCAGTCCAACACTCTGCGTCACATAAGAACATAAGAGAAGCCCTGTTGGATCAGGCCAATGGCCCATCCAGTCCCACACTCTGTGTCACATGAGAACATAAGAGAAGCCATGTTGCATCAGGCCAGTGGCCCATCCAGTCCAACACTCTGTGTCACATAAGAACATAAGAGAAGCCCTGTTGGATCAGGCCAATGGCCCATCCAGTCCAACACTGTGTCACATAAGAACATAAGAGAAGCCATGTTGGATTAGACCAATGGCCCATCCAGTCCAACACTCTGTCACACAGTGGCTAAGAAACCCCGAGGGCCATCAGTGGGGCCAGGACACTAGAAGCCCTCCCACTGTTGCCTCTCCCAAGCACTAAGAATACAGAGCGTCTCTTGCCCCAGACAGAGTTCCATCTATACCCTGTGGCCAAGAGCCACTGATGGACCTCTGCTCCAGATGTTTATCCAATCCCCTCTTGAAGCTGGCTTTGCCTGTAGCCGCTGCCACCTCCTGTGGCAGTGAAATGATACCTATTCAGGTTTCCCATTCTGTACCTGGCTTGCCAAACAGGAAGGGGGTGTAGAATTGGACCCCCGGTCCAATCTTTTTTAAACTGGGGGGTGGGTGGGTTTTGAGGAGAGGCACCAAATGCTATGCTGAAAATTTGGTGCCTTTACCTCAAATAACAACTCCCCCCCCCCCCCGAGCCCCAGATATCCACAGATCAATTCTCCATTATACCCTATGGGAACTGGTCTCGATAGGGTATAATGACGTGCCCAGCAGACATTTTCCCACCCTCGCCCCAGACTTTCTGATGACCCTGAAGCAGGGGGAGGGCCTCCAAACCAGGGGAATCCCCTGCCCCCACCTGGGGATTGGCAACCCTAGTGGAGTTGCGGGCACAGTGTTGCGGTGGAACGCAGCATTTACCAGGTTGTATCTTCTGCAGTTCACTTGTGGGATTTATGCCTCTAACATGCAAGGCTTGACTGCTTCTTGCTCATAAATTTTTTTCCCCAGGTGTCCTGCAAAAGTTATTCTACCTTCCTTCAGCCTCAAGCCGGCTGGCCAAAAGGCAGAGATGTATTGTTCATTGATGGAATGAGTTGGGAAAGGTTGATTTTCTGCCAAACAGGCTTCCTGCACAATGAGCTATGCCGCACTGTTGAGTCGACGGGTGGGGTGGGAGAATCCCATTGCGAACAAGGTGTCTCTCAGACAACGCTCAGAGCGGCCGATTACGTCACAACTTTAGAGAGCTTGAATCAGAGCATTTCATAAAGTCAGGTGCTGGCCTAGGGTGGCTGTCCTCCAGGTGATGGCTGGAGATCTCCTGGGATTACAACTGATCTCCAGATGACAGAGATCAGTTTACCCAGGGCTTTTTTTTTTGTAGAAAAAGCCTAGCAGGACTCATTTGCATAGCAGGCCACACCCCTTGACACCCCCACGGTTCACACAAAAAAAACCAGCAGGAACTTATTTGCACCAAAAAAAGCCCAGCAGGAACTCACTTGCATATTAGGCCACACCCCCTTGACACCAAGTCAGCCGGAACTGCGCTCCTGTACGTTCCTGCTCAAAAAAAGCCCCGAGTTTACCTAGAGAAAACGGCTGCATTGAAAGGCGGGCTTTAAAGCATTTCACCCCATCGAAGTCCCTCCCCTACCCAAAATCCACCCTCCTCAGGGCTCCCCTCCCAAAATATCCAGGTATTTCCCAACCTGGAGCTGGCAACCCTGTCTATGAGCTCTGAGTCTCTCAGGTTTGGAATTCTGCAAAATCTGCTTTCTCCTTTTTTGAGGGCAAAGCTCTGGGTAAGAAGCTTTGAAACAGAACCTTTTTTTTTTTCTTAAAGCATGTTTGTCAGCCAGCAAATGGCAACCAGTATGAGTTTGAGGAAGGGGGCCACGGGGTGCCTGATGGCGTTAGCTCCCTTTCAGGGGAAACCAGGAAGTGATCTCATGCCTCTTTAGGAAACCACAGAGTTTCTGGTGATTCCTAAAAAGGCATCACACCACTTTGGGGTTTTCCCCAGAAACGACGTAAACGCTGTTGCACAGATGGTGGTTTTTAATTTTATTTTTTCTCCTGCCAGCTGCCAGAGACACAGCAGACACCAGGCGCTGGGGGATGGAGATCTCCCAACGCTGTGGGTAACTGGCAACCATACCTTTAAAATCAACTTAGGTAAACTAGGAATGACATAAACACGTATAGCGGATTGATTTCTAGGGGGTGTGCCGGTATTCTGTGTATCTTTTCAATAATGTTTTGTTTAACTGGATCTAGAGATATCCAATTATTTGTTAATAGATGTTTTAATTAATAATGTATTAATTGTTGATTGGTTGGGAAATATGGGGATTCGATCTGAAGATGGAATAAAAAAGCAAATCTCACCGTCTCCCTTAGTAATCGAAGGCTGTGTCCTGTAAAGATTGAAGGTTTCAAGGGAACATTCAGTTACCAAGCACCACTCTCATTTCGTGATTAATGTGTTGCGTGAATTCAGTCAAAGCGGCTTTAATCTCCACGTGACTGTTTAAAACTATGCCCCCTAGGGTTGTCAATCGCCACGTGGGTTAGGGTTAGCGGAGAACTGCTAACGCCACTGTAAGAAATTGACTTGTTGCATGTAAATTATCTTTGAGCATTGGTTCCAGATTATCAAAGTATATCGATCAGAGGAAGTTATTAATCGAAATGCGAAATTTTACCTGGGAATCGTGTTATCAGTAGCACTTCAATATCTGAATCCATTCTACAGAACATTCATAGCATCATAGAATATTCTATCTATTTTTGCAAGAAGTCTGCGTGTCAACACAAAACTACTTTTGGGTAGTGCATCTTTATGGACTCTTATGTGATGGACTTTTCTACCTTATACTGAATTCTCTATTGTTGGTTTGTTTATACAAATACTTTTGTTTGTGAATGACTTTTAGTGCTCTATTGTAAGAGTGGTTTAGTTCTCTAAGTAATTTTCACTTTATAAATAAGATTAGTAAATTTGAAAGTCTTCTTTAAGTGTTGTAATTACTAATTGTCAAAGAACACATTTTTCTTGGTTTGCAATCCCCAGGTGGGAGCAGGGGATTCTCCAGGCCCTCCCACCATTTCAGGGTCATCAGAAAGCAGGAGAGGGGGGAGGGAAATGTCTTCTGGGCACTCTGTTATTCCCTGTGGAGATGGAGTCCCATAGGGTATAATGGAGAATTGATCCGTAGGTATTTGGGGCTTGGTAGGCTGTTTTTGGAGATAGAAGCAAATCTGGAGAGGTAGCATATAAATTCCCTAAACAAACACATCCATGGATAAATCACTCAAAAGAAGGATTCCACTAATCAACACAACACATGGAATTCCCAGCCACAGGCTTCAAATGGGTTCAAAAGGGGATTGGAGAAACAAATGGGGCAGAGGTCCATCAGTGGCTATTAGCCACAGCATATTGTTGGAACTCTCTGTCTGGGGGGGTACTTGGGGGGCAACAGTGGGAGGGCTTCTGGCCCCACTAGGGAACTTCCTGATGGCACCTGGATTTTTTGGTCATTGTGTGACAGAGTGTTGGACTGGATGAGCCACTGGCCTGATCCAACATGGCTTCTCTTATGTTCACAAGCCATTGGGCCAACTCAAAATGACCTTGCGGAGTTGACCTACTGGTTCCCAGGGACAATTATTCACACTGAATAGCTTATACAGAATGATCAAGTGGGATATAAACTCACACCCCTTCTCACCATCTTAAAAAAAAAATGTAAAAGGAGCTACAGAATGACGGACAGATGGAAGATAAGTGGTTTTCTGCAGGGTTCTGAAATGACTGCTCACTCCAAGAAGTACAAACTGAGATGCATTTAGAAGCTCAAGGTCAGCCATTGTTGGCCGCTGTTTGTGTCGGAAATATGCTTCAAGATCCAGATTGCTACCTTTGCTCCCAAAGGGACTGTTGCTTTCTGAGGCTGTTTCATAACAGGAGCAGGAGAGACAAAGTTAAAGGAGCCACCACCATGGTTTCTCCCCTCCGACTACTAACTGAAGGAAGCATATGGAACAGCTTCTCAAAATAATTTGCCAGGAGAGCAGTCATTGGAGCCCTCAGGTCTCCCCAGATGGTTTGACATTCTTGGCCCACCTGACCAAAACATGAGGCTTCCCAGCTTCTGGAAGAAAATGCATGCAACCAGGGCTTTTGTTGTAGAAAAAGTCCAGCAGGAACTCATTTGCATATTAGGCCACACCCCCTGACATCGCTATTGTTTCACATGGGGGTTGTAGAAAAAGCCCAGCAGGAGCTCATTTACATATTAAGCCACACCCCTGGCACCAAGCCTACCAAAACTGCATTCCTGCGCGTTCCTGCTCAAAAAAACCCTCTGCATGCAACAAGCACAGGCCACCAAGAGTGTAGAGATTTAGAAGCAAACAGAACATGTCCTGTCTACATCTTTAGAGCAATGGGAAAAACCTTAGACTGCAATCAACCTAGGGTTGCCAAGTCATCTGCATTCTCCAGCGGGGGACTTTTGTGTGCGTGCAAAGCATGCGCGACACAATGAAGTCACCTGGAAGTGACATCATGCACCAGTGATGTCACATGTGGCTGCTCTAGGCATTTCTGGGAAACCTCCATGGTTTTCCCAGACACTGTAGCCATTTGGGAGGGGAAAACTCTAAGGTACCTATTGTACCATAGAGTTTTCCCTCCCAAATGGCTAGAGCGTCAGGGAAAGCCATAGAGTTTTCCCAGAAATGCCTAGAGTGGCTGCCCCGCAAAGTCGTCGGCGCGATGAAGTCACTTCCGGGAGATGTCATTGTACCAATGATGTAGGGGGAGGTTCCCCCCGCCGGCCCAATGTGGTCTGGCAAGTTGGAAACCTCCCGGGCAGCGGAACCCCGCTCAGACGGGGGCTTGGCAGCCCTAAATCAACCACATTAAATAATGCACTTGCTGATTCGATTTTGACAGTTCACACAGTAAAATCCAGCTGAAAAGTGCACTGCAAGTGGACTGAAGGTGCATCAACCTAGGGTTATCAAGTGTGTGTGACTGCAGCCTTAAGAATGTGACTGAGTCACAACCACAGCTCAGAAATATTTATCCCACCTGAAAGAGAGGGCAATACAACCCCTTTGAGCAGAGATGTCCCCCCCCCCCGCCCCAAATGCAGCAATGCTTTCCTCTCCCAGCTTTTGTGATTATCAGCCTTATGGGTATTTTATATTATAAAGTTTCTTCCAGACTCAGCAGGACGAGGGGAAAAAAAATGCAGAAAGCCGGAGAAGGGAGAAAATAGCGGAGAATGCTAAGAATGTTTCCCAATAGCAGATAATCAGTCTGCTAAAGGAAGTACAACAAACTTAGCCATTCAAAAATAATTCCACAGATGGATGAGCATTTAATTTTCTAAATTCACCTCCCCCACCCCTCCCCAGCATTTCTCTTTGAGGAACTGGAGTGGGGTTTTTTGTATTTATCTATTTATATACAGCTCGTAGAGTCGCACGCCAAGCCACGCAACCCTGTTCTTCAAAAAAAAAAAAAAAGGGGAAAGCTACGGGGAAGTTATTACTCACGGTCTCTTTGTTGCAAGCGATTTCTGTAGCGCAGGCAGCATTGGTATTGTTAGGAATAAATTGTTAGATGCTCCTTCCTTGGCCAGGACTACCACTTGCATTGATGCAAGATCTGTTATCTAGCGCTTGCAGATAAAGCACGGTTCAGGAGCACCGTCTCTCTTGGATCTCGCACTGACTCTTGGCTTTCTATTAAAAATAGAGGTCAGGTGCTTTTTTGGCAAAGCAGAAGGGAAATTGCTCTCACTGAACGAGACGGGGACCACCTGTCTAGAAGCAAAACAGGGCCTTGTGGCTGTGCAGCACTTCCAGCCATGTGCATATAACATAGACCCCGATGGTTCAGAACAGAAAAGCAAGCAAACGGGGCCAAAGTGGTCTTTTAAAGTTATTTCTGAAATGCCAATAATGTGGATAACAGAAGTCACTTACAAAATTCATTTGGATAGCCCTGAATTTTTAACATTCATTCAATTTCTGTTCATTCTTAGGGGTCTGGCCATGACATGGGTCCTTTGCTATTTTGTTCTGCTGCTTTTCATGGAGTTGCCAACCTCCAGGTGGCACCTGGAGCTCTCCTGCTATGACAACGAATCTGCTCTCCCAGCTATTGCAACTGATCTGCAAATGACCAAGATCCATTTCCCTAGAGAAAATGGCTTGTTTGGGAAGGTAGGCTCTATGGAATTGCACCCTGCTATAGGCCCTTCCTCCCCCAAAGCCCATCCTCCCAAGGCTTCAGCCACCCAAATCTCCAGGTATTTCCCAACCCAAAGCTGGCAACCCCAGAGCTTTTGGGTTTTTTTTTAGCAGGAACGCACAGAAATACAGCTCGCAACACCCAGCCATTTCATGTTTCCCTCTGGATCTTAGGCTCAAAGATTTCTGTAATGAATGTCAATAAATCAAAAGTAGGTTTGCAACTTACAAACATACACCTGAACACCTAAAATTTACATCTCTGTTACCTGGCATTATATTTTAGGACATGCATAGCCCGGCTCATCAAGGCTGCATTTATGTCAGATCCGACCCTCATAACAAATAAGTTTGACACCCCTGGCTTAAAGGGTTAACCAGAGAAAGAAGGAAAGGAACACCATGCATTTTCTTTCCCGCCTGCCCCAACTGTGTTAAAAAGAAGAATCTTTCCCCTTGTATATTAAAAACCTAGTGCTCAATAAAAACAAGATGGACATTATTGTGACCCCAGGTAACCTCTTTGAAGCCAACTTCAGCCCCAAGATTTTGCAGATGACAAAACAGCCTCGTTTTGATTTGACACACAATTAACCGGGGTTACTACTTAAGGCAGAAATAGAACAAAACTGCCCCGAAAGCAGATTTTTTAAAAAAAAGATATAGAAAATCATTAAAGACATCAGTCACACACAAACCCCATTTTTAAAAAATATTTCCCTTAAATTCTTTAATACGACCGAATGGATATTGGAAAGAGAGCGAGCCGCTTTTGTCCCTATAAAAATGTCTTTCAGATACGGATTAAAATTATGTCAGGCAGTTTGAAATTTTACAGGGAGCCATAATGAGAAACAGAAAGCTAACCAGATTGTACTGATGGGAAACAGAGTTCACTCTGAAGGATATCTGTCAGCCTGCCACGCTGAAGGTATATTTATTCCGCTATTTCAACTGTGGCCGCATTTTTTAAAGATTGGCTGTTAGTTCTATAAGTGCTGAGCAGCCCCAGCAGCCCACTGTGAGGAGTAACAAGAGTGTGGCGGGCAACGCCAGCATGCACTGTTTCCGAAAATGTTGGAATGCACTTCAAAGGTGAGAGGGACAGCTGGTCACAAAACAGGCCCAGAATGGTCAGTCGCCAACTCTTGGAAGGCAGCACCTCATCTGGAAAGTGGCCAGCTGGCAGCCCTAGGCAGCCATGTAGATTCCTGGAGCTGCCCAAAACCAAAAGTCATGCAGTATCTTTAATTTTGGAGCAGCCCAGAACACAGGGCCACTCAGAGTGGCTTGCTGCTGAGGCCCACTTTAACTTCCCACACATAACTGCAGACACTCACTCAAACTGGGCATTTTCCTCTGTCTCATTTAGAGCACCCATGTGTAGCAAGGCCCCTTTCAAAAGAAATAAGGAGCGTTTTTGCACTGACCTTAATCGGGAGCGACGTCCCTCTTCACCGCGCAGCGTCTGCGCGAATTTCGCACTAATTGCTCCGCGGAACCCGGAAGAGCCGCAAAGTCCCGCGGCTTTTGCGTCGCAAATGTAAACTGGTTTTTGGCCAGTTTACATTTGCGACGCAAAAGCCGCGGGACTTTGCGGCTCTTCCGGGTTCTGTGGAGCAATTAGTGCGAAATCCGTGCAGATGCTGCGCGGTGAAGAGGGACGTCGCTCCTGATTAAGGTCAGTGCAAAAACGCTCAAGGTGTCATTCCTGAAGGACTGTCGGGAACTAGCAAGGACAGAAGCCACCTGGAAGACCTCCAGAAATAGGGTTGCCAGTGGGAGGGACTTCCCTTCGTGTGCGCAAAGCATGCCCTAAAGTAACATCATCACGCCGGGCACATAGCATGGGGACGCTCTAGTATTTTGGTTTAAAAGCTCTAGTCTATGGCACCATAGAGTTTTTAACCAAACGCTGGAGTATCCCCTGCACGACATGCCCGGTGTGACTATATCACTTCCGGGTGGTGTCACTGTGCCAGACACATTGGGTGCCAATGGAGCTCTTTGGGGGCAGGGCTCCCCCGCCAGCCAATCCTGTGCTGGCGGACTGGAGGCCCCCAAATCGGGGAAACTCTGGCCCCAGTGGGAGGCTGGGAACCCTATCCGGAAATGGGAGCTGTACACTGAATCTGGGATTAGTTGCGGCGTGCGAGGCACTCAAAGAGGATGGCAGACCACAGCCCAGAGGGGGAAAGATCTCCATGCCCGCGAGAAACCAACACGCTCGCCTTTAGCAGCTCTTTAACGAAAATAAGAATAAATTATTCTGTTGTTTTTTTTTAAATGACCCGTATTATCGCTTCACTGCTTATTTGCTGTTGAACTTTAATGGGTTATAATTAGCAGAAGTGTTCACGATTCCAAGGCTGTCTTAAGAACATTGTTTTGTTTTGGGTTGGTTTTTTTTTAATTTGCTGCAAGTTCCTGGTTCTGGAGAACTCACAGTCTAAGGCTGCCAGCTCCAGGTTGGGGAATACTTGGAGGTTTTGGGGGTGGAGCCTGAGAAGAGGGGTCTGAGGAGGGGAGGGACTTCAATGCCACAGAGTCCACCTTTCAAAGTTCCCATTTTCTCCAGGTGAACTGATTGCTGTCACCTGGAGACCCGTTGTAAAAGCAGGAGATCTCCAGCCACTCCCCAGAGGTTGGCAACCCTATTTGTGGTCCCTTCTCCTGTTCAGAACCCAGAGTTTCCTTGAGAACCATTTTTTTGGGGGGGGAGGCGTTGTCATCAATTCAAACAAATGAATTGTTTCGCGATTCAGTTGCAGGCACAGAACTGAATAGCTGGATCTTAACAGCAGATTCCGAAAAAAAGAGTGTGGGAATCACAAGCAGTTTTGCCTCCTTTTCAGAGAGGGAAATATAGCTATTGCTTGAGAGCCCCGTGGTGCAGAGTGGTAAAGCTGCAGTACTGCAGTCGGAGCCCTCTGCTCATGACTTGAGTTCGATCCCAGCGAAAGCTGGTTCAGGTAGCCAGCTCCAGGTTGATTCAGCCTTCCATCCTTCTGAGGTTGGTAAAATGAGTACCCAGCTGGCTGGGGGAAAAGTGTGGATGACTGGGGAAGGCAAAAGGAGGGACGATGGCTCAGTGGTAGAGCATCTGCTTGGTAAGCAGAAGGTCCCAGGTTCAATCCCCGGCATCTCCAACTAAAAGGGTCCAGGCAAATAGGTGTGAAAAACCTTAGCTTGAGACCCTGGAGAGCCGCTGCCAGTCTGAGTAGACAATACTGACTTTGATGGACCGAGGGTCTGATTCAGTATAAGGCAGCTTCATATGTTCATATGTTCAATGGCAAACCACCCCGTAAAAAGTCTGCTGTGAAAACGTTGTGAAAGCAATGTCACCCCAGAGTTGAAACGACTGGTACTTGCACAGGGGACTACCTTTACCTTTCTTAGGATAACAAAAAAAGATGGAAAGGGGTTTCCTTACAAACACCTTGCATTTCCCTGCCCTTTTGTAATAGAGTTCATCTGAAGATATGCAAAAAACATGTTAAAACAGAGCCCGGAAGTAAAGCTAAACCTTTTCAACAGCTAATCTAATTATGCATGAAACCCGTCCACCTTGTCTTCATTTTAAAAACAAATAGTGTAATTCATTACCAGAGGAGAATCTGAAAAGCCACATCAGCTCTTGACAAGCACAAAGTCAACATCATACCCGCTAAGAATATGTCTCTCTCTCTGTGTCAGAGATGGATTTACTATAGATGCTACAAATGTACATGTCTGGCTGTGACAATTGGATGGGAGCCAATTGCCACATCTCTTCTGCTTGGCACCAAACAACTCAAATACGTACCAAACACGTTTGTGTCGGGATTTTTCAAAGCTGTGCTTGTGTGAAAATGCTGTGGCTCTAAATAGTCCAGGGGGAGTGATTAGCATTGCTAAGGAACAGCTAAGATGGACCGTATGCGGCAGTTAAAACAAAATAAAACAAAACCACAGTATTGATGGCTGATTTATATGATTTGCGACTATCCTAAACAATGGCCTGTCTGGTAGATCAGTAGCATGATGGGGTGTGGGGGAGGGGGGCAGAACTCAAACAAGAGGTCTGAGAAAGGGCATGCACAAATCACCAATTTCTCTGCTCTGTCTGTCTGTCTCTCTCTCTCTGTCCCTCTCTCTATCCATCCATCCATCCTACCTACCTACCTATCTTCTGCCTTTTCCCCAGTGCACAATCAAAGTGGCTTACGTTGCTCTCCTCTTCTCTGTTTCATTCTCATGACAACCCAGTGAGGTAGGTTAGGCTGTGAGTTGTGGCCAGCCCGAGGTCACCCAGCAAGTTTCCACTGGAGAGTGAACGCGAGTTTCTCAAACCCTGTGCCAGCAATTTCATTGCCTGTTTGGGAAGCATTATAGCGAAGCAACCTGACGAACAGCCACAAAACCAGCCAGAACTGATTCCTGTTTGCCACTGGCAAATAGACTGCGAGCTGAATTTCAATTGATATTTCTTTTTAGTGCAGCTGAAAGCTCTACCACACCTGAAACTGCCTTATGCTAAACCAGACCCTGGGTCCCTCAAAGCTCAATACTGTCGCCCTGACCTGGATAGCCCAGGCAAGCCCAATCTCATCAGATCTTGGAAGCTAAGCAGGGCCGACCCTGGCAAGCACTTGGATGGAAGACCTCCTTCGAATACCAGGAGCGGGAGGCAGGGGGAGGCAATAACAAGCCGCCTATCCGAAACATCCAAACTCCAGTAGGCGCTGCCAGAAGTCAACCATGCACACAAATACTCACCACATGCAAAAAAGTTCAGTATTGTCTACGCAGACTCGCAGCTGCTCTCTGGGGTCTCAGGGAGAGGTTCTTCACATCACCTATTGCCCAGTCGTTTTAACTGGAAATGCCCGGGACTGAACCTTGGACCTTCTGCATGCCAAGCAGAAGTGGTTTTTTCCCCTCTAAGCCACAGTCAAATAACCTTACATTTGCCTCACAGCTTGAAAGTTAAGCCTGCATGCCTAACAGGTAGGTATCAACAAATGGATGCCCCTCTCCCAGGGCCAGGTTTGTCCCACAATTGCCCACTCAGAGGAGAAACCTGGGGGTGGAGCAGAAGAAGAAGAAGAAGATGATGATATTGGATTTATATTCTGCCCTCCACTCCGAAGAGTCTCAGAGCGGCTCACAATTTCCTTTACTTTCCTCTCCCACAGCAGACACCCTGTGAGGTAGATGAAGATATTGGATTTATATCCCGCCCTCCACTCCGAAGAGTCTCAGAGCGGCTCACAATCTCCTTTCCCTTCCTCCCCCACAACAGACACCCTGTGAGGTGGGTGGGGCTGGAGAGGGCTCTCCCAGCAGCTGCCCTTTCAAGGACAACCTCTGCCAGAGCTACGGCTGACCCAAGGCCATTCCAGCAGCTGCAAGTGGAGGAGTGGGGAATCAAACCCGGTTCTCCCAGATAAGAGTCCGCACACTTAACCACTACACCAAACTGGCAAAGGAGTTGACAGTAACAGCCCCCGGAATCATGTTAAGGGTAATCTGACTCATGGCAACCCCATGAAGTTTTTGAGGAAAGAAATGAGCAGAGGTGGTTGGCCACTGCCTGTCTCTGCAGCGCAGCCCCACTTGTCCTTGACGGTCTCCCATCCAAGGGCTGACCCTGCTTAGCTTGCAGGCTCTGAAGAGATCAGGCTGGCTGCTGCAGCATCATTGCAGGGGTGCAGAGCCGCTACCTGGGCCATCAAGCCTTCCTTTCGCTTCACTAGTTGTTAACTGACACAGGAGAGAGATTTCTTGCGCAGACTAAAACGTCAAAACAGGCTTAAGTTGTGTTTGGGGATGCTTTTTAAAATATTTTTGTTGTTTGTGTGTGTGTGTGCGCACCTGAAAATTATGGTGACCTTTGGTGACTGACCTCTACTGGAGGCCTGGAGGATATTCAAGGGGGTGGCTGAATAAAGCCTACCCCTGCCTCCAGCTCTGGTATTCCAAGTAGGTCTGCCATCCAAATACTTGCCAGAGCTGGTCCTGCTTAACTTCCAAGATCTGACAAGATCGGGCTTGCCAGGGCAGGGCAGGATGCATTCCAGGGTTCAGACACTTCTGTAAACTTTTTTTTTTTTTTGCTGTCAAGTCACAGTTGATTTTGGCAGCCCCATCTCAAGTCCCTGGACTTCCAGTTAACCACACTACCCGTGGATAATCAAGAGTTGTTTATCGAGACACTGAAACGGCAGAGCAAGATGCTTCTTGCAAAAACTGGCAACGGCGGGAACACATCCCTTCATATACCTTAGGTCGACCATTACAATTTAAAGCCATAAGCGCCAAGTTGCTCAGGCCTCCCCCCATAGTCCCGTTTCCATGGCCCCTTCATGGGTGCAGACATAATCCCTGGGAGCCAGACAATGACCTTGGCTCCTCCAGAGACTAGACAGAACGATACTTGTGCTCGGTACTGAAAGGAGATAGTGATAGCAGCCAGAGCGAGAGTGCAAGCGAAAGCGAGGCCTAAGCTTACTACCATTCATAAAGTAAGATAATAAGCAATGGCAAGAGACCGTCTTGACACCCCATAGGATTTTTGAAGGAAGAGATGTTCAGAGGGGATTTGCCATTGTCCGCCTCGGTGTTGTAACCGTGGTGTTCCTTGTGTGGAATTCTAGCAGGAGCTCCTTTGCATATTAGGCCACACACCCCTCATGTAGCCAACCCTCCAAGAGCTTACAAGTCTCTTTTTGGTAAGCTCTTGGAGGATTGGCTACAACAGGGGGGGTGTGGCCTAATATGCAGAGGAGCTCCTGCTAGAATTCCACCACGTCTCCCATCCAAATACTAGACAGGGCCAGCCTTGCTTAGCTTTCAAGATCCAAGGAGACTGGGCTAGCCTCTGCTATTACGGCTTATAAGCATCACCCCCCCCCCCCATGCTACTCCATCCTGTACTTATGCCTAGGAGGCCAAGAAAATTTTCATCCTGGTAACAGTTTTCTAGGGTTGCCAATCCCCAGGTGGGGGCAGGGGATCCCCCGGTTTGGAGGCCCTCCCCCCGATTCAGGGTCGCCAGAAAGCGGGGGGAGGGGAGGGAAATATCTGCTGGGAACTCTGTTATTCCCTATGGAGATTGATTCCCATAGAAAATCATGGAGAATTGAGCCGTGGGTATCTGGGGCTCTGGGGGGGGGGCTGTTTTTTAGGGTAGAGGGACCAAATTTTCAGTATAGCATCTAGTGCCTCTCCCCAAAATACCTCCCAAGTTTCAAAAAGATTGGACCAGGGGGTTCAATTCTATGAGCCCCCAAAGAAGGTGACCCTATCCTTCATTATTTCCTAAGGAAGGAAGGAATTGAAAAGGTGTGCCGTCCCTTTAAATGTGATGGCCAGAACTCCCTTTGGAGTTCAATAATGCTTGTCACAGCCTTGATCCTGGCTCCACCCCCAAGGTCCCCAGACATTTCTTGAATCGGACATGGCAACCCTACAGTTTTCCCAATCAACCAAGCTAATTAGCCCATGTCAAGGACGGTTATCGCTGCGAGGAAATTTCAGAGCAAGCGTGAGTATTAATAGACCAGCCACCAAGGCAGGTATGTTGTCTTCTTTTGGCAAACGTTGCAGCCAGATTTACAATTCTTCAAAGGAGTTCCCTTGCAAATTAATGTCAGTTCAAGGCCGGCCCAACCGTAGGGTCATATTAGGCAAACGCACACCCCAGTGAGAATGCTGGTGATGCCTGCCTACACTACGTAAATGCCTACAAGGGAAAGAAAACACCCTCCTGAACCTTTGGAAGGCTGAAGCATGAAGGAAGCTTAGCCTGGTGAGACTTCCTGCATTCCAAAGGAGCTCTTTGATCTCCCCGGGATGCCCGGGGCGCTCGACAGAGTTGTCAAGGAGAGGAAGCAAAGGAGTGACAGAGTGACGTTCAAATGAAAAGGGGAATAGAAGTTTCTCACTCAACTTTTGATCATTTAATGTGCCACTCTTAAGTCACTCCATAAGTCGCAAAGCAAAAGGGTGGTTTTAACTTGCCCAAAGCAACAAGAAGACTGAAGAAGAAGACTGCAGATTTATACTCCGCTCTTCTCTCTGAATCAGAGACTCAGAGAGGCTTACAACCTCCTTTATCTTCCTCCCCCACAACAGACACCCTATGAAGTGGGTGGGGCTGAGAGAGCTCTCCCAGAAGCTGCCCTTTCAAGGCCAACTCCTGTGAGAGCTATGACTGACCCAAGGCCATTCCAGCAGCTGCAAGTGGAGGAGTGGGGAATCAAACCCAGTTCTCCCAGGTAAGAGTCCACACATTTAATCACTACACCAAACTGGCTGGTGTGTGTGTGTGGTGTCATAAAGTTGCTTCCAACTTTGGGTGACACTGTGAATTGATGACCTCCAAAATGCCCTATCCTTGGCAGGTTTTGTGAACTGAGGGCCATGGCTTCCTTGATGGAGTCAAACCATCTCTTGTTGGAACAAAGTTGGAGTCCAGTAGCACTGGCTGGCTTGGCGAAGTGATTTAAAGAGACAAATGCCTTCTCCAAGCCGACCAACGAGGCAGCAGGCGCTTCGAGAGCCACACAATGTGTACGAAAGAGCCACATGTGGCTCCTGAGCTGCAATCTGGCCACCCCTGGATCAGAACGAGAAACACCTTTAAGAACATAAGAAGAACATAAGAGAAGCCATGTTAGATCAGGCCAATGGCCCATCCAGTCCAACATTCTGTGTCACACAGCGGCCAAATATATATATATATATATATATATATATATATATACACACACACACACACACACACACACACACACTGTGGCTAATAGCCACTGATGGACCTGTGCTCCATATTTTTATCTAACCCCTTCTTGAAGGTGGCTATGCTTGTGGCCGCCACCACCTCCTGTGGCAGTGAATTCCACATGTTAATCACCCTTTGGGTGAAGAAGTACTTCCTTTTATCCGTTTTAACCTTTAAGACCAATGAAGTTTATTTCCGAGTATAAGCTTTGTGTGGATGCACACTTCTTCAGATACACAAAAGTTTATACCCAGAATTAAACTTTCGTGGACCAATTTCTCATTAGGCTTGCTCCGGTCTCGGAGCCCTTTCCTCCCTGGCACTTCTGTCTGATTTCACACAAGCTGCCATAGGTCTGTGACTTGTCCCACCTGTTTCTTGCAGCAAGCAGAAATCAGTTTTCAGAGGATCTTGTTTGCCGTAGGAAGGACGCAAGGCAAGTCACAGTCCCGCAGAAGCTTGTGTGAAATCAGACAGAACAAGCCATAGTGAGAAATTGGTCTTGGTCTTAAAGGTGCTGGTGGACTCAAACGTTGTTCTAGAAGCAGCAATAGATATTGTCTCTTCTGTGAAATCCCAGAATAAACCTGCATGTACGCTGCTATAAAATTAAGACTTAAATGGAAAACAAAACCAGAAATGTTGCTTTAAAACACACACACACACAAAATTTAAAATTTGTGCCAAGATCAGTGGTTTTAGATCGCTATCGGTCATGAAACGCTCCACTAAAGCTGATCATTCTGCTTTCTCTTTAACGATGGAAAACGCAAAGAAATCCTCCAGGATTTCAAACCTGGCAATATTGCAGCAGAGATAGTATATCAGACAAACATCCTGAAATCGCAGCCCCAGGATTGTCCTAGTGGTGCTTACGAAACTTTCAGACATGACTGTGTGCAGATTGTTTCCCAGGGACACAAACAGATGGAGTAAATATCCCGAGCATCAAAACAGAGGAGCCCTCCACAGAAAACAACCACGGAAGGAATAAACAGAAATGCTGGTAAATTGTCTGGCAGTCTCTTCAGCAAAAGGATAATTCCGAACCTAATGAAACATTTAACTAATCCGTGAAAGCCAAACAAGCTTTCTCCCTGGAAGCAGAAATCCTGACCACACATTACAGCTCTTCAGCTAGAGAGACATATGGGGGAAGGGGGCATATATATGCTTCATTCACCCCCCCCCCCATGTTTCTCCATCTGGCACCTATAAATCGCTCCAAGTGGAATTAGAGAGATCTTATCTGTACCAATTCATCAAACGTAGAACCACAAACAAAGAGGGCTCACATGAGTAGGATTGCCAGGTCTGTGCTTGAAAATACCTGGAGACTTTGGGGGTGGATCTGGGAGAGGGCGGAGTTGGGGGAGAGGAAGGGTCTCAGCGTGGTCCAGTGCCATAGCGACCACCCTTCCACGCAGCCATTTTCTCCAGGGGAGCTGATCTCTGCCAGCTGGAGATCGGTTAGAAAAGTGGGAGATCTCCAACCCTACGTTAGCCACAGCCTTCTTGTGCCTCACGGGTGTGGCTTATCAAGCAAAAAACCAACAACAACAGAAAGACATTTTAGTCCAGTCCTCTCTGATCTGTAATCCCATGATTTCGACATCATCTCAGAACTAGGGTTGCCAGCTTCCAGGTGGCACCTGGAGATCTCCAGCTATTGTAATTGATCTCCAGACAACCAAGATCAGTTTCCCTGGAGAAAACGGCTGCTTTAGACGGTGGACTCCATGTCATTTATACCTTACTCCTCCCCCCCAAACCCCACCCAACACAGGCTCCACCAACAAAAACTCTGGGACCAATTTCACACTCACCTTACACCGCTCTCCCGTTCATCTTCTCAGCACGGCTAACTTCCGATTTCCCACTATCTGCGCCGGGGCTGCAGCAAGCAGTTTCCATTTGCTGCATGAAAACACCAATGCTTGCTGCAGCCCCGGCACAGATAGTGGGAAATCGGAAGGAAGCCATGCTGAGAAGATGAACGGGAGAGAGGCGCGAGTGCAAAATCGGTCTCGGTCTTTCCCAAGGGCAGCAACCTTCAGAACATTGGGCCATTGGCCTGATCTAACATGGCTTCTCTTATGTTCTTATGTTCTTATGTTCTAACACTCACCAAATTCTAGGGTATTAAGGTGCCTGCATGCACACATACAAACACACACACACACACACACAGGACATGGGTCTCTGAGTTTGAGAAACGACACCCTCCCGCACTTCAGAACTTCCAAAGAACAAAAACGCAGAGAACCTGGGTTATAAAGCAGTGGAAGGCATCTTAAAGCATACATATAACGGCTCCTTCATTAATAGTTCAGGGACTCTCTGACTAGCTATCAAAACCCTGCAGGAGGAAGCTCTGTGAGCTTCTGCAATTAAAAAGAAACATTTATGATGATTCTCCAATAAAGTGGCTCCCAGAGTCAGTTGACGGCATCACCCAACCTCTCCTTGGCGAGGAGGAAACATGTATAAGATTCACTTTAGAACTAAAATAATAATGGGAATGAAAGCGCCACAGGAAGCCCTTCAGCTATTTATTTATTTTATTCCCAGAGTACATTCTGCCCCCCTCTTGGCTTCACAACCTTCTAGATGGCTCATAACTTTTTTAAAAAAAAACCCAACCAGCCTGGAAGAGAAAGGAAACAGGTGTGAAGATTGCAGACCTCATTTTGGGCAGGAGCTCGCAGGAACGGAGTTTTGGAAGCTCTACATTTTGTCGTTCTCTTTCTTTCTTATCTCCCCGCCCCCCAAATGCTTGCTTCTGGGCCCCCCTGAGAATTTTGCTGAGCTCTAAGATTTGACAAACTTTCTTATATCCCCCCCACAAAAAAAGGGGAAAGAAACAAAAACTTATAAAGCAGACAGATGGAAATCATCACGCCACTGTGGCCACATAGGATAAAGTAATTTTTAAAAGTATGATGGGAGTTAGTGTGAGTTAGCTTGCAGATATTTAGCCTCCAGCTCACACGTTTTTGTCTTAGCTCAGGAAGGATGACCCCCAGAGCACAATAATTTATGCAGTAGCTCACAACTTTAATGCCAGTAGCTCGCAACTTTAATATCAGTAGCTCACAGAGTAGAATTTTTGCTCACAAGACTCTGCAGCTTAGAAGGAACATTGGATGGGAGTAAGTTTTTATTATGGCAAGTCTAATTCAAGAAGCATTTAAAGGTAGATGCTGAGCTGATATAATTTAGTACACCTTCCGGTAACATCAAGGGTGTGTGGCATATGCAAATGTATTGTGCTAATGAGCTCTGGCACCTCTTTTTCTTCCAAAACACCCCTGGAGGACTGTATGACAACTCAGAGTAGTAGAAAGCTGTAAAAACGGAGGCACTCATGTCCCTAGTCACCAAATGCATTCTCCAAGTGTACTTCAAGTTGGATTCCGGCTTGGCTCTTCCTATTGAGCTGTTTGGTTAATATAACAGAGTTTGTCCAGTCACAGACACACAATACTAAGTGCAGTAAATAAGTCTCCAAGGAAGCATATTGCAAAAAGGGTAAACTTAGGTTTATTCAAATAGACCATGTTCAGTTGTAGTCGAAAGGAGAGGGAGACACCTAACCTTGAGTACTTTCCCTATTACAAATGGTCAGCTTTTCTGACAACATGTGTATGGGAGTATGAGGGCATTATATCTACAGGAGAGTCCAGCAGAGACATATGGAAGGTCACGTAGACAGAGTGAGAGTGCAAAGCGAGAGAGAGGAGGGATCAGAGGGCAGCTCCCAGGTCAGGCCTGTAGCTAAGAGGGCTTTCACCAGGCAATGCCCCCTACCCAATTTCATCTGGCCCAGACAGAAGATTGATTGTGCCCTGTCTGCTCTGGTAGGAGAGATGGAGAGACTGAGGGGGGAAAAACCCTTTTGTAGGTAAAAGCTGTTTTTGTTGTCCTGCTAGCTGAAGGTGTGAACTGACCATCCATGTCATTGTTTCCAGCCAGGGAGGTTATTATAATTTCTAAAGGGTTCAGACCTGGAAAAACATCCGCTGCTCAGTCAAAACAAAACAAGAGCAGCTTCTCACTCCTTTGCACAGCCTGATCCCTCTAGCAGGTTTCCTCAGAAGTGAGCTCTACTGTGTTAGATTGCCCCACTTTGTCTATTACCCTCTCTAGATGAGCCTGCACTCTTCTTCCGGGGGGGAAAGTGAGGCAAAATAGGCATTAAGCCTTTCTGCCCTCTGTCAGTGTTTCTCCATTTTCACCCAGCAATGGGCCCAACACCTCTTTTCTCTTACGTTTGCTCCTCACATATCTGGAGATTGTTGCTGTAGTAAGCCTCCCTGGCCAGCTTTAGCTCACCGTGAGCTTTCCCATCCTGCAGTCCATCTGAGCCACGGCCTTTCTGTCTACACTGTATTTTTTAAAAAGGGTGCTTCTTCCACAAATGGTGCAATAGCTTTCAGAATCATTGTTCCCTTTTTCTAGTCTGACCCCAGCACATAGTTTTCAGGGGTGGATACTTAATATTCAACTCCCCCCCCCCTCGTCTAATTATTTGTAATTCTAGTCATCAAGTCTATCAAGATTTTTCTTTCTCCCTTTGGGTATTGACATGCCATCTCTGCTCTGTGAAAGAACAAAGCACAGATTTCTTTTATTTCTGTCATTTGAAGTTTCAGTATTGAGCAAAAAAAGAAAAAAGAAACTGGTTGCGAGACTGGATCCCCTCAGTGCCATTAGAATGGCTGAAACAAAGTGCCGCAAATAATGCGGCCGATCAGTCAAGTTACGAGGGGTTGAATATTAAGGGTGCTCAAAGAACTTTCTAGAGAGTTTGAAGAGCCTTTGCCCATCGTCTTACAGAGCACTTGGAGGACAGGAGGTGTGCCACAAGACTGTACACTGATTCGGGAGAAATTTCCTAAAGAAGATAGAACTGTAATTTGGTACTTGCTTTCAGCTGCTAGGACATTATATGCGCAGTTATGGAAGCAAGATACGATACCAGAAAAATGGGATTGGATTGTAAAAGTTGTGTCATGGAGTGAAATGGACAAACTTACAAGAATCTTGAAAGACTATGATTTAGAGGGATTTAAAATGGATTGGGATAAATTCAGAAGATATATAGAAAAAGAATGGAAAATAAAAGGACATTGGGTGATTTTTGAGACTATCACTTAGGTTTTTAGAAGAAAAAAGAAGATGAACTATAATAACTGGGTGGGACTTTATAAAGTAGAAGAAATTTGTTTTTTTATTTTTCTGCAAAATTATATATATATATATATATTCTTTTTTAATTTTTTATTATGGTTCTTTTAAAGTTTAAGATACCTTTTGATATTAGAATTTTAGGCAATTGGCACCAGCGGAAGTCAAGATTTGGGGGGAGGGGAGGAGGGGAAAGCGTAATATATGGGGAAGGTAGTAAGTGTTTATTAATATTTTTTAGTATTGTTTAAAATTACCATATATTACCAAATAAAAATTGTTTAACACAAAGACTGATTCGGTCAGCCTGCACTTGGAGTCCTGTGTGCAGTTCTGGAGGCCTCACTTCAGAAAGGATGTGGAGAGAATGGAGCAGGTGCAGAGGAGAGCAACGAGGATGATCTGAGGCCTGGAGTTCAAGCCCTGGGAGAAAAGGCTGAGGGACCTGGGAATGTTCAGTCTGGATCAGAGAAGGCTGAGGGGAGACATGATTGCTCTCTCTCACTATTTGAAGGGCTGTCACTTAGAGGCCCCGTGGTGCAGAGTGGTAAAGCAGCAGTACTGCAGTACTGTGGTCTGAACTCTCTGCTCACGACCTGAGTTCGATCCCGGCAGAAGCTGGATTCAGGTAGCCAGTCCAAGGTTGACTCAGCCTTCCGTCGTTCCAAGGTCGGTAAAAGGAGTCCCCAGCTTGCTGGGGGGGGGGGGAGTGTAAAAGACTGGGGAAGGCAATGGCAAACCACCCCATAAAAAGTCTGCCGTGAAAACATTGTGAAAGCAACGTCACCCCAGAGTTGGAAACGACTGGTGCTTGCAGAGGGGACTGTTCCTTCCTTTCCACTTAGAGGAGGGCAGGGAGCTGTTCCTACTGGCAGCAGAGGAGAGGAATTGCAACAATGGGTTTCAATTAAGGGTGGGAAGATACCGGCTGGATAGCAGGAAAACCTTTTCTATGGCAAGTGTTGTCCAACAGTTGAGCCAGCTACCTCTCGGGAGGTGGTGAGCTCCCCCTCACTGGCAGTCCTGAAGCAACAGCTGGACGAACACTTGTCAGGGATGCTCGAGGCCAGGCGTGGCCAAACTTGCTTAACGAAACAGCCACACAGAATAAACGTCAGATGTTTGAGAGCCACAAGACATGAACGTGCTTGAGAATGCTTGAGAGCCACAAGACGGATGGACGGAAGGAAGGAAGGAAAATAGAAGAAGGAAGGGGAGGGAAGGAGAAGTGGAAAGAAAGCAAATTTAACTTTAAATGCATTTTCCAAGCTGCCAGCCAGTGGGATAGTGAGGACTTCGAGAGCCACACAATTAGGGGAGGGACGGAGGCCCAGTGTTAGAGCATCTGCTTGCTAAGCAGGTCCCAGGTTCAATCCCTGGCATCTCCAAAAAGGGTCCAGGCAAGTAGGCATGAAAATCCTCAGCTTGAGACCCTGGAGAGCCGCTGTCAGTCTGAGAAGACAATACTGACTTTGATGGACCAAGGGTCTGATTCAGTATAAGGCAGCTTCATATGTCCCTATGTCCATGTGTGAAAGAGTCACGTGTGGCTCCCGAACCACAGTTTGGCCAGCACTGCTCTAGGCTGATCCTGCACGGAGCAGAGGATTGGCACCTTCCAACTCTCTGATCCTAAGTTCAGGGCTCTATGCAGAGGCAGGCGATGGCAAACCAAATCTGTTCACCTCTTGCCTTTGAAATCTTACTGGGTCACAGTAAGTCAACTGTGCCTTGACAGCACTTTCCGCACATGAGTAGAAGGCTTCAATCATTGCTACTTCTGAGAAGGCAAATGACATGTTTCTTGCCTTTCAAGACAGTAATGCTGGCCTGATGATTTGCCTTCAGCTTGACTTTTTTTTTTTTTTTTACTGCTTACCTAAACTGTGTGATCTTACAGAGGCTGAGCAGATGAAGCGCTCATGGCAAGGAAAAACTGGTCTGAGAGCCAGTTTGGTGCAGTGGTTAAGTGCGCGGACTCTTACCTGGGAGAACCGGGTTTGATTCCCCACTCCTCCACTTGCACCTACTGGAATGGCCTTGGGTCAGCCATAGTTCTCACAGAGGCTGTCCTTAAAAGGGCAGCTGCTGTACGAGCTCTCTCAGTCCCACCTACTTCATAGGGTGTCTGTTGTGGGGGAAGGAGATAAAGGAGATTTTAAGCCGCTCTAAGACTGATTCAGAGAGAAGGGTGGGGTATAAATTTGCAGTCTTCTGCTTCTCCTCCTCCCTTTGTGCACTGCTATCTAAAATCCCCGCTTGGCTGAGTAAACAACTAGAGACTGAGTTTTCAATGGAGCACAAAAAGCATCCGGAATTTCTCTCTCATTTGCTGACCAGGACAATCTTCCTGCGGAGTCCTGCTGTGCATATTCTGGTAGCTAAGGCTGCCAGTCTCCAAGCTGGACCTGGGGATCCCACAGAATCACAGCTCATCTCCAGGCTATGGAGATCAGTTCCCCTGAAGAAAATGGATGTTTGGAGGGTGGACTCTACAACGTTGCACCCCACTGCGGTCCCTGTCCTCTCCGGGCTCCATCCCCAAATCTCCAGGAGTTTCCCAACCTGAAGCTGGCAACCCAATCTCCCACCCTTGCTGGCAGCCAAGGGGAAACCTGGCAACCCTAGCAAGCAAAAGAGGTAAAGACCAGGAAGGACATTAAAGGAGGAAGAAAGCAATGAGTTACA
Source organism: Heteronotia binoei (assembly GCF_032191835.1). Taxonomy (NCBI): domain Eukaryota; kingdom Metazoa; phylum Chordata; class Lepidosauria; order Squamata; family Gekkonidae; genus Heteronotia; species Heteronotia binoei. Next base: position 9,206,429 of record NC_083242.1, read on the forward strand.
AGAAACAACTGGGAGAGTTAGTAAGATTTACAGTGCCGAATTAGTCCAGTCTCAAGCCACTGAATTCAGGTATCTTGGGCTGGAGAAACTGCATAGGACTGGACTGTGTTAACGCTTTAAGAGCATTTTGGGTTTACTCCAACGCAGCTCCCTGAACTACACTTGGCTGGCTGCAGGCTACCGCTTCCCTCCCCATTCTTCTCTTCATTTACTTTAAATGCTCAGTTTAAGACTTGTTTGGAACACCGTTGCCGAACACCTACAGCTAAGCTATTTACGCACAAGATTAACACTCTGCAACTGCGGAATCGGCACGCGCATCTTAGAACCGCTGTGCAGATGTCGCAGGACCGAGCTACCCCTCGCTGGCGGCAGCAGAACCCACTGCCAGGGCACAGCTCTCACAACTTTGCTAAAGCTCGGCAAACGGGCGCTCCTGCTTAGTGTCTCCACGGTAGCGGCTGAGCACAATCGAGGGACGGGAGTTGCGGTGAATCACCAACTGTGAACAGTGCGGAGGTGTCTGTATTCTGGGCACAAGGACCTCTGCTACATAAGGGCAGGATGATGCGAGTAGCCTGGTGTGTGTGGATGCGTGCAAGGTCAGGAGAGTGAGGGTGTATCTATTTCTCCCTAATCTAGAACATTTGAATAACCACGTCAAGGTTTCATTGCAAACAGAGTTGTCCGCTTCTGGCTAGGACCAGGAATTAGTACCATTTTTAGATGACAGCACTCGGTTCCCCTGGAAAAAATGGCTGCTTTGAAGGGTGCACTCTGTGGCATCGTACCCCATTGATGCCCCTCCTCTCCCCAAACTCTGCCCAGGTTTGACCCCAATTTCTCAACCCAGAGTTGTCAAACATAAGGACTTAGTATGCCAACCTGCCAGAATTAGAAGTGATCTCTCTCCAGGCAACAGAGACCAGCTCCCATTGAGAAAACGGTTGCTTTGGAGGGGGGATGCAAAGGCCAACTCAGTTTCCACCCTTCCCCAGACCCTCCCTTCCTGGGCTCCACCCCCTCAAAATCTCCAGGTATTCCTCAACTTGGAGTTGGTATATTAGAGTCTTCTGTTAGAAGGGAGGGAGGGAGGGAGGGAGGGAGGAAGGAAGGAAGGAAGGAAGGAAGGAAGGAAGGAAGGAAGGAAGGAAGGAAGGAAGGAAGGAAGGAAGGAAGGAAGGAAGGAGGGAAGGAGGGAAGGAGGGAAGGAAGGAAGGAAGGAAGGAAGGAGGGAAGGAAGGAAGGAAGGAAGGAAGGAAGGAAGGAAGGAAGGAAGGAAGGAAGGAAGGAAGGAAGGAAGGAAGGAAGGAAGGAAGGAAGGAAGGAAGGAAGGAAGGAAGGAAGGAAGGAAGAGGGCAGGTGGGGACCAGGCAGGCAGGCAGGAAGGCCAGCCAGTGGCTTTTAAACATTCTGTCCTCCATACACAATATTACTAGTTTCCGGGGAGGAAAAAAACACCCACCCGTAATCTCTTAAAGCAGAATTATGAAATGTAATTTACAGTAATGCTTCCTAAACGGGGCCTCCTTTGAAGAGTGTTTGCAGACTTCAATTGCTTCGAAATTGGTTCAACGGGGCTGCTGCCAGGATTATAACTGGAGCAATCATGCAGAGCGCGGAGCTCTCCTGTTGTTTCCTGGCCTGGCATTAGAGTTTTGTCTCATAGATGGCCCAGGCTAGAGATTATCTTAAACATTGTCTCCTCTCGTATGAACCTGCCGAAGTGCTCAGACCAACGTCTGCCTTGTGACCTCCCCCCCACCCCAAGTATCCTGTGGCTTCAGTCATGATACCTGCATTGCAGAATGCCTCAAACCCACCCCTGCCCGTCAACATCCTTCTTTGGATGTTTGCAAAGACTTGGTTTTCCTGGATGGCTTTGAGGGCTAGGGCTGACTGACTGCTGGGGGTGGGGGTGGAGTTGTCTGCTGTTGATCTCTTTTCTTCTACTCGCTATGCATTGTCAGGTTTCATAAAGATTGTTAGACTAGCAGATGTACAAAAGAGAACACAATTTGTCTGTAAAACCAGGTATGTCAAATTTGCAGAAATAGTGAAGCAGTGGAGGGGGGTGGATGAGTTTCCTCTCATATTCCGATGAAAGAAGCAGAGGGGTTGCAATAGATTGCGCCCTGAAATTATCGATATGCTAACAAGCCATGAAAACAAGCGATGAGCCTGTCGGAAACCTCAAAACAGCAGAGCAATATACGTAAAACAACCCTCAGACTAGAAGCGGACTGTAAAAGCAGACCTTCAGCTAAAACCTGGGTAAAGAGAATTATTTTGGCCTGGCACCTAAAAGAGAGTAAAATCTCAAGCCAAGAAAGCCTCAAGGGGGAAGAACATTTGAAAGGTGAAATGTAGTGTGGTCAAGTCCTTCCGCCACTGCGGCGGAGGACTTGTTCCTCGCACGTGGCGTAATGACATCACCCAGAAGTGACATAGTCACGCCAGGGGTGTCGCTCAAGGGATGCTCTAGGACTCACGATAAAACTCTATGGTGCCATAGAGTTTTTAGTGCGAGTCCTAGAGCATCCCCAGCATGATGACGTCACTGCTGGGTGATGTCATCGCACCAGGGACAGCGCACGCTAACAGGGCTCTTCAGTGGTGGGGATCCCCCGCCCCGGATGGAAGCTTAGCTGCCCTAGTGAAATGACACCACCCCGAAAATACCCTATGGTATAAAGTTGCCAAACACTAGATGGGTAAAGAAGTAACAAAAGGGATACATCAAAACAATAGCAATAGGATAAGGCAAGAAAAAGTTGGTGCATGAAATTATTAATATTTCATAAATGATTAAATCCTTATAGCTATTCACAGAAAATTCATTAAGATATTGTCCATCAACTTATGCAATATAGGTTTGAATTTTTCTTCTCAAAAATTGATTGCTAGTCCATAAATTGTTAATGAGCAACTGGAATGCAATAAAAGGCCGCCTTGGCCACCACCTCAATGGAGTTGGCTAGCTTTCCAGTCTATTTCAAAAGACCTTCTTCAGGGATTGGTTAGTGAAAGGGTTGTCAATCCCCAGTTGGGGGCGGGAGATCCCCTGGTTTGGAGGCCCTTCCCCCACTTCATGATTATCAGATAGCAGGGGTCGGGGACGAAAATGTCTGCTGGGCACTCCATTATACCCTATCGAGACCAATTCCCATACAGTATAATGCAGAATCGATTCAGCGGTATCTGGGGCTCTGGGGGGGCTGCTTTTTGAGGGAGAGGCATCACATTTTCGGCATAGCTTCTGTTGCCTCTCCTCAAAACACCCCTTCCCAAGCTTCAAAAAGATTGGACCTGGGGGTCCTATTCTATGAGCCCCCAAAGAAGGTGCTCCTATCCTTCATTATTTCCAAATGGAAGGAAGACATTTAACAGGCATGTGGCCCCTTTCAATGTGATGGCCAGAACTCCCTTGGGAGTTCAATCATGCTTGTCACACCCTTGCTCCTGCCTCCACCCCCAATGTCTCCAGGCCCAGCGCTGGGAGTTCTGCTGCTCTAGGCAGCCCCCTGTGCCCCCCCCCAAGCTCCCTCTGTGGAGCTCATATCATGCGTGTGCACTTTGCACACAGCACTATAACACCAACAAAAATAACATCATTGTGCAGGGCGGCAGGGATGAGAGAGCGACAGGTGGTGCACAACAGTGCTGCCGTGCCACCGCTTTCCCCCTGCAGTAAGATCAGTGCGCTGTTTTAGCGGTGCCGGTCGCTTTCAGGTTGAAAGCGGTCAAGCGGTGCCTTCCAAAGGCACCGCTTTCAACCGGAAAGCGACCGGCACTGCTAAAACAGTGTGCTGAGCTTACTGCAGGAGGAAAGCACTCCTCCGATCCTGCCTTCAAGACAGGGTAGGAGGAGCGCTCTGCCCCACCTACTCCCTGCCTACTCCCATGCACCGTCCCTGGCTCCACCCCCAAAGTCCCCAGACATTTTCTAAGCCATACCTGGCAACCCTACTCCCCCCCCCCCTTCAGCATTCCAGCACATTTCACATTATATCTCAGCAATAAAAAGGCCTAGAGGCTTACTTAGGGGAAAAACCCACACATCTGAGAATTCAAAGGAGGGCCCCATCTGTCTTCCTGTGGGTATAGGCTTGCTTGCTGGTATTGTTTCTCTTTCTCTGACTCATTGCTGAAGGGGCCCTATTCCTTGACTGAAGCAGAAAACAAAGCCAATGAATTAATTTCTTTTTCCTTTTTTGCATTCTCAGATCACTTCCTAAAACTTTGTTGTGCTATAAAATGCCAACGGTATGAAGTCTTTTTAAAATTAACTGCTCAGAACATCCTAATCTTAATGTTTGAATCCTCTTCCTGCAGCTAGTTTGCAAAGGAACGAAAGAGCTGTGTTTGCGTTCAGAGTACAATACTACGTTCTTCCTTCAAGTTGATGGGAGCTGCATACCTTGGGGGATTTTAGGAGGTTTCCTATCTGCTAGTTGGCCAGGTTCACAACTGCTATGGTAAACTGTTAGCAGCGCCTTCTAGACATATTCCACAAAGATATTCCACAAGGAGCAGTGAAGCGTTTCCCTTTGACAGTGCAATCCTAAACAGAGTTTTTGTTCTTGTTCAGTCGCACAGTTGAGTCTAACTCTTGCGACCCCATGGGCCAAGTTACGCCAGGCCTTCCTGTCTTCCACCATCCTCCGAAGTCTGCTCAAATTCATGTTTGTTACATCAGTAACACTGTCCAGCCATCTCATCTTTTGCTGTCCCCTTTTTCTTTTGCCTTCTGTCTTTCCCAGCATCAGGATCTTCTCCAGTGAGTGCTCCCTTCTCATTTGGTGGCCCAAGTATTTGAGCTTCAGCTTCAGCATCTGACCTTCCAGGGAACAGTCTGGGTTGATTTCCCTTAGGACTGACTGATTGGATCTTCTTGCAGTCCAGGGGACTCTCAAGAATCTTCCCCAGCGCCACAGCTCAAAAGCATCGATTCTTCTGCGCTCGGCCTTCCTTATGGTCCAGCTCTCACAGCCATACATTACTACTGGGAATACCATCGCTTTGACTCTAAACCCATTGTAGTCAATGGGTTTAGAAGAGTAGAAGTCTGTTTAGGATTGCAGTGTGCGTCAGTCATTCAGCATTAGCATTAATTGGGGGCAGCTCTCCAAGGCAAAGATCTTTCCCAGCTTTGGGGCCCTTTTATCTGGAAATTCTAAGAATTGAACCCAGAACTGTCCCTGTTAAATGCCACTGAACTACAGGCTTTTCCTGTGGCCTGACTTTACTGCAGAGCTGCTGACTATGGAAGCTGCTTAGAAGAAGGTTCCTCTTCGAAATGCAGAAATTATCTAGGAAACACGTCAGCATTAAAAAGGAAGATTCCTATCTGATGTTAATGGACTTTCTATAGTACCCAATAAGGAAAGATTCCTAAGGGCGATTAATGGACTTCTAGTGTTGCGTGATGTATATATAAAGAGTACTGGATGGAAGAACCTTGTTTCTTTGTTTCTGAGAGGTTTATATGTTGAGTAGAACTTCTGCCAAGCTATTCGGCCTAGAAGTTAGTCTGAAGAAGACAGAAGTTCTCCACCAGCCTGTACCCCAGGGAGATTATCACCCTCCCTGCATCACTGTGGGTGAATCAATTCTGAAGACAGTCCAGCAGTTCAGCTACCTGGGGTGCATCATCTCCTCAGATGCCAAGATCGACAAGGAGATTGACAACAGGCTGGCAAAGGCAAACCGTGCATTTGGCCGACTGCACAAAAGAGTGTGGAGCAACAAGCATCTGAAAAAAGGCACAAAGATCAATGTTTACAAAGTGGTTGTGATGACAACCCTCATCTACGGCTCCGAATCGTGGGTTTTATACCGTCATCACCTGCGACTCCTTGAGCGCTTTCATCAGCGCTGCCTTCGCACCATCCTCAACATCCACTGGAGTGACTTTGTGACCAACACTGAAGTCCTCAAGAGGGCGGAGGTTACAAGCAACGAGGCACTGCTGTTGAAGACGCAGCTGCGCTGGGCAGGGCATATTTCTAGGATGGAAAACCACCGCCTTCCCAAGATTGCTCTGTATGGCGAACTTTCCACCGGCCATCGAAATAGAGGGGCACCAAAGAAGAGGTACAAGGACTCCTTGAAGAAATCCCTTGGTATCTGTTGCATTAACCATCACCAGTGGACTGACCTAGCCTCAGATCGCAAAGCATGGAGGCACACCATCCACCAGGCTGTCTCTTCCTTTGAGAACGCACGCATAGCTGGTCTTGAGGACAAAAGGAGATTGAGGAAGAATCGCACTGCTACAGCACCAACCCCAAATCCCTGCAGCCACTGTGGCTGGATCTGCCTGTCCCGCATTGGTCTTGTCGGCCATCAGTGAGCCTGCAGCAGACGTGGACTACTGCACCCTTCTTAAATCTTCGTTCGCGAAGTCAAGCCGAGAGAGAGAACTTCCGTCTAATGTCATTGTGATCCTGTGATTGCATAATCCATTATAGATTTTGACTGTTTATTCAAATTGCTGTCGTAGTGCTGTTGCAACCACAAGATATACTGTTGTCGCTGTATTTTAATTGCCAACAACAGCTCTACCGAAAAACGCATCCCGCTTACAGCATTACATCAACCTTGCGGGGGAAAAAACACGAAGGTGGACTGGAGAGAGGTGGTGGGGAAAGGCCGCAAAATGGTCAGAGAGGTATTCCAGCAACATAATTATGAATCCATGCACTCACACACCTTCACCTGGGCGGGCGGGGGGGGGGGGGGAAATAACAGAACTGGGAGGATTTCTTCTTTACCAATTGGGACGCATTCGCACTAGGGCAATTAGCGTGCTTAAAATGGTTCAAAACGCTAAAACATCAGGAAAGCACTTGTTTTTAAAAGCTGTTCATACCACGTGTCTTTTCTCCTGAGGTGGTCTTGAGTAAAGTGTTATACACACACACACACACATACACAGAGATTTGTATTTTTACTGGTGGCTCTTAGTGCACTTGAAATAGACACCTGGGAGGACCCATGATCCCAGCAGGCCTGTTCATCAGGCTGGCAGCCGCACATTACGGAAATGAGAAACCGGCGCAGCAACGTGAAGGTGCCCTCTGTGACTACGTGGGGAAGCTGGGTACTAGGAAGGCTCTCGAAAGCATTTGGAAGCAATGCAATTTAAAATGCTACAGTAATTGACTGCGAATGCGCCGGGGAAACTCTTGTCAGTGGAGCATTGCTCCAGTCCAGCGTTTTGCTTTTCGCTTCTTGGATTGGCATCCCACAGTAGATGCCAAGCGCACAAGCTGATGTGTGCGGGGGGAAACGCTCTTCCTTAACTAAACCTCTGCACTTCCATATATCCCACCCCCGGTACCTTCCTTGTTATTTTTAGGCTGTGATTTCAATTAAGCCTCATCTGGCTTTTCCTTCTTACATTCTTGTCTCCTTTCCATCCTGTCTTAATGTAATTAGTGTCCAAGTCAGCTCATCTGCTGTAGTTAATGCTTTGAATTAATCTCTCCCTCCCCTCCTTCTTCTGCTTTCCTCTCCTTCTGTTGTTTTGGCTCGCTGTCCATTTTCTCAATTCTCCGAAGGCTTCTCTGTTTGTTCCTGGGTCTGCAGTATTTTGTGATCTTAGTGAGTGACTTCATAAAAATGAGAAGTAAAAAGGACAGCATATTGGGAGGGTGGGGGGGAGATACATAAGTTGTGAACAGGGCAAGAGAGAGGAGAAAACTGTCCACCAGGGGACGGCGTGTGTGTGGAATCAGACTTCTTCATCTTAGGTGATCTTGGATCAGAAGCAAAGGTTTTAAGTTGCTTGATAACTGCTATATAATTGCTTTGGCTATTTATAAAAGCTTTTTTAACAAGTCTTAGAATGGGAGGGGGAGAACATCCTGCCTCCATACAGAAGCAGCAAACTCTTCCAATAATATCATGATTCATAATGATTTTTTTAGCTGCGCATTTCCAGCAGGAAAACTGATGTGATAAAACATTACTGCTCCAAAGGAGCTATTACTGTCTGTTGGGTAATTAAAAGCTAAACAGAATGTTAAGAATCAATCCGTGAAGTTTCAGGGGCTTTTTAAAAAATTGCTTATTTATTTGTGTTTGTTTCTGAACTTTTGTGGTATTGAGTCATTGTGTGTGTGCCATTTCAAGCAGAGCAAATGGGAAATAATTCAGAACAAATGCTAGGACAAAAGTTCAACTTGCATTTTCGTGTTTCTGTATGATCGCCTTTCGATAAGACTTTCTCACTAGGCTTCCCAATCCCCAGGTCCCAGCAGGGGTTCTCCTGGTTTTACAAGTTTTCCCCCGCCCCCCAGCCAGCTAGCCGGCGGGGGAAGCCCCACCCCCACAGCCCCCACAGCTCTAGAACTCCGGCAGTTTTAGGGAATAATGGGGAATTGATCCACGGATATCAGGGGATCTAGGGGGGCTGCGTTTTGAGGTAGAGGCACCAAATTTTCAGTATAGCATCTAGTGCCTCTTCTCAAAATACCCCCCAAGTTTCAAAACGATTGGACCAGGGGGTCCAATTCTATGAGCCCCCAAAGAAGGTGCCCCTATCCTTCATTATTTCCTATGGAAGGAAGGCATCTAAAAAGGTGTGCTGTCCCTTTCAATGTGATGGCCAGAACTCCCTTGGAGTTCAATTATGCTTGTCGCACCCTTGCTCCTGGCTCCGCCCCCAATGTCTCCTGGCTCCACCCCCAAAGTCTCCTGGCTCCACCCCCAAAGTCCCCAGATATTTCTGGAATTGGACTTGGCAACCCTATTTCTCGCACAGATTCACTGATAAGTAGTCTGTTGGAAGTTTGAGGCCAGGGGCACCTTTAAGACCAATAAAGTTTAATTCTGGGTATGAGCTTTCATGTGCGCACACACTTCTTCTGATGCAGTCTTCCCCAAACCTGGCCCTCCTTGGTTCCACCTTTCAAATCTCCAGGTATTTCCCAACACAGAGCTGGTCACCCAAAATATAGCTAGACTAAGTAAATCAACAACCGATGCATAATTGAGTTGTAAGCAAAGTATTTTTCTTTTAGCTGCTGACTGGGGTGCCTTAGGGTTGCCAGCTTCAGAGTGGGGCCTGGAGATCCCTTGCTTTCACAACTGATCTCCCACTGGCAGAGATCAACTCCCCTGGAGAAAATATACAATAGCATGGGTACCGGTGTATTAAGCACAATATGTCCTTCAAAACCTCATCAGTTGGATTATCACTCTCACACAAAAAGTGTGTAACCAAATATTTAGTGCACACTTTATAATAAGTCCATACAGCAAAATAATAGAACAAACACCCACACGACACTCCCCCAGACTGTTTTCTAAAGTCACGTCTCAGAGCCACCACCTTCAGCCGCTTCTCACAGTTTGCAATCTGGATGGAGACAGGAGCGTCGTTCTGCACGACTTCTCACAAAGAGATCAAAAGACCATATTTCCTGGATTTCCTACGGTTTCGTTTTTTTTACCCTTCATCAGTTTTCTCTCAATGCTGCTTTAACTCTCCAGTAGCAGAGCCAGTAGCAGAGACTTGAGCATGTACGCGTTGATCTGTGATTGAATTCATTGTACTGTGGCTCCAGTTAAAACAGCACTGAGAGAAGACTGACGAAGGGTAAAACCAACGAAACTGTAGGAAATCCAGTCTTTTGATCTCTTTGTGAGAAGTTGTGCCTTGTACTATGGGATCTGAGAAACAGCACTTCTGGATACACAGAGGCTATAATATCACTATGGTAACCTCTCATTTAAAATTACCATGGTCCCTGTTGATTTATGGGCCATTAAAGGGGATTTGGATGTACCAGCAGTACTTTTGCGTGTTTCCATTTATTGAGACTAGCCCATTTCCTCACTGACATAATAACACCCCCCCCCCCCAAAAAAAAGAGAGAGAAATGCGTTTATAACAAAAGACGCAGTGATGCTTGAATATTATACTGCAATCACAGTGTTAAAAAAAAATCATTTAGTGTAACGGTTTGGAATCTGACACTATATATTCTGTACAGCAGCAGAGTTTCTGAGCTGTTACATTCAAAGGAAATTTTAACAGAGCCCTGAGAATATACAGAATAAAATATGGAAACTGATAGTAAAAGCGACAAACATGGAGATTATTTATTCTCTCTCAAACCTTCCGTCTTTAACAAAAAAAATAAGAGTTCAATAAATCTGTGAGCTATTTGGGGAATCCAAAGAAATATAACTAGGGAGAGTTTATTGCACACAGTAGAATCCCAGTAATCTTCAGGCAGCCGCACAATCAATAAAAAATCCCCCCATTTTTATTATAAATTATGTTTTACTAAAAATACTGTGATATATGTAAAAAAAAATTGGATTTGAGTTCTAATCTCTTGTTTGATCTCAGGTCAAAAAGGCTGCGTCTTGCAGAACAGGTTTAATACAATCATTTTCAAGTATCAGGGCAGGTTAGAGACAGAATTTTGAGGCGTTATAAAATCAGGAATGTCGAGAATTTCAGTGCAGACAGGATTTCTGGCTGGACCAGCCTTGACTGAACTTGCTGTTCCCATGCGTGTCCTTTGCCTCTCACCAGGAGGGAGGCTTTTATATTAAAGTTTGCTGTTCCGTTAGCATATCCTGTGGTTGCGGAGCAAAACCGCACCATCATTGCTTGTACCCCACAATCATGCCTCAGCCAGAGAGCCACATTTGTAACTGCCGCGTTGCACCCTCTAGGGTTGCCAATTGTCAGCTGAGGCCAGGAAATCATCCAGAATTACAACTGGTCTCCAGACTGCAGAGATAAGTTCCCCTGGAGGAAATGGCTCCTTTGTGGGGTGGCCTCTAGGGCACTACATGCCCCTGGGGTTCCTTCCTCCCTCAAACCCTACTCTCCACCCCCAGATTTCCAGGAATTTTGCAACCCAGAGATGGCAACCCCATTTTTGCTCAATGTTTGTACTGGGGCTGTTTGCAAACTAGAAATTCTCAGTCACTGAAAAGGATGTCTGTCCCCCGAGGCCCTCGTCAGGCCGCTCAAGTGACCCACTCGTGGAGAATAGAATCGCTCTCCTCTTGGCACCTGCACAGTTAGCTGAACTTTTTAATTATTACAGAAATTGACCCGCCAGCTATGGCAGAGGTCTCCAACAAGTTGTCTGGGGGAGCCACGGGTAACTGTTGACACCTTTTCTAGTGCTCACCAACTATTTTTAAGAAGTGGGTGGGCCAAGTAGGATTTTTCAGGACTTTTTTTTTGGTAGAAAAGGCCCAGCAAGAACTCATTTGCATATTAGGCCACACCCCCTGGCATGACCCTTGTTTCGCAAAGGGCTTTTCTGTAGAAAAAGCCCAGTAGGAACTCATTTACATATTAGGCCACACCCCCTGACACCAAGCCAGCTGGAACTCCCTTCCTGTGCCTTCCTGCTAAAAAAAAAAAAAGCCCTGGGATTTTTGCATAGTGAAGCTTCTGATTGACTACTGGAGATTAAATTGACAGTATAGATTTTTTTTTTTAAAAAAAAAATATTGTTTTGGCAGCAGGAGTCACCACAGCACAAGCTTCTTCGCTGTGTTACTAAAGTTAAGCTGCGGCAATACTTTTGTGGCTGGCTCCACTTGTTGCGGCAGCCGTTCTGTTGCTGCACCCACCATGCCTTGTTAGAATTCCAAATGTGCCCACAGGCTCAAAAAGGTTGGGGACTCCTAGGGTTGCCAGGTCCTCTTGTTGCTCTGGCAGGGGGATCTGGAGGGCATTCAAGGGGTACGTGGGGATACCATGCAATGTCTCTGACATGATGATATCAAGTGACATCACCGCATGAGGGACGCTCTAGTTTTGGGTAGACTCTATGGTAAAATGAGCTTAAACCATAGAGTTTTGCCCCAAAACCAGAGCATCCCCAATGTGATGATGTCACTTCCACGTGATGTAATTAGAGGTAGGGTTTCCCCTGCCAGTCAACTGGTCTGTGGTTGGGAGAAGCCCTTGAAACTGGGGGAGCCACTATTAACTAAAACTTTAAGAGACTATGATTTAGATATATTCAAAAAAGGAGTGGAAGAAATTTAAAGGATATATGGAGAAAGAATGGAATGTAAAAAGACATTGGACAATTTTTTAGTATTAATGAGAGAAGAAAAATATTGAACTTTGATTGGTTAGCGGTACCTTTATAATTGAATTTAAATTTATAACTTCAGGGAAGTCAAATATTGGAGGGAGGGGAGGTTGAAATATCATATGGGTTAGTATAGAAAAGAGACAATTAATTATTGTAACCATATGTTATTAATAAATTGTTAAAAACGAAACTGGGGGAGCCACCACTGGGGACTGGCAACCTTACGGATCCCTGAGCTATGGACTAGACATAGGGACAGGTTTACATGTAGTATAAATTCAGTTTGATGGGTTTAAGGGAGGAAAGAGAAAAGGCAATTTGCACACACCCAGCATGAAGGCTATCTGCGTGCTTGTGCAAACGGCAATAATACTTGCACATGCGCACGCACACACGTTTCTTATACTGAGAGAGGAGAAAATACGCTTGCACACAACAAACAATTTGTTAAAAATATATTTAAACATTTGACTTTCTGGCTTTGAACCCATACTTAAATTAATGATTTATTTATAGTTGTTAGCAAAGGAAACAAAAGCCACCCCCATTCTGCCTACAGGACGTCTGCAGCTGTTACTTATTGATTTCCTTCTTTCATTCCCATCTTTCCCAGTGTTCCTAGGGACCCAGAAAAGTTGGCATCATCCCACCCCCCACCCCCAGAGACCCCAGACTCAACATAATTCTCCTCTCCCCTGTTGTAGCTGGGAGATGTTTAAGGTGAAAACAAATAATCCGTGAAGCTTCCAGGCTGTGCCTGCGCTTACTTTGGGAAACCAACCATGCGGACTTCACAGCCCATTGCAGATCCCATTGGACAAACCGTGATCGGGGCAGGCTGAAACTAGGAGGACTGGAACCGCTGAAGCACAGCTGTGCTCTTTGTTATGCTGGTACCATCTCTGCAAAAACATGGGGTGATAGGGACAGATAACCAAGTAGAAAGGTAGGAAACTGGGGGCACTGATAGGGATGTCAGCCTCCAGGTGGTACTTGGTGATCTCCTGCTATTACAATTGACTTCCGAACTCCCAAGACCAGTTCCCCTGGAGAAAATGGATACTTTGGAGGGTAGGCTCTAGAAGAAGGATGCAGATTTATACCCTGCCCTTCTCTCTGAATCGGAGTCTCGGAGTGGCTTACGGTCTGCTTTATCTTCTTTCCCCACAACAGAAAGAGGGTGGGGCTGAGAGAGCTCTCACCGCAGCTGCCCTTTCAGAGACAACTCTGCGAGAGCTATGGCTGATCCAAGGCCACTCCAGCAGCTGCAAGTGGAGGAGTGGGGAATTAAAACTTGTTCTCCCAGATAAGAGTCCGCACACTTCACCACTGCATCAAACTGGCTCGCTAGGGCAGGGGTGGCCAATGGTAGTTCTCCAGATGTTTTTTGCCTACAACTCCCATCAGCTACCGTTGGCCACCCCTGCTCCAGGACATTATCAGAAATGAGGTTTCTCCTTCTCCTAGCCCTGCCCTCCCCAAGCTCTGTACCCCAAATCTCCAGCTATTTCCCAGCCCGGAGCACTGACGAGGACCACCACTGATGGCTTAACACATGCCCAGTCTTGCAATTTACTGGAGAGTCTTCCCCATCGCCGATTCACCGCTGATCAAAACAAGCGTGCACAGAAGGAAGGAAAACATCAGAAAGGCTCAGATGAGCAAGATTATCTGAGACCCACGGAAGCAACTTTCAGTAAGACAGGGGCGGGGAAAAGCCATTAAGGAACATGGAAGTAATAGACCCTGGCTTGTCAAAGCGCACACTCAATCCATACTACATGCATACTTGAGCTGGGCTAAGACTAAGGAATTAGTTGTATTCATTTCCATTGGCCTACGGTTTAATCATTTCGCTGGCTTTTCCAACACAGACCTGATTAGTAGGGTAATGAAATTCAGGAGAAAATACAGGTGCACCAGAACAATACCGTGGCTTAACACAGTGCAACTGCAAAGTTGTCAGAGTATGCCAAGGAAGAACACAGCAAAAGGGTTTATCGTTCTTCGGCTTCCGCAAACCTGTGGAAAACCAGCCTTATAGATAGGGTTGCCAATCTCCAGCTGGGGACAGGGGATCCTTTGGTTTGGAGGCCTGCCACCCTACCCACTTCAGGGTTATCTAAAGGCAGGGGTGGGGAGGAAATACCTGCTGAGCACTCCATAATACGCTATGGAGGAAAAGGAAGGTCCCCTGTGCAAGCACCAGTCGTTTCCGACTCGGGGGTGATGTTGCTTTCACGTTTTCATGGCAGACTTTTTACGGGGTCGCTTGCCATTGCCTTGTCATCTATGCTTTCCCCCCCCCAGCAAGCTGGGTACTCATTTTACCAACCTCAGAAGGATAAAAGGCTGAGTCAACCTTGAGCCTGCTACCTGAAAACCCAGCTTCCGCCGGGGATCGAACTCAGGTTGTGAGCAGAGCTTAGGACTGCAGTACTGCAGCTGTAACACTCTGTGCCACGGAGCTCTTAAAACCCTATGGAGACTGGTCCCCATATGGTATAATGAGAATCAATACATGGGTATCTGGGAGGGGAGCTATTTTTTGAGGTAGAGGCACCAATTTTTCATCAGTAGTATCTGTTGCCCCACCTGAAAAAAGCCCCCCCCCCCAAGTTTCAAAAAAGATTGGACCAGGGGGTCCAAATCTATGAGCCCCCAAAGAAAGTGCCCCATCCTCCATTATTTTCCATGGAAAGAAGGCATTTAAAAGGAGTGTGGTCTCTTTAAATGCAATGGTCAGAGCTCCTTTTGGATTTCAACTGTGCTTGTCACAGCCTTGCTCCTGGCTCCATTCCCAAAATCTCCCGGCTCCACCCCCAAAGTCCCCAGATATTTCCTGAGTCGGACCTCGTAGTCCTACTTATGGAAGAGGAGGGTGTTAGAGGAAGCTATTTTAGAAATCAGGAACTAAGAGGGCGAGGCCATCTGGTCAATTATTGTGGGCTGAGGCCCATGTTGGACCCAGCAGGTAACAGTTATTCCTAGGAAGGACCCTTGACATTGGGCCACGTGGCTGAAGCATAAGTGGTCAAAGAACAAAGTCTGAGTCTAGTGGCGCCTTTAAGACCAACAAAGTTTTATTCAAGGTATGAGCTTTCCTGTGCAGAGAGAGAGAATGAGACAGAGAGAGATTACACTTTGCTCATGGGATATACAAGACTCTTGGTTCATCAAGGTCAGTACTGTCTACTCAGACTGGCAAGCAGCTCTACAGGGTCTCGGGCAGAGGTCTTTCCCATCTCCTCCTGTGTGGTCCTTTCAACTGGAGATGCCAGGGATTGAACCTGGGACCTTCTGCATGCCAAGCAGATGCTCTACCACTGAGCCACAGCCCCATTCATGGCTCTCCAGGGTCTCAAGCTGAGGTTTTTCACACCTATTTTGCCTGGACCCTTTTTCAGTTGGAGATGCCGGGGGTTGAACCTGGGACCTTCTGCTTACCAAGCAGATGCTCTACCACTGAGCCACAGCCTCATTTAGCAGGAATGAGGTGAGTGCTCAAAGGCACCTGTGCTTAAATTTATTACATACCAAAGCATGTAATAAACAGGTAAGAGAACAATTTAACAAAATTTGACCTGTTTTATAAATATTCCCTAGACCACAAAGGTTAAAAATATACTCTGCAAACTCCTGTCTACATGTTACTCTCTCAAAGCACACGGTATATGCTTTAGAGCGTGCTCCATGTCCACAGACACTGTCCATACCAAGAGTGAACAGCCCAGTTTCAGAAGACTTTGTCCTGCTCCTTTTATAGTCCCGTTTCCACTCTGCTCTTTGATGCTCTTTGAGCTGCTGGTGGAAGGCCACAATGCGTCAACAGCCCCTGAAATCGGAAGACACCATCGTGTTCCCCTAAGCCTTATCTTGCTCTCTTTCCTTGCAAGATCAAACTAAAAACATGATTTGAATGCAGAGCGCTGTTCGTACTGCAAACAAACTGTGTGCGCCATCTTCAAGCATGTGCCAGGGCCTTAATTGAATGCACCACATCTTTCCAAGAGATTAACAACCTTTCCAATGTACTCGGGGGGGGGGGGGGGAGAAATATTAATTAAAAAACTTTTTGTCTAATTAGAATATAGCTTGATAACAGGATTTTTTTTAAAAAAAAAACAAAAGCAGATGGAAGCATCTATGTTTTTGTTGCGAACATTGTAATGATTTTCACTGGTAGACTTGAAAGCGAATCCTCCCCCCCCCCCCGCCCCTATAATCAGCATTAGCAAACAGCTTGCAATTTCCCCATCAAAATATACGAGTGATCCGGGAGGCAAAAATCAAGTACTTTTCAGATAGCGAAACCTGCATTCAAGTAAATGCTAATGTTATTCATTGGCATTCAAAAGGAAAACTCCAAATTATAAGAAATCTTAATGGCTCTGGTGGTGAGTTCTTGATTGCTCAGCAGCTATTTGTCCACACATTAAGTATTGCAGAGTAATCCTATGCAAAGTTACTGAGTCTGTCCATTGAAATCAATGGGTTTAAACTAGACTGAGGTGGCCAAACTGCGGCTCAGGAGCCACATGTGGCTCTTTAACACATATTGCGTGGCTATCAAAGCCACCACCTTGTCAGCCAGTTTTACATCTCTTCCTCCCTCCATCTATTTTCCTTCCTTCCTTCCTTCCTTCCTTCCTTCCTTCCTTCCTTCCTTCCTTCCTTCCTTCCTTCCTTCCTTCCTTCCTTCCTTCCTTCCTTCCTTCCTTCCTTCCTTCCTTCCTTCCTTCCTTCCTTCCTTCCTTCCCTCCCTCCCTCCCTCCTTCCTTCCTTCCTTCCTTCCTTCCTTCCTTCCTTCCTTCCTTCCTTCCTTCCTTCCTTCCTTCCTTCCTTCCTTCCTTCCTTCCTCCAGAATAACTCTGCATAGGATGGAACAAGGCTGTACCTTAGAGCTGCCAATCCCCAGGTTGTTGACTAGGGATGAAAACGCCAAGCACAAGACCTGTCACATAAATAAACTAGTGCAACTGTGTAACATATAATAAAACAACTGGATTTTAATCAAGAGCCTGTTAATTTTGCCTTTTTAAAAATCTAACTCGTTTCAGCTTATATATATTCAAAGTCATTACTACCGTCAATAGTAGCCAGCAGCACAAACAACCAAGTCACAAATTGTGCACGGGCACTAAACATGCTATGCATCACAAAAATGATGTGCACAGGCACCAAACAATAAATGAGGGGGCACACATGCATCCAAGTACACTCAATAAATATTCTGTGAGTGCTCAAAGGCACCTATGCAAGTATAATAATAGTCCAAATTGTACGGACTGTCTCTGCAATGTGGAAAGCCCTATAAAGTCTCAGTAGTCCGTCTCTCCTGGAACACCCAAATGACCAACTCGAGACATGCAGCCGAGGTATAAGTCAAGTATATAGTGAAATCTAACACCAGGAAATCCAGAACACTTATACGCAGCGAACTTTTGTGGGGACGAATTAAGGTGAGCCTAAAGGACTTCTAGGGGATTTTGAACTACAGCTACATTAAATTTAATCAGCCCTGGAAAATACCGTAACACAAAATGCCATTGATTTGCAGATTTTCACAGAAGTCACACAAAAGTAGTGTGGGTTTGTTGTCGTTGTTGTTGCTTAGGCATTAGCCACAAAACAGCAAATGAGAAACATTAAAGAGCTTGAGCAGGCACAATTCATGTTTCTTGCATCCAAGACACAAACCAGCTTTGATCTCCCAGGTAATAAAGTCGATTGGGATAATTTGTAATTGGACAAAAGTTCACAAAGGCCTTCCTTTTCTGGTAGCCAGCAATCTTCCAGCAGCTCTTCTTCACAGTATAGTTTTTCACTCCTCCTCTAAATCTTTGGGAATGTACAGCCGATGGCCCCAAGAGCCAAAAATGGCAGAGATGAAGTAAAACGAGAAACAGACCTGTCTCGTTTAATCTATGAGTGTTCACAGCCAGGACTCTGGGAGGAAATTTGTAATCAGGTGTTTCACTGCCAATGGTGCTGAGTTTCCATCACAGAAAGGGCTTGTGTCACTTGCAAGACTAATAAAACAATAACTCATCAGCTCCTGCTATTTCTTTAATCCTTATTTGAAGATTCTCAAAAGCCACATAGTTCATATCCATAATGTATCATTGGCACAACAACACCCATAAGCATAATGACTCACTTCCATAGCACTAGCTCATAAGCCGATCTAATTTAGTCTTCCCTACTTCTTTCTAATGAGAAACAGTCCAGAATTTCACTGGGCAATGGTAGCAGTTATGGGAGAGTCCCCAGATGGCACTACCACAAATAAATCTTTTCATGCCCTTCTTTTAGTTCTGCTGACAGAGTGAGCCACTGATCTGAAAACACCTGGGGCACATATCAGGTACCCAATGCACTAATGATTGGAGAAAGATTGCAACAAGTTCAGATTAAGAAACTGGCATCATAGCAAACAATTCTCCTGGTTGTAGGAATCACTGGATCCCAGAGGAAGATGATGATATTGGATTTATACCCCGCCCTATACTCTGAATCTCAGAGTCTCAGAGCGGCTCACAATCTCCTTTACCTTCCTCCCCCACAACAGACACCCTGTGAGGTTGGTGTGGCTAAGAGAGCTCTTACAGCAGCTGTCCTTTCAAGGACAACTCCTACGAGAACTATGGCTGACCCAAGGCCATTCCAGCAGCTGCAAGTGGAGGAGTGGGGAATCAACCCCAGTTCTCCCAGATAAGAGTTTGCGCACTTAACCACTACACCAAACTGGCTCTCCAGATCACTGGATTCATAACGCTGCCTGACCCCATAATGGCTTCCTTTAGACTTTTTAAAAAAAATTC
Organism: Heteronotia binoei; assembly: GCF_032191835.1. NCBI lineage: Eukaryota > Metazoa > Chordata > Lepidosauria > Squamata > Gekkonidae > Heteronotia > Heteronotia binoei. The sequence continues at coordinate 9,225,342 of NC_083242.1, forward strand.
TGTATTATTATTTTGTGTGCGTGTGTGTGTACCTGCGCCTAGGGCTGCCAGGTCTGTGTTGGAAAATACCTGGAGATTTTTGGGGTGGAACTAGTAGAAGATGGGGTTTCGGAAGGGGAGAACCCTCAGTATGGTACAAGGCCATAGAGTCTACCCTTTAAAGCAGCCATTTTCTCCAGGGGAGCTGATTTCTGCCAGGTAGAGATCAGTTGTAAAACTGGGACATCTCCAGGCACCACATGGAGGCTGGCAACCCTACCTGCACCTGGAAGTCATGTTGACCTCTTGTGACTGACCCTTACTGGGAGCCTGTAGGATATTCGGAGATGTGGTTGAATAAAGCCTGCCCCTGCCCTCCCAACTTGGTATTTCAAGGCGGTCTCCCATCCAAGTACTCACCAGAGTCGACCCTGCTTAGCTTCCAAGATCGGGCTTTTGCCTGGGCTATCCGGATCAGGGAAGCTTTCCTTGGTCTTGTCCTCTCTGCCTTCAGATGACCCAAATCATCTACCTGTTACAGAATGGTCAGCCCTAATACACTGGGCATCTGTTTCTCTATGACTCCAGCAGCACCATAGAGACCAATACGATTTTCAGATAATAAGCTTTTATGAGTAGGAATGATCATGAGCTGCATTTTTGGAGTTTGGTTCATGACCATGACCATGACCCACCAATTTATATGCTCGCAAACCGATACAATGGCTCAAACCACTTGCATCGGTTTGCGAGTCATTTAAAGTTCAAACCGCTGCTTTCTGCTCTCCCCAGCTTTTTATGGGAGGACTGCTCAGCTGTTTGGTTCAAATGGCTTTTTTGTGGGGGACAGAATGCAAGGGAATAAATGGCTTTGAGCCATGTAAAGTGCAGCATAGCTGTTTTTCACGAATGGCGGAAATTTCCGCTCTTCGTGAAACACCACGAACCGCATCAATATTCATGGAGGTTCGCGGCAGTTCTTCAATTCACAAACATCGCTTCGCAAAACACAAAATGGCCAAAATTTGTGGTGAACTTTAGTTCGTTGGCAGATTCATGCCCATTCCTGTTTACTCCAAGAACTTTGGAAAGCTCGTATCCCGAAAATCTTGTTGGTCTCTCTGATGCTACTGGACTCAGATTGAACCATTCTACTGCATGCCCACATGGCTAACCTCTGAAACTATCTCCTTACTCTAGTTGTAATGCTAAAAATAGATGTGACACATGAGCAGATTTCAGCTTTTTCCAAGGAGAACGCCTGACTCAAAAAAAGACTGCGGGGCATTGAGAAAGCGGGTGCAACCCTCGTCCCGCACGTGGTTCACAAAGGCTGGAACTGACCCCCTTTCGCCATGCCTTTATTAGCCCAGAAAGGGGAACAAGACAGACACCCTGTGTCAATCTTTCTCTTCCTTTCCATACATGATAATAATATGAAAAGGGGAGTAGTTTTCAGTCCATGAAACTCTTCTTTCCACACCACAGCTCAGATCCAAACTGGAAGCTGGAGAGATGGGTTCACAGATGGGCCAGCATCACATCTAAATCTGCACTGTTTCAACAACTTTCCATTTTGCTGTACTGGTTTGGTGTAATGGTTGAGTGTGCGGACTCTTATCTGGGAGAACTGGATTTCATTTCCCACTCCTCCACTTGCATCTGCTGGAATGGCCTTGGGTCAGCCATAGCTCTGGCAGAGGTTGTCCTTGAAAGGGCAGCTGCTGTGAGAGCCCTCTTAGCCCCACCCACCTCACAGGGTGTCTGTTGTGGTGGGAGAAGATATAGGAGATTGTAAGCCGCTCTGAGTCTCTGATTCAGAGAGAAGGGCCGGGTATAAATCTACAGTCTTCGTCTTCTTCTTCTTCCCTAAAAGTGGCTGCTCTCTTTGGCTTATAAATACCATTTCCTGCTATCCACGTGCCTTCATGGTCCTGCCTTCTGATTCAGAATGGAATCCTCAGTCCTCCTATCACACAGGCGCCTCCTTTTAACCAAACAGATCTTGATATACAAGCGTACTGAATGACTTCCCCTCCACTTCAACTGGCATTTCCATTTACCCCTTACAGTTTTAATCAGCCAAGATGCGTTGCCGTGTTAGCCTGCCTGTAGCAGTAGAAAAGAGCAAGAGTCCGGTAGGACCTTCAAGACTAATAAATTTTGTTGCAGGGTATGAGTTTTTATGAGTCACAGCAGTGAGCAGTGACTCAAAAAAGCTCATACCCTACTGCAAATTTTGTTAGTCTTTAAGGTGCTACTGAACCCTTGCTCTTTCCTAGTTTTAATTGACATGTGCTTTTTTGAGGGGGGTGAGATTCTTTATTCAGTTTCTCAATCCCATGTGATTGGCAGTGGAGACTGAAAAGTGCCACATGTTACACAGCTATCAATATGCCAATTATACCTAGTTTCATAGGTACAGATGACTGGGGAAGGCAACGGCAAACCACCCTGTAAGAAAAAAAGTCTGCCATGAAAACACTGTGAAAGCAACGTCACCCGAGAGTCGGAAACGACTGGTGCTTGCACAGGGGACCTTTCATTTTTTCATATATATATATATATAAAAATCCATGCACCTCAACTGTGTGCATGCATCCATACAGCTGTGGACTTTTCACTCCCTTAGCCTATCTACAGCAAAGACACTACAGTAATTTGTTTTCATTTGGGCTTGAAGAAAACACAAAGATTGCATGGAAACTGAAGCCATTTCCTCACATTTCAGCACATCCCTTGCATAAAATGATTATTAGGAAGCCAAAACAAAAATGATTACCAGGTTCTTCTTGGCTGCTTTGCTAGAAATCTGCTCTCTCTACCAGCTCCCTTGACCCTGCTTATTTTCAAGGGGGATGCACAGCACGCCTGGCGTAAATGGCTCTAACCCCTTTCAGAACTTCCCAGCTGCAAAGGGAAAGATGGCTGCTGCCGTAGATAAATTTTTTGCACAGCGTTTAGTTCTTGCATGCCCAGATATTAGCAGCGGTATTTGATCACTGTCTTTCTGATTATTATTGTCATGTTCTCAGTGGCGCAATTTCCTCCGGTCTCCTGTTAGAGGCTGGGATAAAACACCTCCAAGGTTGAAGCCGCAGCGATTCTCTTTGATCATCCTCTGTATGGCGCCTTTTGTAAACAGGTAGGCAAATTGTCCTCCTCCTGAATTCTTTTCTTTCTGTTTCCCTCTCCAACGTTTTGTTTCAAGGGAAAAGGGGTGGGGTGGAATTGGAGCCTCAGAGAGCCCATAAAATGTGCTGAAAGCTCTGCTGCAAATATCTTGCTGTCCTATACTGTCGTGCCAGGCATGGCTGGTCCACTGCATTGTGGTGTCCAAGGCAGAAAATCTACACACACACAGCCTACCTTGAACAATCCGTTGGGATGTTTTCCTATGCAGGTGGCATTGATACAATTGAAAACATGGACATGGCTACTCCCATACCGAGACCATGGTTCCCAGCAGTGTTCCCTCTAAGCTGAGTTGGTGTGAGTTAGCTCACAGTTTCTTAGCCTCCGGCTCACACATTTTTGTCTCAGCTCAGGAAGGATGGCCCCAGAGTAAACTAAGACCGTTTTCCTACACAGCTCACCTTGCAGTCACAATCCTGTTCCCTCCGCAGCGTCTGGTCAGATTTCCCACCATCTGTGCGGAAGTTACAGGAAGTGCCGCAGCTTTTGCGTAGCAAATGTAAACCACTAAAACCCAGTTTACGTTTGCTATGCAAAAGCCGCGGCACTTCCTGTAACTCTGGCGCAGATGGTGGGAAATTCGACAGATGCTGCGGAGGGAACAGGATTGTGACTGCGAGGTAAGCTGTGTGCGAAAACAGTCTAATTTATGCAATAGCTCACACAACTTTAATGCCAGTAGCTCACGAAGTAGAATTTTTGCTTACAAAACTCCACCACTTAGAGGGAGTGTTGGTTCCCATTACAGCTGAGTCCAGCTGACTACAACCCTCCAAGCTCTAGGGTTGCCAGATGGGTGTTGGGAAATACCTGGAGGGGTGGAGCCTGAGGAAGCTGGGGTTTGGCGAGGGGAGGGGCTTCAGTGTGACACGGTGCCACAGAGTCCACCTTCCAAAGCAGCTGTTTTCTCCAGCTGAACTAATTTCTGTGACTTGGAGATCAGCTGTAACCCCAGGAGATCTCCATCCACCACCTGGGGGTGGCAACCTTATTTAGCTCCCTTCCCATTCCCATAATAAACTAGATATTCAGCTTGCTTACACGGAAAAGGGTTGGGTCCTTCTGATGAAAATTTACCCCCTTCTAAGCAAAGCAGGTTGTATATATATATACATACATACACACACACACACACACACACACACACACACACACATATATATATATATATATATATATATATATATATATATATATATATATATATATATATATATATATAAAAAACTCCTAACAGATCTCCTGTATTTGAGAACAGGGATATGCCCTCCATCTCCCTTAAATACTCCTCCTTCTCCAACTTGTACAGCTATTATAGATGAACTCCTGGAAACTTGCTTACATTGAAAAACAGAGGGGGGATGTTTTGGAAGCTTGATGTGATATTTGGGAAGAACCAAGCAAGTATTTCCTTAGCTTAAGAAAGTTCACTGGGGGGGGGGGGGGAAATCTTTAATACCATTGCACACCCCAAACATTCCCCAATTGGCTTAAGCGCCACGGTTGCATAAGCCTTCCACCTTCCAAACATTCTCTTCTGAGAACCGGCTCTGGGCTCTTCTTTAAAATCCTGTAATAAAATAATACTCACAGTGGAAGATTTAGCTTGCACAAAGAGAATTGCTTAAAAGCGCAGTTCCGGAGCCTATGGTAATTTCCCGTATTTCATGTTGATGGCAAACCAGAGTTTAATCCACCGCAGAATAACCTGAGCTGTGCGTTTCAAAGCCTCTGGTGGTTTTATTGGGAGCGAGAAAGGGGTAGGCGGAAAAGCTTCAAACTGCAAACCAGCAAGTGCTCTAATAATTTGAAACGTTGGGAAATTTTTCATTTGGGCGGGGGGGGGGGGAATGCTGCCGCTGCCTGCCTCCGTGCAGCTGGCTAAGAGAGGAGAGAGGCCGTGGAGTGTGTCAACGGCACAATTTGAGACCGTTTGTCTCTCACTTGCCCATCCACAACAGGCCCATTTGATCAACAAAATCCTGACCCGTAAACAACCCGCCAAAGAAAAGGAGGCTGCGTTGCTGCCAAAAGGCTACTCCGAGCAGCAAATCTGGCCTTTGAACGAAATTGGAAAGTCAAGAGTACTCATATTCTAGGGGGAAATGAAAGAGAACGTATTTATTAAAAGAATAAATCATCATAGTGGCAAAGGCAGGATTGTGGGGAGGGCAGACTCACACAAGGCGATTCAGGATAACTCAGAGTGACCCCCATTGTATGTTGCCAGCTCCAGGTTGGGAAATACCTGGAGATTATGGGGGTGGTGCCTGAGGAAGGTGGGGTTTTGTGGAGGGGAGGAACTTCAATGGGGTACAGTGCCAAGTCCGCCTCCCAGAGCGGTCATTTTCTCCAGGTGGACAGATCTTTGTTGTTAGTTATAATCCCAGGAGATCGCCAGATAACACCTGGAGGTCAGCAACCATACCCAAATTCCAATGGTCTTTCAAGCTTGGCCAGTCCAGCAGCTTTTGAAGTAATCTCATTTTGGGACTCGGAAGAACTAACCACAACATGGCCTAACATGGTCTTTACTGCCCTGGGTTGACATGTATTAATCTTTCTCCCATATTTTAATCCCACATTCCCAGGCGCTTGCAGCAGAAGGGATGCCAGCCTCCAGGTGGGACTTGGGGATCCCCCAGAATTTCAGCTCGTGTCCAGACTACAGAGATCAGTTCTCCTGCAGGAAATGGATGTCTTGTAGGGTAGACTTTATAGCAATCCATCCCCCCGAGGTCCCCAGTGCTCCCCAGGCTCCATCCACAAATTTCCAGGAGTTTCCCAACCTGGATGTGGCAACCCTATCCCGCCCAAGCCGCCAGGAGGGATGTGGCAACTCTATGCCACAGTGTACATTTTTAATATATTTTTTGAAACTTTAGTATGGCATACTTAGTTCTCATGGCCCTTTCTTACATGCTCCAGGAAATGCCTATCACCACTTTGGGGTCAGGAAGCAAATTTCTTCAGGCAGACCTACCCAAAGCCCTGATTGAGGAGAGAGCTGAATGTAGGTCTCCTCTCAGGCCTAACATTACAACACCCTGGAACCCTAGCAATAGCCTATGCTTGACACCTTTAACGTCTTCTTAAAAACAACGTTTCAGTAGACACAGAACTTTATGCCCGTACATTGGAATTCATTAGTTAGCTTCAAGTAGCTCCACCTCATCATGTAAGCACTTCCCCTCAAGTAACCACACAAGTCACAGGGCTTTGTGGTGGGCACCCTAGGGATTCCGACATTTAGGGTCACCAGACTCTGGCTTGGGAAATACATGGAGATTTGGGAGGTGGAGCCTAAGGAGGGCAGGGTTGGGGGAGGGGAGGAGCCTAAAGCCATAGAATCCAATTCCAATGTGGCCATTTTCTCCAGGTGAAGTTATCTCCAGCAACTACCTGAAGGTTGTCAACCCTACAGGCATCTCCCATCCATTCAGTTATCATCATCAGCTCAGTGTTCTTGACCAAACACAGACCTCTTACATACTTGTTTTACACCTCAGTGATCACTCTACCTAACTTAGCAAGACTGAACCTTTGGTTCTTCCCCCTCTCCAGTTTGCTGTACATTGCAGTAGTTAAATGTGCGGACTCTTATTTGGGAGAACCAGGTTTGATTCCTCACTCCTCCACTTGCAGCTGCTGGAATAGCCTTGGGTCAGCCATAGCTCTCACAGAGCTGTCCTTGAAAGGGCAGCTTCTGGAAGAGCTCTCTCTGCTACACCTACCTCACAGGGTGTCTGTTGTGGGGATGGGAAGGTAAAGGAGATTGTAAGCTGCTCTGAGACTCTAAGATTCAGAGCGGAGGGTGGGATATAAATCCAATTTCTTCTTCCTCTTCATCCACTTCTTCCTCCTCTTTTCTTCCCTATGTTTCTTCACATTTTTCCAGCTTACTCGGCCTCCTGCATTCCAGCCAGCCTTTCTTGCCAGCCAGAAATCTTAACTACTTCCCTTAGAAGGAACACACAACCACATGGGGTGATGAAAACCCGCATCACAACCCAAGATAAGAGAAGGGTTGCCAGGAAGTCCTCCATTATTTACCCTGATACAGCTCCTCCGAGGAGTTCTGTACTTGTCCTATTAGCTTATAGAGAAACCCCATTTCCTCAAGCTCTTTGCTTTGTGTAAGTGTGTGCATGGGGGGGGGGGGATATAGGCTAACAATTCCTATTTTCACTGGGGGAGAATTGCAGCCGTAAATCTCCTGAAGCAGCGATTCTTTTCTTTTCCCATTAAGTCTCCTTTTCTAGCATCTTATCTCCAACGCTGCATGCTTCTTTTCCATATATTCAACTTATGGTTCGAGATCCCCCCCCCCCCCCATTTAAAAAGCCTCATCATGCACCCTTCCTGCCTTGGCAGATAAATTGAGTGCCACGGGGATCTTAGTAATATTTGTTTCTACTTCATTTGTTAGATAGCTACAGAGGAACCTCCGAGAAATGAACTGACCTTTCCGCTGAACACTCCCCGTGAGCTTGCTTGCTGGCCTCCCTCCCTGCCTGCCCCCTTGCAAAGGCTTCTCGGCAAGCAAAGCCCGGCATAAATCAGGCAGGCTGGAGGAGCGGGATTCTTTACCTCCACAGCATCCTGATTTGGCAAGGCAGGGAGGGGGAAAAAAGATGGAAAGGGCTAGCTGAAAAAGGCTTTTAGAGGGACTGAGGGGAGGGGGGGTCTTGTAGCACAGGGGCAAATGCTGAAGGAGAGAGAGAGAGAGCCTCAAGGGACAGGGATGAAAGCAGAATGGCAAAGAGAGCAGCTCCTAGAACTCAGAGAAATCTCAGTTCTTAGAATAGGGTGAATACTGATGGCACACTACGTTAAGTATAAGGCTAAACAAGTGGGCCCCAGAACTTTCTTTTTTGAGCAGGAACGCGCAGGAACACAGTTCTGGCTGGCTTGGCTGGCCATACAAAAGAGTTCCCGCTGGCCTTTTCCCAGAAAAAAGCCCTTTGTGAACCAATGGTGATGCCACGGGGTGTGGCCTAATCTGCAAATGAGTTCACACTAGGCTTTTTTTAAAAAAAAACCCAAAAAAGCCCTGGTGGTTCCTAACATGGTGCTCACTGAAAGATTTTCTGGTGCCCACCAAGTGTTTTTAGGTTTCTGATTGCCTATTGGAGATTTTTTAAAAATGTTGCTTTGGCAGCAGCTGCCACCACAGCACAAGAATCTTCACTGTGTGACTGACATCAAGCTATAGCAATCACCCTTTGGCTGGCTCTGCCTCCCATGGCAACCATTTTGTGGCAGCCATTTTGAAACTATGCAGATTCATTGAGTGCCTCCAAGCTCAAAAAGTTTGAGAACCCCTAAGCCAGGGGTGGTCAAACTGCGGCTCAGGAGCCACATGTGGCTCTTTCACACATATTGTGTGGCTCTCGAAACCCCCATTGCCCAGCTTGGAAAAGGCATTTGTCTCTTTAAATTACTTCTCCAAGTCAAGCCAGCTAGAGACTTGGAGAATGCATTTAAAGTTAAAGTTGCTTTCTTTCCACCCTCTCTCCCCATCTATTTCCTTCCTTCCTTCCTTCCTTCCTTCCTTCCTTCCTTCCTTCCTTCCTTCCTTCCTTCCTTCCTTCCTTCCTTGCAGGTATTTAAGCCTTAGTATAGATCAGGGGTGGCCAAACTTGTTTAACTGAAGAGCCACATAGAATAAACATCAGATGTTTGAGAGCCACAAGATATGAACGGCAAATGTTTGAGAGTCACAAGACATGAACATCAGATGTTGCCTACCTGAGGGACCATCTCTCCCCATACGAACCCCAGAGAGCACTGAGGTCAGTGGAAAAGAACCAGCTGAACATCCCTGGGCCGAGGAAGGCCAAATTGAAGAACACAAGGGAACGGGCCTTCTCTATCACAGCTCCGGATGAAGTGCGGGCCCTGCGGAGTCTTGAGCAATTCCGCAGGGGCTGCAAGACTACTCTTTTTAAGATGGCCTTCGCTGAATGCTGAGTTAATGATAGATTCGCTGCTGTTGTATTCCACCATCAATTTATTAAAAACCTGAAATTTAGCACCATAAATGTTAATTGGAATTGGAATGTTGACTTAAACGATGGTTTTATAATGTAGTATTTATTGAATTATATGATTTTATTGTATTATATTGAATACAATATTGAATATTGTGAGCCGCCCTGAGCCTGCTTCAGCGGGGAGGGCAGGATATAAATAAATAAAAAGTATTATTATTATTATTATTATGAAGCTCTCAAACATCTGCAGGACTTTTTTTGGAACTCCCTTGTATATTAGGCCACATCCCTTGATGTAGCCAATCCTCCTAGAGCTTATGGTAGGCCCTGCACTAAGAGCCCTGTAAGCTTCTGGAGGATTGGCTACATCGGGGGTATGTGGCCTAGTATGCAAAGGAGTTCCTGCTACCAAAAAAAAAAAGCCCTGAACATCTGACATTTATTCCATGAGTCTCTTACATTAAGGAAGTTTGGTCACCCCTACCCTAGGCTAAACGAACAATGTGGCACCTAATACATATTTAACACCATCACAATTACTTGTAACTGTTGTTCATTGAGTGGTCTTCTGTGCAGCCCAACATTGGACTGCGCAGAAGCCATGATGATGATCTTGCAATTACATTTGTCAGGGGCCTGGAGACCTCCTAGAGTTAGAACTGATTTCCAGACCACAGAAAAAATGGCCACAGAAAATGGAGGGTGGACTCATTGAAGTCTAGGGTTGCCAATCCCCAGGTGAGGGCAGGGGATCCCCCGGTTTGGAGACCCTCCCCCCGCTTCAGGGTCGTCAGAAAGCGGGGGGAGGGGAGGGAAATGTCTGCTGGGAACTCTATTATTCCCTATAGAGATTTATTCCCATAGAAAATAATGGAGAATTGATCCGCACATATCTGGGGCTCTGGGGGCGGCTGTTTTTTGAGGTAGAGGCACCAAATTTTCAGTACAGCATCTAGTGCCTCTCCCCAAAATATCCCCCAAGTTTCAAAACGATTGGACCAGGGGGTCCAATTCTATGAGCCCCAAAAGAAGGTGCCCCTATCCTTCATTATTTCCTATGGAAGGAAGGCATTGAAAAGGTGTGCTGTCCCTTTAAATGTGATGGCCAGAACTCCCTTTGGAGTTAGATTATGCTTGTCACAGCCTTGATCTTGGCTCCACCCCAGTGTCTCCTGGCTCCACCCCCAAAGTCCCCAGATATTTCTTAAATTGGACTTGGCAACCCTATTGAAGTCCCTTCCCTTCCCAACCCCCCCCTTCCCCAGGCTCTGCCCCAAATCTCCAGGAATTTCCCAACCTGGAGTTGGTGACCCTATTTGCAGTACCTCACTGCTCATCTGAAAAACCTTTTGATGTTTGAAACTAGGCTGCAAAATACAAACCCCAAATCACCGCAGCCTAAATTTAGGTTTCAGTCCTAAAATTACCTTCCAGCCACTGGATGTGTTATCCTTTCAGAATTGTTCTCGCAAAACCCATCCATGTATGAACCTATATTAAAGGAGAGAACGTAATTGTGCAGTTGAGTGCCACGCTCTTTTCCAAAGACCTGGTTTCATTTATTATCACTCTCACATGACAATTATATTTTCAGCCGCCGGAGTAACTTTCAGGCAAGCAGAGGCTGCTTCAAAATATATCATGAGACGCCTCTGTCCACAAAAAGGAACTCTCTTGACTTTCACGAAGAAGCTCATAGTGAGGCAGGATCAAAATTTCAGAAATGGAACCACACTCGCTTTTTAAAAAAATTCATTCAATTCAAAAACGGGGTTCTGGTCATGAGTGCGTGCTAAAGAAATGCTGCCCTTTCCTTATGGGATTGATAGCCTTAAGGTCGCTAGGAAGTCTCCTCCTACAGACACCAACTATTGTTTTATATTTCATATTGGCAACAAAGTCTTTGGATTGTCCTTATATCTTTTTTATTAATTCCTAGGAAAGTGGATGTGATGTAGAGCTTAGAGACTTCATTAGCATAGAAAGCTGAAGGCAACTAAAAATAAGAGTTGAAAGCTTTGTACCTGGGCCGTCTTCTTAACAGTAAGGCCAGTTTTTATTTTGAAATGTGTTAAATAGGGATGTCAGTCTCCAGGTTGGACCTGGGGATTCCCCAGGATTACAGTTCATCTCCAGGCAACATAAATCAGTTTCCCTGGAAGACGTGGCTGCTTTGGAGGGTGGTCTCTATGGCATTGTACCCCACTGAAGTCCTTGTCCTCCTCTGGCCCCATCCCCAAATCTCCAGGATAGGATTGTCAAATCCAATTCAAGAAATATCTGGGGACTTTGGGGGTGGAGCCAGGAGACATTGGGGTGAGCCGGGAGCTATGGCGTGACAAGCATAATTGAACTCCAAAGGGAGTTTTGGCCATCACATTTCAAGGGACCGCACAGCTTTTAAATGCCTTCCTTCCATAGGAAATAATGAAGGATAAGGGCACCTTCTTTGGGGGCTCATAGACCTGGACCCCCTGGTCCAATCCTTTTGAAACTTAGGGAGTATTTTGGGGAGAGCCACTGGATGCTATACTGAAAATTTGGTGCCTCTACCTCAAAAAACAGAGCCCCATATACCCACAGATCAATTCTCCATTATTTTCTATGGGAATGTTGCCATAGGGAATCATGAGTACCCAGCAGACATTTCCCTCCCCCCCCCCCCCCGCCGCTTTCTGATGACCCTGAAGTGGGGGAGGGCCTCCAAACTGGGGAATCCCCTGCCCCCACCTGGGAATTGGCAACCCTGCTCCAGGAGTTTCCCTGCCTGGATATGGCAACCCAACCCCCCACCAGTGGCCAAGGAAGACTTGGCAACCCTCCAAACATTTACACTAAAAAAAAAAAAAAGAGGGCCATCTTTAAAAATAGAATTAACTTTTTCATCCGAGTCAGAGGAAACTGGAATGCCTCACCACGGGCACAAATATGTTGTGTCTATGATAACAAAAACCAAGAGACAAAAAGAGACAGGACTTTCAGAGATCCAAGAAGTAAAAGGATATAGCCTCAAGCAGTTTTATCAGGATCTATGAAGTGTCTAAAAGTTTCCGCAATTTACTTGTTCCAAACAACTTCCACTTAAATGCAGCCTGATTGGACTCATGTTTACTAGGTAATTCCACTGATCTGTAGGAAGCTCTCTCTCTCTCTCTCTCTCTCTCTCTCGTAAGTATGCAGAAGATTGCTGCCCGAAAAGAATAAGTTTTTTCCAGTCTGACTTGCAAAGTTCTCTTTTGACATGACAATTGAACACACTTGGGCTTTTCCTGCTACCTTTAATCTTCTGCTTCACAAAGTCACTTTTGGATCCCATCAAGGCATGCCTGAACACCGGCTTGCTCAGCTCACATTAGGGTTGCTGGGTCGTCCCGTTCACTAGTGAGGGATGGGGCTGGGTAGGAGTGCTAGATCCAGGTTGGGAAACTCCTGGAGATTTGGGAGCAGAGCCTGAGGGGGACAAGGACCTCAATGGGGTATAATGCCACAGAGTCTACCTTTTAAAGAATCCATTTTCTCCTGGGAACTGATCTCTGCAGTCTGGAGATGAACTTTAATTCCTGGGGATCCCGGGAGGTTGGCGTCCCTAGCTCACATTCTGCTGGCCCATTAAGGTAACCAGCTTCAGGGGGGCAGTAGACCTCCTAGAATTACAAGCGATCTCTAGGCTACAGAGATCACTTCCCCTGGAGAAAACGGCTGCTTTGGAGGGTGGACGGAATGGAATTGTACCCTGCTAAGGTCCTCTCCTCCCTCAAACCCTGCCAGGCTCCACCCCCAAAATCTCCAGGAATTTCCCAATGCAGAGCTGGCATCCCTGTTACCCGTCATGAGCAGGGAGCCTCTTTTTGTCCAAGAGTTAAGCTGTTCATCAGCAGCTGGAGAGAGTTTGTTGAGTTATTTTTTCACATTTTCAAACGGCACATGAGAGTTCATGCATGCACATCCTCACACCCCTTGCTGGGGAGCATTTCCCTCCTCCCTCCACAAACCTGCACCCTGCAAGCTCGCCAAATGTATAAGCCAACAGCAAACAAGGTAGAAAGCCAGCAATTACATTTTTAAAAAAGAAGTCTTATGATTTGGTGTTTATCACTGAGGTTATTTTGCTTGGGTGCATTTTCATACAACCTCCTGAGAGCTGTAGCATCCTCCCAACACCAGAGTTGTCAATCTCCAGGTCAGGCCTGGAGATCCCCCCAGAACTGGCAAGTCCACCCAACCCCCATAATATAATTTAACTGGCCTGGCCATCCATGACCCTGGGGGAGAAGCAATTTCCTCTACTGCCTGGATAAAAAGAGAGGCAGGAGGAAATGGAACTCCACCACCATGGTGACTGAGCCGCTGCAAAGCTGTCTTGACACAGCGTTAGAGTTGGCTGGCAGTAAGGAGGCTGAAGGCTCAGCTCACAAGTGATTGCAGCTGTCAAATACAGTGTATTCACCTCCTCAACACCAGGGCTTTTTCTGAGCAGGAATACGCTTCCTGCTGGCTTGGCATCAGGGAGTGTGGCCTAATATGCAAATGAGTTCGTGCTGGTCTTTTTCTACAAAAAAGCCCTATGCGAAACAATGGTGACATCAGGGGGTGTGGCCTAATATGCAGATGAGTTCCTGCTGGCCTTTTCCTACAAAAAAGCCCTGCTCAACACGTTCACCGCGAAGTGTGCAGTGGGGGTGGCCAAATGTGCTCAGTGTAAGAGCCACAAGGAATAAACATCAATTGTTTTTGACAGGACATGAACATCAGACGTTTGAGAGAGGAAGGAAGGAAGGAAGGAAGGAAGGAAGGAAGGAAGGAAGGAAGGAAGGAAGGAAGGAAGGAAGGCAAAGAAACCAACTTTAAGTGCACTCTCCAGACCACAGGCTGGCTTGACTTGGAGAAGTGATTTAAAGAGACAAATGCCTACTCCAAGCCAGCCGATGGGGGGGGGGGCTTTGAGAGCCACGCAATATGTATGAAAGAGCCACATGTGGCTCCCCAGTTTGGCCACACCTGTTCTACAGCATCCCTCATTCCTTTGGGGCAACAGCTGAAAGCCTTAGTTTTGGAGACTGTAATTCTCCATCTCCCAGTCTCCAGGAGCTTCCCAACCCAGAGTTGGCAAGTCCACCCAAATCCTATAATTTAAACTCACTGGCTCCACCATCCATAACTCTGCTATGCGAATTTGCTATGCAAGACTGAGCAACTTGCTTGTTTCTAGTAGAGAGAAAAGTAATTTCGGATTCATTGTTGAGGTGGGTGAAAGTAGGTATGCTCAAAACATGTCTCTCGTTTGCAGCAAATTTTTAGCTCCCAAACCACATCCGTACTAGCTGGAATACTTTAGATTTCATCCTGTGTGTGTACGAAGCGAGTAAATTGAGCTAAGCTTATCTCCAAGTAGATACACAAATCTTTTTTAAAAAAAGATACAAAAAATCCTTGGCATTTTTTTTTACCTTTGATCTGAAATTCTTTAAATTATGGCTGTGTAGCATCAGTGGCCTCGCACCACATATTTCAGCCAGATTTTTTAGCAGGAATAGGCAGTGTAAATAGCACCCGCCTCCGCCCATGCATACAGATCCCCCCAAATTAGATCCGCACACCACACAAAGCATCCCCTTCCATGTATAATTTATCCCAAGTCATTTCTACAGTGGCGACGCTACTTTTGTTTGGAAATGATACGCTGGACTAAGTATCATCGTCGCACCGTTTTGCTGAGCGAACAAAGAATACAGCAGTAATCTGCGATTGGAACAGCATCACTTTATTCAATTAGACGTTCCAGTGCTTGGCCTGCAAAAGCCTCCAGACAATAAGAAATCCCCACTTGCTTGCCAGCCTGTCCGTTGATTCCTTTTAATTTGCTGTGGTTTCTCTGTTGCCCTAACACACCTTCTCCTCTTCTAAACCAGCTCACCACTGGGGCCATTACGTTTAAATATGCCCCATCACATAACCCAGCACCAAACTCTTTGTGCGTTTTCATACTCTTGAATATTGCAAGGAGCCAATGTGGTGTAGAGTCCCGTGGCACAGAATGGTAAAGCTGCAGTACTGCAGTCGGAGCCCTCTGCTCACAACCTGAGTTCGATCCCAGCGGAAGCTGGGTTCAGGTAGCCGGCTCAGGTTGACTCAGCCTTCCATCCTTCCGAGGTCGGTCAAATGAGTCCCCAAGCTTGCTGGGGGGAAAGTGTAGATGACCGGGGAAGGCAATGGCAAACCACCCCGTAAAAAGTCTGCCATGAAAACGTTGTGAAAGCAACGTAATTGCAGAGTCAGAAACGACTGGTGCTTGGAAAGGGACTACCTTTACCTTTTTTACTGTGATGTAGTGGTTGAGCGGCAGACTCTTATCTGGAGAACCAGGTTTGATGCCCCACTCCTCCACATGGAGCCTGCTGGGGGTTCTTGGGCCAGTCATGGTTCTCTCAGAGCTCTCTTACCCCACCTACCTCACAAGGTTGTGGGGAGAGGAAGGGAAGGCAATTGGGGTAGAGAAAAGTGGGGCATACAAAGCAGCTCTTTTTCTTCTTCTACCTACGTATTCCTCTCCACTGATTGCATCAAGAACCCCTTCATCATCCCTTGCCTTCACTGATGAGATATGTTACTTGCCTACCTCGCTACTTAAACCTCTCAGCTCTCTCTGTCATTCAGCCGCTCTGACTACCTCCTCTGGGCTTCAAAAGCACTGGTCCTCTTTACTACATGTTTCTACATCTACATGTGTAGATGACCGGGGAAGGCAATGGCAAACCACCCTGTAAACGTCTGCCAAGAAAACGTTGTGATGCAACGTCACCCCATGGATCGGTATTGACTCAGTGCTCGAACAGGGGACTATTTTGACCTTTACTACATGTTCTGCTTGTTCTTCTTGCTTCCTGCACTGAGTTTCAAGCCCTCAGACACTTTGCTTTCAGATCAGGATCCGGCCACTCCACTCATTTTGGGCAACTCTTAAATTGAGTCCTGGTTGCTTCCACATGGATTTCTGGCTCTGAATCCTACCCCCCCCCCACACACACACACACCCCAACTGAAGTGGTTCTATACTGAGCTCCTTCAATGGTTCCCCTACCTCTGTTCTGCAGTTTCCCTGACCTGCTGCTTGGGTGTGATTGCTCCCCAACAACTGTGCCCACAAGTTTTGAGGAAATGTCTCTGCACCTCCCCACTCACGTTAACTGCTACGTCCTGCACCATTTCCCCTTGAGATCGACATTCCCCACCTCTGTCACTGGCAGAATTTTAGCCTTTTTGAATATATATATATCAGTAGTAGATATATCATTATATGAGACTACAGTGATGTTCTTATGACTGATTTTTAAAACCTGCAAAAAAGTCTGCTGCATTGCCAGGTCCAATTCAAGAAATATGTGGTAATGTTGGGGGTGGAGCCAGAAGACTTTGGGGGTGGAGTCAGGAGCAAGGTTGTGACAAGCATAAATTGAACTCCAAAGGGAGTTCTGGCCCTCACATTTAAAGGGACTGCACACCTTTTAAATGTCCTCCCTCCATTGGAAATAATGAAGGATGGGGCACTTGCTTTTGGGGCTCATAGAACTGGACCCCCTGGTCCAATCTTTTTGAAACTTGGAGGGTGTTTTGAGGAGAGGTGCTGGATGCATTGCTGAAATTGTGGCGCCTCTACCTCAAAAAACAGCTTCCCCAGAGTCCCAGATACCCAGGGATTAATTCTCCATTATACCCTATGGGAATTTATCTCCATAGGGAATAATGGAGTGCCCAGTAGACACTTTCCTCCATCCCCCTCCCCACTGCTTTCTGATTATTCTGAAGCAGAGGTAGGGCCTCCAAACCGGGGGATCCCCTGACCCCACGTGGGGTCTGGCAGCCCTAACTGGAGGTGGGGAAGGGGATGCGGGCGTGAGGGGAGAGCAGGGAGGAAATCTTTATGAGGGGGCACTGTTGTTGCCGCGAAGGCCTGTGTATTCCCAGTAGCAAGGTGAGCAAAAGAGCAGCCCTTGTGCAGAAAGAACCCTGTCCCTTTAACTGCCCTTCTTGAACGCTTTCTTGACTACAGCCTCATTTTCCTGTTTTCGCAGATGTGGAATTCTCTTCCTGCTGACATTAGACTTATCTCCCCCTCCCTCTTTGACTTGCTTTTCTTTTTTCATCCCTCGTCTCCTCTGACCTCTCTCTCTTTCACTTCATCCACTTTCCCTCAGCAGTACTTTAATCCCACTTGTCTCCTTCTTATTTCGAGAGACGCTTTCTCCAGTTGCACTGTTTTTCCCCCCAGCGCAATTTCACCTCTGTCCTTCCCTTTCTCAATCTTCAGCTTGATTCTTGACAAGTTTCCCTCCCTCCCCCCCCCCATCTCGTCACCCTCTTCTTTTGTATCATGCCTGCTTAGATTGTAAGCCTGCGGTCAGGGATCTATCTATTCATTTTACTTCTGTTCAGCACATCGTATATTACAGGCACTGTACTGAATTATGACGGTCCTTCTGCATTAAAGGTCAGATTTTTCAAAGGGGGGGAAATCATTTAGGTATATTGCTTATGTGGAAAGTCAGTGGTGCAGATCCAAAAGGCAACCAAAACCTTTGCTTCCTTGGTTTGCATTGTAACAGTATTTGGGTGATAAAACGAGAATAAGAAGGAGGGGGCTTCCTCAAGAACATAAGAGAAGCCATGTTGGCTCAGGCCAATGGCCCATCCAGTCCAACATTCTGTGTCATTCTGAAAGAACTCAAAGTTGAACTTGTGGATCTTCTAACAAAAATCTGTAATCTTTCATTGAAATCTGCCTCCGTTCCTGAGGACTGGAAGGTAGCAAATGTCACCCCCATCTTTAAAAAGGGTTCCAGAGGAGATCCGGGAAATTACAGGCCAGTCAGTCTGACTTCAATACCGGGAAAGTTGGTAGAAAGCATTATCAAGGACAGAATGAGTAGGCACATGGATGAACACGGGTTATTGAGGAAGACTCAGCATGGGTTCTGTAAGGGAAGATCTTGCCTCACTAACCTGTTACATTTCTTTGAGGGAGTGAACAAACATGTGGACAAAGGAGACCCGATAGATGTTGTTTACCTTGACTTCCAGAAAGCTTTTGATAAATTTCCTCATCAAAGGCTCCTTAGAAAGCTTGAGAGTCATGGAGTAAAAGGACAGGTCCTCTTGTGGATCAAAAACTGGCTGAGTAATAGGGAGCAAAGAGTGAGTATAAATGGGCAGTCTTCGCAGTGGAGGACGGTAAGCAGTGGGGTGCCGCAGGGCTCGGTGCTGGGTCCCATGCTCTTTAACTTGTTCATAAATGATTTAGAGTTGGGAGTGAGCAGTGAAGTGGCCAAGTTTGCGGATGACACTAAATTGTTCAGGGTGGTGAGAACCAGAGAGGATTGTGAGGAACTCCAAAGGGATCTGTTGAGGCTGGGTGAGTGGGCGTCAACGTGGCAGATGCGGTTCAATGTGGCCAAGTGCAAAGTAATGCACATTGGGGCCAAGAATCCCAGCTACAAATACAAGTTGATGGGGTGTGAACTGGCAGAGACTGACCAAGAGAGAGATCTTGGGGTCGTGGTAGATAACTCACTGAAAATGTCAAGACAGTGTGCGTTTGCAATAAAAAAGGCCAACGCCATGCTGGGAATTATTAGGAAGGGAATTGAAAACAAATCAGCCAGTATCATAATGCCCCTGTATAAATCGATGGTGCGGTCTCATTTGGAGTACTGTGTGCAGTTCAGGTTGCCGCACCTCAAAAAGGATATTATAGCATTGGAGAAAGTCCAGAAAAGGGCAACTAGAATGATTAAAGGGCTGGAACACTTTCCCTATGAAGAAAGGTTAAAACGCTTGGGATTCTTTAGCTTGAAGAAACATCGACTGCAGGGTGACATGATAGAGGTTTACAAGATAATGCATGGGATGGAGAAAGTAGAGAAAGAAGTACTTTTCTCCATTTCTCACAATACAAGAACTTGTGGGCATTCCATGAAATTGCTGAGCAGACAGGTTACAACAGATAAAAGGAAGTACTTCTTCACCCAAAGGGTGATTAACATGTGGAATTCACTGCCATAGGAGGTGGTGGCAGCCACAAGCATAGCCACCTTCATGAGGGGTTTAGATAAAAATATGGAGCAGAGGTCCATCAGTGGCTATTAGCCACAGTGTGTGTGTGTGTGTGTGTGTGTATAAATTTTGCCACTGTGTGACACAGAATGTTGGACTGGATGGGCCATTGGCCTGATCTCACATGGCTTCTCTTATGTTCTTATGTCACACAGTGGTCAAGAAAACCCAGTGCCATCAGGAGGCCCACCAATGGGACCAAGATGCTAGAAGCCTTCCCATTGTTGCCAGGGCTGACCCTAGAATGTCTGGCACCCTTTTTTGTTTTTCAGTCGCAGAGTCAAGTACAACTCTTTGCGACCCCATGGACAAAGTCACGCCAGGCCCTCCTGTCTTCCACCATCCTCCAAAGTCTGCTCAAATTCGTGTTTGTTACATCAGTAATGCTGTCCAGCCATCTCATCTTTTGCCATCCCCTTCTTCTTTTGCCTTCTGTCTTTCCCAGCATCAGAATCTTCTCCAGTGAGTGCTCCTTTCTCATTTGGTGGCCAAAGTATTTGAGCTTCCGCTTCAGCATCTGACCTTCCAGGGAATAGTCTGGGTTGATTTCCCTTAGGACTGACTGATTTGATCTTCTTGCAGTCCAAGGGACTCTCAAGATTCTTCTCCAGCATCACAGCTCAAAAGCATCTATTCTTCTGCGCTCGGCCTTCTTTATGATCCAGCTCTCACAGCCATACTTTACTATTGGGATACCATCACTTTGATGATACGGACTTTTGTTGGTAGGGTGATGTCTCCACTTTTTATTATACTGCCCAGGTTCACCATAGCTGTCCTCCCAAGGAGCAAACGTCTTTTAATTTCATGGCTACAGTCACCATCTGCAGTAATCTTGAATCCCAGAAATGTGAAGTCTGTCACTACTTCCATGTCTTCCCCTTCTATTTGCCATGGTGTGATGGGGCCAGATGCCATGATCTTAGTTTTTTTGATGATGAGTTTCAAGCCTAGTTTTGTGCTCTCCTCTTTCACCCTCAACAAGAGGTTCTTTGATCCTCCTCACTTTCTGCCATTAGAGTGGTATCATCTGCATATCTGAGGTTGTTGATGTTTTTCTCGGAGATTTTAATTCCGGCTTCTGCTTCATCCAGGCCAGTATTCCACATGATGTACTCAGCATATAAATTAAATAAGCAGGGTGACAATATACATCCTTGTCGAACTCCTTTTCTTTTCCTATTCAGTTGCTCCATGAGAGCATCTGGCACCCTAGGCAAAGCTAATTTCTGGTGCCCCCGCCCTACACTGATAACATCACTGAGACACATTGGGGGTACCCAGTTTGGCGTCCCAGAAGGCCAGCGCCCTTGGCAATTGCCTAGTTTGTCTAGTGGCAGGGCTGGTCCTGACTGCTGTCCTCCCAAGCACCAAAAATACAGAGCATCACTGCCCCAGACAGAGATCCATCTGTACCTTGTGGCTAATAGCCACTGATGGACCTCTGCTCCAGATGTTTATCCAATCCCCTCTTGAAGTTGCCTATGCTTGTAGCTGCCACCACCTCCCGTGGCAGTGAATTCCATGTGTTAATCACACTTTGGATGAAGAAGCACTTCCTTTCATCCATTCTAACCCGACTGCTCAGCAATTTCATTGAGCGTCCACGAGTTCTTGTGCTGTGAGAAACGGAGATAAGTACTTCTTTCTCTAGCTTCTCCACTGGTCTATCCAGGATCAACCACCATTTAGCTTCTCCTCTTGCAGAACCATCTTTGACAGTGACCACGGGGCTCCATGAAAGAGCAAAGCCCCCTCTATCTACCTAGATGCCTAGTCCAACCAGTCTCAGAACACTCCATAATAACTGCCATGAGTTGGACCAATGGCCATTTGGCTGTCTCATTTTGCCCTCCACCAAACTGCCTTGTGCATGGTCATTCCTCATGGTCATTATGTAACCATGATGCAAATTATCTAAGTGTTTATGCTGGAGTTTGCTTGTTTTTCTGTTCCATTCCTAGTGTTCCCTGTGTGGTAAAGGAAGTTATTTTGAATTGTGTCCTGCCCTGAATACAGCAGTAGGAAGGCAGGCCATAAATAAAAAGCAACAGGCTCGAAGAGGGAGCTTTATAAAAATGAGGGGACTAGTTGGATTTGAAGGAAGCTAACGGAGAGACTCGCGAGGGCAAGATCCTCAGAGGATTGCTTGGAAGCTATTTAAAACCACACTAACTGAAGCTCAGATAAAATGTATTCCCCAGGTTAGGAAAGGTACAGCCAAGTCTAAAAGGACGCCTGCATGGTTAAATGGCACAAGTCAGGGAAGCCATAAAAACAAAAAAGGCTTCTTCTAAAAAGTGGAAGGTCTGCCTCTACGAGGTGAACAGGTAGAAGTGTAGGGTCCGGCAAGGAAGTATAAAGGTAATAATTATGCTAGTGTAAAGAGAATTTAAGAAGTCAAGATAGTAATATTTTTAAATATATATATATATATATATATATATATATATATATATATATATATATATATATATATATATATATATATATATATATATATATATATCTGCAGCAGGAAACTGACCAGAGACATAGTCAGGCCTTTGGATAACCAAGGAATAAAAGGATTGCTAAAGAAAGACAGGGAGATGGCACAGAAGCGCAATAATTTCTTTGCATCTGCATTCACTGTAGAAATTACAACCCAGGTAAGAGAAACTGTTCTGAGGAATGGAGTCCTTACAACTGAGTCAAATTATGTTTAAAAGAGATGGGATCTAGACTTAAGATCTACTGGGGAAATTAAAAACCAGTGAGTTTCTGGACCATAATGGGATCCACCTAAGAGTTCATAGGGAACTCATATATGAATTTGTTGCTCTACTAACTAGTATGTGTATATGCAACTTGTCACTAAAATCAACCACTGAACTGGAGGACTAGAAAGTAGCAAACATTACACCAAATTTTGAAAAAGGGGCCAGATGGAAGCCAGGATATTTCAGGGCTGTTAGCATAATGTTTGTCCAGGTCAAATTAATAGAAACTGAAATCAAAAATTATTAGGCACACAGAGGAAATAAGCCTGCTGAGAGAAAATCAGTGCGGTTTCTGCAAAATGAAGACCTGTCCCCAAGGCCGGCCCTGCCACTAGGCAAATTAGGCAATTTCCTAGGGCGCCAGCCTTCTGGGGGCACCAAATTGAGCCCTCCATGTGACTCGGTGATGCTATCAGTGTGGCAGAAGTTAGCCTTGCCTAGGGTGCTAGGCAGTCTAGGGTCAGCCCTGCCTGCCCCACCAACCTTCTGGAATTCTTTGAGAAAGTGAACAAGCATGTAGATAAAAGTGATCAGGTAGATATTATCTCCTTGGACTTTCAAAGGCTTTTGACAAGGTACTTTACCAAAAACTCCTCAATAAGCTAAGCCAGGGGTGGCCAACGGTAGCTCTCCAGATGTTTTTTGCCTACAACTCCCATCAGCCCCATCCAGATGGCTGGGGCTGATGGGAGTTGTAGGCAAAAAACATCTGGAGAGCTACCGTTGGCCAACCCTGAGCTACGCAGTCATAGGATAAGAGGGCAGGTTCTCTTATGGACTAAAAATTGGTTTGATGAAAGGAAGCAAAGAGTGGGAACACATGGACAGTTCTCAGAATGGAGGGAAGTAAGCAATGGAGTTCCACAAGGATTGGTCTTGGAGCTTGCACTATTTAATTTGTTCATAATGATCAGGAACAGGTGGTGAGAAGTGTAGCAGCCAAGTTTGCAGATGACACAAAATTATTCAGGATGATGAAAACCGAAGCTGACATGAAGAGCTCCAGGAAGATCTACACAAATTGGGTGAACAGGCAACAACATGGCAAATAAAGTTCAGTGTCAGCAAGTGTAAGTTGATGCAAATTAGAACAAAAAACTTCAACTTTAAGTACATGCTAATGGGGTCTAAACTTGCTGAGACTGAGAAGGAATGAGACCTTGGGGTCACAGTGGATGTCTCGATGAAAATGTTAACCCAATGTGCCATACCAATGAAAAAAAGGCTAGGGATTATTAGGAAAGAGACTGAAAATAGAACTGATATTATAATGTCCCTGAATAAGTCTATTGTGCAGTCTCATCTGGAATACTGTGTGCTGTTTTGGCCACTGTAACTCAAAAAGAGAATTGCAGAGCTGGGGAAAGTACAGAAAAGGGCAACCGAGATGATTAAAGAGTCGGAATACCCTTTCTCTGAGGAAAAACTGAACAATCTGGAACTTTTCAGTTTTGAAAAGAGGCAACGAAAGGGGAATAATACTGGTTTATACAATTATACATGGGATAGAAAGAGCGGGCAGCGAGAACTTTCTTTTCTCCCTCTCCCAAGATACTATAGTTGGGAGGCATGTAATAAAGTTGACGGGCAGTAGATCCAGGTCAGACAAAAGAAAATACTTTGCACATGAAGTGATCAAAATGTGAAATTCACTGCCAGAGAATGTAGTGATTTCCACAGGCACAGCTGGCTGGAAAAAGGTATTAGATGGATACATGAAGGATAAGTCCATCTTTGGCTACTAGCTGTGATAAGCAAAGGGAGCCACCATATTCAGCGGCAGTGGTGGTAGACTGGAAAGTGTGTGTTCAAGTCTCAGAGAACAGATGGAGATCCCCTAAAGCAGGTTTCCCAAACTTTTCCCCTCTGTGGCCCGGTTCCTTCCCCGTGGTCTGGGTGGAGGATGCTCAGGGAGTGATACAGATGTTTTCCCCGCCCTCTCTGATGTTTCTGAACATCAGAGAGGGATGGGGGAGGGCTTCTGGCCAGCGCGCAGTCTCAGTATTGCTCCCTGATCTTCCTCCAGATGGAGGATGATCAGGGAGGGATGCAGACACTGTGCGCCAGCCAAGACCTTTCCCCGCCCTTTCTGATGTTTCCAAACATCAGAGAGGGACAAAGGAGGGCTTCTGGCCAGCACGCAGTGTCTGTAGCGCTCTCTGAGTGCTACAGGCGGCGGTGGCATGGGGGGGGGGCAGGGATCAGGGGCTGGAGTGCAGCATGCAGCACCAAAGATAAATAGAGAGGGGAGGGGGGGGCTGTCAGGCTGCACCCTGGTGACCCAGTATTGAGGCTTTCATGGCCCAGTACTGGGTCATGACCCTGCAAATGGGAAACGCTGCCCTAGGGTTTTCAAGGCAAGAGATAAAAAGAGACGGTGTGCCATTGGCTATCTTTGCATAGTGACCCTGGAATTCCTTGGTGGTCACCCATCAGATACTAACCTGGGATGGTTAGCTTCCAAGATCTGATGAGATCGCGCTACCCTGGGCCCATCCAAGTCTGGGCTCAGAGGCAGTAAACCTCTGAATAGGCATGCCAGGAGGCAACATCAGGAGAAGGCTTAGGCCTCTGTGTCCTGTTTTGGGGCCTTCATAGTAACTTGTATGAGAAAGGATTTTGGACTAGATGACCACAAGTTTGATCCAGCCAGGATCTTACATTCTTCAGGTGGAGGAGAAGGGTCAATTTTTTGGGAGAGCAAAGGTGAACTTGTTGGCCAATTACTTCTGAGGTTCAGACAAAGATCATGATCCCAAGGACTGACAAGCCAAAGACCATAAGAGGCAACGCATGCGAAAGAAAAAGGAAAGAAAGAATTAAGAAGCTCAAAGATACTGTGCCACAGTTTCTAAAAAGGTGACAGAATATAAGAGTAATTTAATTTGTGACTTACACTTTAGGGCTCAGACTCTACACGGGCAGCAAGACTGTCCATTCAGGGTAGCTGATTTGCGTACAATCAGGTCTATGGATGCAAAATGTCCTGCACTTCAACTAGATGACACTGCTCAAAGGATAACCTTCTCCAGGTTCCATGGGCAACCTTCAGATGAAACAATGCCCCCAGTTCCAACCATTTAAGTTTAATAATGCTCTTTTAACAGCCAAAAAGGAAAAAAAAAAGCCATTCAGATATAATTCCGGTTTACACTGATGTTTATTTACCTGCTGGGGTCCATTCCTTAATCACTGCGACCCTCCCAAATTTAAATGGAAAGGAGCCCGCCAGGCTGTGACAGGAATGTCAACTAATTATCTTTTAAAACCCTTGCAAATCTCTGGCGCTATGTTCAGCCTGATTGTTCTTGCAGCTCTCCAGAGGAATACGGGCTCGGTGTGGAAATGGGGAACAAGCTTGCTCTCTCCCTTTTTTTTCCTTTTGTTTAACAACAAAACAAATGAGTTAGATTAGCCACAACAACCCCGGCCCCAGGCACTGCTTCGGAATTAATGAGCGACTGGAGCGTCGAGGCCCTTGGCAAAACTCTGCCGCTCGGTCATCACTCCTCCAAAACAGCCATGGCCTCGATGGTTTTGATGAAGGCAGCTTTGCCCTTCCATAAGCCAGAGTCAAAACCATTTTTTTAATAACGCCGCATTCGCTCTGCATTCTCCCCCCCCCCCCCTTCCTCCTAAGGAAGCATTAGCGCTGTCACATTGGGAGATTTCCCATGTAATCCTTTGGATAGCTACAGATAATATCAGCTGTCTTCTCTGCAAACTAATCTACTCTAGTTCTCATAATAAAACAGATTATATGCTTGGTGGTGAAATAAAATTAAAAAAATAAAGCAGGTGTGATGAGAGCTTACCAGTAGATCAAAAGATTTAACCGCAACTTCAATTGTAGCGATTAGTGCAAGGAGAAAATGGAGAGGATTTTAGAAAATGAGCCCTGCATTATTGCTATTATTCATGATTTCCACAGCACTTTCAAGGTACAATTACAAGTCTTACTTCAAGCATCCTCACAACAACCTGGTGAAGGAGATTATTAACATTCTTGTTGCCAGATGTTCCCAGTCCCCCGCCAAAGGCCATCCGGCAAATTGGGAGAAGCAAGCAGAGACAAGTTGAAACTCGTCCAGTTGATTCGGCTCCATTAGAACAGAACTACCTTTCAGGTCTTTCCAAGATACTGTTGCCTGCCCACCATCCCATTTACGCAACCTTTCATTGTATAAGCAGTCACATATGGGTGGAATGTCTGAAAGATGAGTAGGCACATTGAGGAGTCTTTGTTCTTTGCAGCAAAACGAGGCTCGTGCCCTGAGTTGAAGCAACATTAGGAAGAACTCCTTCCTTGGAGGTTTTTAAACGGAGGCTAAATGGCCATCTGACAGCGATGAAGATCCTGTGAATTTGGAGTAGGTATTTGTGGGTTTCCTGCATTGTGCAGGGGGTTGGACTAGTTGACCCTGGAGGTTCTTTCCAACTCTATGATTCTATGATCCTCTGTGTCACATTATCCGTTACCCTGTCTGCAAGTGGGAATGTTACTGCCTCATCTCACAGGGCTATTTTGTGGATGCCGTGCTCAGTGGTAGAGTATCTGCTTTACATGCAGAAGGCCCCAGGTTCAATCCCCACCATCTTCAGTTATTTATTTTATTTATTCATTTACTATTTTAGATTTATAATCCGCTCTTTTCTCAGTGGGCTCACCCTTTCCTCAACAGGCTCAGTGCAGGTAACAAGAATCAATAAATATACAATGCCTACAGTGCCCAGAGATCATGCACAAGCACCCTGGCTCACCCCCCACATCACTGTTGGCTTGGGATCACAGTGCTGACATGTGCAGGAAGTGTGCGTTCTCCCCGCCTCGCCATGATCAAGAACATCCGGAAAACAAGAATTTCTGATTATGAGGAAAAAGATTATGAACATACACTTCATAAGAACATAAGAGAAGCCATGTTGGATCAGGCCAATGGCCCATCCAGTCCAACACTCTGTGTCACACGGTGGCAAAAAATTTTATATATACACACACACTGTGGCTAATAGCCACTGATGGACCTGTGCTCCATATTTTTATCTAAACCCAAAGCCAGTTTGGTGTAGTGGTTAAGTGTGTAGACTCTTATCTGGGAGAACCAGGTTTGATTCCCCACACACTTGAAGGTGGCTATGCTTGTGGCTGCCGCCACCTCCTGTGGCAGTGAATTCCACATGTTAATCACCCTTTGGGTGAAGAAGTACTTCCTTTTATCCGTTTTAACCTGTCTGCTCAGCAATTTCATCGAATGCCCACGAGTTCTTGTATTGTGAGAAAGGGAGAAAAGTACCTCTTTCTCTACTTTCTCCATCCCATGCATTATCTTGTAAACCTCTATCATGTCACCCCGCAGTCGACGTTTCTCCAAGCTAAAGAGTCCCAAGCGTTTCAACCTTTCTTCATAGGGAAAGTGTTCCAGCCCTTTAATCATTCTAGTTGCCCTTTTCTGGACTTTCTCCAATGCTATAATATCCTTTTTGAGGTGCGGCGACCAGAACTGCACACAGTACTCCAAATGAGACCGCACCATCGATTTATACAGGGGCATTATGATACTGGCTGATTTGTTTTCAATTCCCTTCCTAATAATTCCCAGCATGGCGTTGGCCTTTTTTATTGCAAACGCACACTGTCTTGACATTTTCAGTGAGTTATCTACCACGACCCCAAGATCTCTCTCTTGGTCAATCTCTGCCAGTTCACACTTCATCTGCACATAGGTGCAATGCTCGAAAGCCAGCAAGCATGCCAGGGCCAGCACTCTCGTGCCCCCTCTTGCTTCTCTGAGCATGGCCAATGTGCAGAGGAATCGCTGAAGTTCTACTATTTGGTAACAGTGTTGATCACAGTGTTGAATTTCAGCCTGCTTTGAATCTGTTGTACTCCTCCTTTACAAGAGCCAAGTTGTATCTTGTGGGAACGCCCAGACCATGTCTGTAGCATGGAGCTCCTTTTGCCAAACTCGGCAGTTTCTCCAGTTGCGGTCAGCCAGTGTTGCTCACTCGACTGGGCAAAATGTTCTTGATCGCTCCAGTATTTGGGGATTGGCAAGGCATACCAGCATGTCAGCACAGGGGCAGGCAGTGGCAAACCATTTCTAAACATCTTTTCCCCTTGAAAACCTCGCTGGGAATCAGCATAAGTCAGAGGTGACTTGACAGTAAAAAGTGGTATCACAGACTGTAGCTTTTATTTAGGCATTGTTTTACGAGCTTTTGATTCCAGAGGGGTCACTGTGTTAGTTTATTGTTGCAAAACAAAACAGAATTTTAGTGGCACCTTAAAGACTAAGGAAGAGGAGGAGGAGGAGGAAGAAGAAGAAGAAGAAGAAGAAGAAGAAGAAGAAGAAGAAGAAGAAGAAGAAGAAGAAGAGGAAGAAGAAGAAGAAGAAGAAGAAGAAGAAGAAGAAGAAGAAGAAGAAGAAGAAGAGGAGGAGGAGGAGGAGACTGGCATCATAGCCCACAATTCTCCTGGTTGTAGGGATCAGTGAATCCCAGAGGAAGAAGAAGAAGAAATTGGATTTATATCCCGCCCTCCACTCTGAATTTCAGAGTCTCAGAGCGGCTCACAATCTCCTTTACCTCCCTGCTCCCCACAACAGACACCCTGTGAGGTGAGTGGGGCTGAGAGGGCTCTCACAGCAGCTGCCCTTTCAAGGACAACTCCTACAAGAGCTATGGTTGACCCAAGGCCATCCCAGCAGGTGCAAGTGGAGGAGCGGAGAATCAAACCCGGTTCTCCCAGATAAGAGTCCGCACACTTAACCACTACACCAAACTGGCTCTCTGACATTTATTCCAGTCAGAGCTCACTTGCAGAAGGAGAGGGGGAAAGGAGGAGTTGAGCAAAGAGAGAATCAGCCATGATTCTCTAGTTATGAATCAGCTGTGATTCTCTAGTGCCACTGGGCTCAAACTTAGTTTTATAGTTATAACGTAAGGAATGGTGAGAGTGATTAGAGGTTTCTAGCCTTTTGGGTGATGGGTCTAGAAGCTTTGCTTGCATTTTTGCTGGCTGGTTAGTTTTCATTTTTAAATATGGTGGTTCTGCTCTTCTTCCCACATAATTCAGTGTTGCCTTATTTATTGACGACTTCATACTACTGCGTGATTATCACTGTTGTTGGGTTGGTTTTTTTTTAGAGAAGTTTTTATAAATTCCTTAAGTTAAAAAAATATTAGATCTGCTGAAAGTTTGTATCACTACTTAGTCTTTAAGCTGCCACTGAACTGGCATTTCTTCATTTGACCCTCGCTGCTACTGCTAATATAAAACAATCACCACGATTATCTGATTTTGAATCACATTGTCACTCTTGCATCACTCCAGAGAACTTGCCCTCATTCATCTTCCCTCTGTCAATTCAGAGGAATGACCTTTTCCAAAGTATCCTGTCTGCAGTCAAAATCAGATACGCAATGTCATTTCGTAATGACTTAATAGCACAGCATTATCTCTTCTGAAGTAACAAGACATGAAGATGCCTTTCCATGCCTGAAGTCATATCAACCTTCATTACTACGCTATTTGGCAGCATAGGAGGGCATTAGCAACTGTTGGACACCAGGCCAACGCTTTTGCTTCAGGGGAAATAGAGCGAACCGCGGTTCTGGTGACAAAATCTTCTGGCAGGAGACCAAGAGAGAAGAGCTTGGGCTTTGGCCATCCTCGCTTCCCTTTTCTCAAAGTGTCCTTCTAGCCAACACCAGGATGACCTTCCCCGTCATGAGGCTTTGGCCAGTCAAATGGAATCCAAAATATATGTGTGGTTAATAATTCCAATTTACTGCTCTTGGAGTTACTGAGATTTCATGGGTGATTAGCATGTGAACCACTACTGAATTTTTGGTGCAGATGAAAGAACTCCCCGTGGTTGATATGACGGAGGTGAACATTTCACTAAGAACCACGAATGTCCCCAAATGACAAGCACCTTATGCACATTTCTAACAACAGAAATTGATTCTGCCCCAAAATGAAATGGTCTTCCTAACCCATACCGGCTGTTATACATCAGGTGCCTTATCTCCCAAGAACTGGCATGCAGAAGGTCTCAGGTTCAATCCCTGGCATCTCCATTTCAAAGGAACAGGCAGTATGTAATGGAAATATTGCAGCTTGAGACCCTGGAGAGCTGCTGCCATGGCCGTAGTCAGCAGAGGGCATTGGGGGCTGTGCCCCCCATTGAATCATAAGAACACAAGCGAAGCCATGTTGGATCAGGCCAATGGTCCATCCAGTCCAACACTCTGTGTCACACAGCGGCAAAAAAATCCCAGGTGCCATCAGGAGGTCCAACAGTGGGGCCAGGACATCTGTGACAGATTCTATAGGGGGCACTGCTCCCAGTGCCCTCTGCTGGCTATGGCCTTGGCTGCTGCCAGCTGGAGTCGACAGTACTGACGTTGATGGCCCAAAGGTCTGGATCAGAATAAGACAGCTTCGTGTGTTCAACAGTGGCACAGAGGGATAGCTATTCCGTCTTCATGTCAGGAGTATTTTTGGCAAGGATTGGCTGAAATGGATGAGGAAAAGCATACAAATGAAGGCATTGAACAAGGATGCAGATTTAAGACCAATCTAAAGGTGACCTTGGATGTGGAAGTAAAAGATCTGAACAAACAAAAATAAAATGCAGATTCTGTTTTTTTTAACCGAAGGATGACTTATTTAAGAGAGATAGCAGGTAATCCTGGAGGTGAGATAAATAAAAGCAAGTAGATGGTTGTTTTTAATGCTGTTGAAGAATTTATGAGAAAGAAAAGGTTGCTTTTATTGGTTATAAAAAATGACTGTGGCGGGCAGGAGACAGAGAGCGTCAGCGTAAGGACAGGCCATTCCAGGGGAATCTATGCCGCTGCTGCAAGTCATACTAATGATTCAATGTCAACAAAGGAGTGACTCTTGAAACCCTTACATCTCAAGGATGGAACTCGAGATATACTAGATAAAAGTGACAAATCATAGCGTTCCCAGGGAAGGTGCATAATGCTATTGGCACTCAGGCAGCAGACGCCTGAGAGAGAAGGTATGAGGATGACCCGGAACTGGCACAGCTCCTGAAAATATGGAAGGTGTGGGAGGTACACAGGTTACTGCACATCTGGTGCACGAGTTATGCTCCAATTAACACAGGAGGCACCACTGCTGTCTTACTCACGGGGTGCACAAGGAGCTGTGTGATGTGCTCAGACCCTTGGTCTTAAAAGAGGTTTGCCAACCTCCAGGTGGCACCTGGCAATCTCATAGAGTCATAGAGTTGGAAGGGGCTGTAGAGGACATCTAGTTTGACCCCCACCTCAACGCAGGATCAGCCTAGAGCATCCCTGACAAGCAATGTTCCCTCTAAGCTGAGTTAGTGTGAGCTGGCTCACCATTTTTTAGCCTCCAGTTCACACGTTTTTGTCTTCGCTCCAGAAAAATGGCCTCAGAACAGAGCTAAGTTATGCAGGAGCTCACCACTTTAATGCCAGTGGCTCACAAAGTAGAATTTTTGCTCACAAGACTTCACAGCTTAGAGAGAGTATTGCTGACAAGTATTCATCCAGCCACTGCTTGAAGACTGCCAGTGAGGGGGAGCTTGCCACCTCCCTTGGTAGCTGATTCTGCTGTTGAACAACCTTTACGGTAAAAGAGTTTTTCAAACAATCCAGTCAATACCTTCCCACTCTTAATTTAAACCCATTATTACGAGCCCTTTCCTCTGCTGCCAACAGGAACAGTTCCCTGTCCTCCTCTGGACAGTTTGGTGTAGTGGTTAAGTGTGCAGACTCTTATCTGGGAGAACCGGGTTTGATTCCCCACTCCTCCACTTGCAGCTGCTAGAATGGCCTTGGGTCAGCCATAGCTCTGGCAGAGGTTGTCCTTGAAAGGGCAAATGCTGTGAGAGCCCTCTCCAGCCCCACCCACCTCACAGGGTGTCTGTTGTGGGGGAGGAAGGTAAAGGAGATTGTGAGCCGCTCTGAGACTCTTCGGAGTGGAGGGCGGGATATAAATCCAATATCTTCATCTACCTCACAGGGTGTCTGTTGCGGGGGAGGAAGGTAAAGGAGATTGTGAGCCGCTCTGAGACTCTTTGGAGTGGAGGGCGGGATATAAATCCAATATCTTCATCTACCTCACAGGGTGTCTGTTGCGGGGGAGGAAGGTAAAGGAGATTGTGAGCCGCTCTGAGACTCTTCGGAGTGGAGGGCGGGATATAAATCCAATATCTTCATCTACCTCACAGGGTGTCTGTTGCGGGGGAGGAAGGTAAAGGAGATTGTGAGCCGCTCTGAGACTCTTCGGAGTGGAGGGCGGGATATAAATCCAATATCTTCATCTACCTCACAGGGTGTCTGTTGTGGGGGGGAGGAAGCGAAAGGAGATTGTGAGCCGCTCTGAGACTCTTCGGAGTGGAGGGCGGGATATAAATCCAATATCTTCATCTACCTCACAGGGTGTCTGTTGTGGGGGGGAGGAAGCGAAAGGAGATTGTGAGCCGCTCTGAGACTCTTCGGAGTGGAGGGCGGGATATAAATCCAATATCTTCATCTACCTCACAGGGTGTCTGTTGTGGGGGGGAGGAAGCGAAAGGAGATTGTGAGCCGCTCTGAGACTCTTCGGAGTGGAGGGCGGGATATAAATCCAATATCTTCTTCTTCTTCTTAAATGACAGCCCTTCAAATACTTCTAGAGGGTCATTGTGTCTCCCTTCAGCTTCCTATTCTCCATACTGAACATTCCCAAATCCCTCATTCTCAGGGGTGGAATTCTAGCGAGAGCTCCTTTGCATATTAGGTCACGCATCCCTGATGTAGCCAATCCTCCAAGAGCTTACAAAAAAGAGCCTTGTAAGCTCTTGGAGGATTGGCTACATCAGGGGTGTGGCCTAATATGCAAAGGAGCTGCTGCTAGAATCCCACCCCTGCTCATTCTCCCACTATTGCAATTGATCTCCAGGAAACCGAGATCAGTTTCCCAGGAGGAAAGGGCTGTTTTGGAGGGTGGGCTCTATGGCATTATACCATGATGCAATCCCTCCCTTCCCTGGCCCCTGCCCTCCCCAGGGTCCACCCCCAAAACCTCCAGGTAGTTCCCAATCAATAGCTGGCAGCCCCACCTATTATGGTCAGTCTCGTCTACGCTAATTGGGAATGAGTCTCTGGGGTCTCAGAAGGAGGTCTTTCACATCTCCTACATTATCCTTTATGCTGCAGATTGAGTCTAGGACTATTGACATGCAAACCAGGTTTTTACCATTGAGCAGGGCTGGCAGGGGTCATTTTGTACAAATAGAGGTGGTGGAGCTCATTGGCACAACTCATTAACATATGTCACTCTCCCCCAGCCCAAAGCACCCCGATGCAAGAAAGGAGAGCCCTGGGCAAGCAAGGCCAGCTTGGGCTGGCTAGAGATCCAGCAAGCCCAAGCAGGCCTCGCTCGCCTGAGGCTCTCCTGAGCGCACCCCCCACAGTCAAAAGGCTAGCAAGCCACCCGCTGCCCAAAATCACATAAGAAATGGAGAAAGTGTGGTACGGGCTTCTCCAGGGGTTGAGTGCTGCTGGGGGAGTGGCAAAGCTCCCACTCTTCTAATCCGGGATTGTTATGCAGCTGCAGCTGCTATTCAATGGAAAAGGTAGGTGGAGAGGAACCATCAGAAGAGGTGCTGGTTATTACCTTTAAAGCCTATATGGCCTAGGACCTGCCTACCTTAGGGACCGTCTCTTCCCATATGCCCCCCAGAGAGTGCTGTGATCCGGCTCTAGAAATCTGCTTGTAATCCCCGGGCCAAAGGAGGCCCGTTTGAAGTCAACTAGGGACAGGGCCTTCTCGATCACAGCCCCGTGCCGGAAGTGGTCAGGGCCCTGCGGGACATTGGGACAGTTCCGCAGGGCCTGTAAGACAGTCCTCTTCTGGTTGGCTTATAACTGACCGGCATTGAAACTTTGAAATATTGAATATTCTGACGGAAGACTATAAGATAGCACACTGAGACTGATTGATGTATTGATATATTAGTTGTTTTAATTATGTAAATTATTATTGTATTTAATTCTTGAATTTTATTGTTAGAATTTTTATGCTGTGAGCCGCCCTCAGCCCACTTTGGTTTATTTATTTATATTTCATTATATATCCCGCCCTTCCCACCGAAGTGGCTCAGGGCGGCTCACAACACATAAGATCTAACATAAAATTATGAATTTAAAACATCTTACACAGTTAAAACAGTAAAATAAAACATATAACAGCGGTCTATCAAAACTACACTCAGTTTCCAATGCAGTTAGTTGTAAGCCAGCCGGAAGAGGGCTGTCTTACAGGCCCTGCGGAACTGGCCAAGGTCCCGCAGGGCCAGTGGGGCAGGGTAGGGTGGGATATAAATCAAATAAAATGAAATGAAGCAAGGTTCAGGAGCTGTGATCCTGCGAGCTCCTGCTGACTCTGAGGCCTGAGGGCTGGCCCTGTCACCTAGGCAATTGCCTAGGGCGTTGGCTTTGGAGGCACCAAACTGAGCATCCCATGTGACGCAGTGCGGGGGGGAGAGGTGCAGATGCTAGCCTTGCCTAGGGCGCCAGGCGGCCTAGGGCTGGCCCTGCCAATGAGCCACGCCTCAACCCCGTCTCTAAAAGAACAAGCCATGCGCGATGACAGGAAGCAAAGCAGTGTAAGAATCCGTTGCGAAAACAGAACAAAGGGTAGGCTGCAAAATGCTGGAACCGAATCTTTTTTTCGAAGGCCACAGGAAGAAGGGAAATCTGTTGCCGCGTCAATGGGCTTACCCCAGAAACAGAACAAAGGGGGACGTGACATCTCTGCTTTGTTCTTCTTCTTCTCTCTCTCCAGACTGCATTTGGGTATTAGCCAACGCGCTAAATCCATCTTTTTTTTTTTCCATACCATAATTACTGTTGTCATGTGATAGCGTAGTTGGGCGGAACAGCTGCCACAGATTAAATACCAGAGATCAGGGCTTTCCTATCATATTAATGCAACATCTAAAGGCATGCAAACTCGAATTACAAAATCCCATCACCTACCGCTAGAGCTGGCTATAAATGGCTCCCAAGATGGCTTGGGAAGGCATCAGCATGCAGTCAGAATTTTTATAGCAAAGAGTATCCATTCTCCTGATGTTTCAGAGGTTTTATACGCATAAAATGTAAGCTGTGACACTGAAACGGTTATTTATGAACCTCTTGCTACCAACCAAGCGACCTGTAGGAACGTACCATTCTTTCCACATTCTTACAATTCACTTGCTTTTCCTTGTAGCTTTCATTTTCTCCTACCGTTTCTCCCACCACGTTTGCAGCCAACCAGAAAGCATAGCAGATTTAAGAGAAAGGCCGCAGCGAGAAGCTATTGGCCTCCTTTGGTGAAGCCACACTGTCTATGTAAGGCAGGCCTGGAATCCCATCTATGAATGTATGACTCTTCACCTGAAGGCCAGTGGTATTGCTTTCCTAGGGCTGCCGGGTCTGTGTTGGAAGCAACCTGGAAACTTTGGGGGTGGAGCAAGAGTGTGTGGGGTTTGGTTAGGGAAGGAGCCTCAGCATGGTCCAGTGCCATGAAGTCCACCCTTCAAAGCTACCATTTTCTCCAGGGGAGCTTATCTCCGTCAGTTGGAGGTCAGTTGTAAAAATGAGAGATCCCCAGGCCCCAACAGGAGGTCGGCAACCCTTAAACATTCTTATCTTTAAAGAAAGGGCCTTTGATGGGACTTTGATGCCAATACAAGGGGAAGAGTTTTCTTGGTGAAGGGGAAATTAAATCCCCATAGTCCTCAAACACTGCTTTCGGCACTTTGCCCAAATTTAACATCAGAGACCAGTTCATATAGGCTCTTAAATGCTACTGCGGGCTATTCAGCATCCTCACGTCGTCACGGGACCTGGGAATCTACTCACTGTGGATACACAGGGGTCGTTTCATGGAAAAAGAGGTGCTGGAGCTCATCAGCACAACTCATTTGCATATGCCGTACCCCCTGACATCACCGGAAGGGGCTCTAAATTACATCGATTCAGCATCTAACTTAAAATGCTTCTTGAAATATAATTGTCATCATAAAAACTTACTCCCATCATACTTTTTAAAATCACTTTCTTCTGTTTAGAGAGCCAGTTTGGTGTAGTGGCTAAGTGAGCGGACTCTTATCTGGAAGAACCGGGTTTGATTCCCCACTCCTCCACTTATGGCTTCTGGAATGGCTTTGGGTTAGCCATAGCTATCGCAGGAGTTGGCCTTCAAAGGGCAGCTGCTGTGAGAGCCCTCTCAGCCCCACCTACCTCACAGGATGTCTGCTATGGGGGGGAGAAGATATAGGAGATGGTAAGCCATTCTGAGTTTCTGAAGGGCGGGGTATAAATCTGCAGTCTTCTTCTTCCCGTGTAGCAACAGTGGCATGATGAAGATTTCCATCTGTCTGCTTTATATATTTCGGTTATTTTCCCATTTTTTTGTGAGGAAAAAATTAGAAAGTTTGTCAAATTTTAGAGTTCAGCAAAGTTCTCACAGGGGGTTTGAACAATGGAGCCCAGAAGCAAGCGTTTTTTTTTTTTTTTTTGCAGGGGGAGGTAAGAAAGAAAGAGCACAATACAATTTAGAGGTCCTGGAGTTTCGCTCCTGTGAGCTCCTGCTCAAAATGAGGCTTGCATATACATCTGGCTAGTTAAAGAGAATATTCCGGCATGTACTATCCGGCATTAACTTTCTTTCCGATATCTTGTTTGGGGCCTAATAAAAAGGTATTATATGGCTGTTGTTGTTGGTGTCAGAAGAAGTCCCTGCTTGTAATGAATGCATATGAACGAGATGAGATCGCACTCCCCATGGTTTGTTCGACAGCTAAGCCTTGAGCCCGATACTCACCCTTTTCTCTCCCTGTAGGTTATTATTATCACTAAATATAGCACTACAGAACTTGTCAAACGTCTATATTTTGACCTGTTTCGACAGAAGGATGTACCCATCCTTGATTGTAGGATCATTGTTATCTTTTTCTATTATTGTATCTTTGTTTCCTCCGGGGAGGGGGGGGGAGGGAGCTAATGGCAGCCAGGGAGAGCGGCACTAAGCTCAATGCCACAGCAGAGATTGCAATCCAAATAGCGATTGTTCAAACCTTCCAATTAGAGTCCTCTCAAAAAAGGAGTTTTTAAAAGGGCAGTCTGCAAAAAAGAAGAGTCACAGATGTCACTGGAGGCAAGCAGGAGTGGTATAGTGCGTTCAGTTCCAAAATTCTGCCCCAAACAGGTAAGCTACCAGGTTTCCAAAGACCTGACATCTTCCTCTCCCTGGAACAATTTCATTCCCTGGTGCCCACTAGGCAATGGAACAGGATGCTCCAGAGGGGGAAGGCTGGAACTTGTGCAGCCAATGACCTTAAAGCAAATCAGCCAGTTTGGTGTAATGGTTAAGTGTGTGAACTCTTATCTGGGAGAATCAGGTTTGATTCCCCACTCCTCCACTTACAGCTGGCAACTGTTGCACTTACAGGGCAACTTCTGGGAGAGCTTTTTCAGCCCCACCTACCTCACAGGGTGTCTGTTGTGGGGGGAGGAGATAAAAGAGATTGTAAGCCACTCTGAGTCTCTGATTCAGACAGAAGGGTGGGTATAAATCTACAGACTAATTCTTCGGTAGCCATTTCTTTTGCAGCACCCACCTTGTCTTTATAATTAGGGCTGCCAGTTGTGGGTTGGGAGCTTCGGAGGCTGGGCTGGAACCTGGGAAAGGTGGGAGAGACCCCAACAGAGTATGTTCCATAGAGCCCACCCTTCAAGTAGCCATTTTCTCCAGGGGAACTGATGATGTCTGGAGCTCAGTTAAAATTCCAGGCAATCCCCTGGAGGTTGGAAGCCCTACATCATATCACAAGATGAGCTGCTCACCTTGCAGGGCTTTGTAACGAGTTCCCTCAAACTGACAGGAAAGGAACCTTTTTCATGTTATGCGTGGGGGTGGTGTTATAACCAGGGCTTCTTTTGTAGCAGGAACCTCTTTGCATATTAGGCCACACACTCCTGATGTAGCCAATCCTCCTGAGAGCCAGTTTGGTGTAGTGGTTAAGTGTGTGGACTCTTATCTGGGAGAACTGGGTTTGATTCCCCACTCCTCCACTTGCACCTGTTGGCATGGCCTTGGGTCAGCCATAGCTCTGGCAGAGGTGGTCCTTGAAAGGGCAGCTGCTGTGAGAGCTCTCTCAGCTCCACCTACCTCACAGGGTGTCTGTTGTGGGGGAGGAAGGGAAAGGAGATTGTGAGCCGCTCTGAGACTCTTCGGAGTGGAGGGCGGGATATAAATCCAATATCTTCATCTACCTCACAGGGTGTCTGTTGTGGGGGAGGAAGGGAAAGGAGATTGTGAGCCGCTCTGAGACTCTTCAGAGTGGAGGGCGGAATATAAATACAATATCTTCATCTACCTCACAGGGTGTCTGTTGTGGGGGAGGAAGGGAAAGGAGATTGTGAGCCGCTCTGAGACTCTTCGGAGTGGAGGGCGGGATATAAATCCAATATCTTCATCTACCTCACAGGGTGTCTGTTGTGGGGGAGGAAGGTAAAGGAGATTGTGAGCCGCTCTGAGACTCTTTGGAGTGGAGGGCGGGATATAAATCCAGTATCTTCTTCTTCTTACAGTAGGCCCTGTACTAAGAGCCCTGTAATCCCTTGGAGGATTGGCTACATCAGGGTTGTATGGCCTAATATACAAAGGAGTTCCTGCTACAAAAAAAGTCCTCGTTACAACCAATAGTCCTGGTTTGTTACCTAGGCAGGTAGGAATAGCACAGGGTGCTGGCACATAAGTAGGAACGCCTGATGAGCACCAGAACCTTGAGGCATCTGAAAACGAGGGAAACCCATCCAATCATTGGCTATGGGGAAGGAGTGGGGTTGGGATGTTGGGCTGCCAATGTCCACGTGGATGCTGGCCATCTCCCACTATTGCAACTGGTCTCCAGGCAACTGTGATCAGTTCCGCTGGAGAATACGGCTGCTTCGGAAAGTGGACTCTATGGAATGTTACCCTGTCACAGTCCCTTCTCACTCAGACTCCAAGCCCCAAATCTCCAGGTATTTCCCAGCCCTGAGCTGGCAGCGCTAGCTTGGTGTGGAGAGCCAGTTTGGTGTAGTGGTTAAGTGTGCGGACTCTTATCTGGGAGAACCGGGTTTGATTCCCCACTCCTCCGCTTGCACCTGCTGGAATGGCCTTGGGTCCGCCATAGCTCTGGCAGAGGTTGTCCTTGAAAGGGCAGCTGCTGTGAGAGCCCTCTCCAGCCCCACCCACCTCACAGGGTGTCTGTTGTGGGGGAGGAAGGGAAAGGAGATAGTGAGCCGCTCTGAGACTCTTCGGAGTGGAGGGCGGGATATCAATCCAATATCTTCTTCTTCTAAGGGAAGGGATGCCATTAGCACCGAGCTGCATTAGGCAGGCGAGGAGTTGAGGCTTGGCAGTGCAGTTTTCTGTGCAGCTTAGGAGAACGAGAACCCAAAGTAACACTGGTCGTGTCTGGGGCCAGGGTGGCGTGGCTCGAAAACACAAGCTGCTGGCTGAATTTTCCTTCATATACCCCCATACCAACTGCTTGAGAACGACTCTGAAAAGGTGGCACAGAAAGACACTCAAATGGATAAAATCAGCGGTTGGCAAACTGCGGCTCGGGAGCCACATGTGGCTCTTTCACACATATTGTGTGGCTCTTGAAGCCTCCACTACTCCATCAGTTGGCTTGGAGAAGGCATTTCTCCCTTTAAATCAATCTTCCAAGCCAAACTGCTGGCGGCTTGGAGAATGCATTTAAAGTTCAAGTTGCTTTCTTTCCACCTCTCCTTCCCTCCCCCCCCCCCCTCAATCTATTTGCCTTTCTCCCTTCTTCTCTTGTGGCTCTCAAACATCTAGCATTCTTGTGGCTCTCAAGCATCTGATGTTTATTCTGTGTGGCTCTTACATTAACCATGTTTGGCCACCCCCAGGATAAAATTAATGCGACTGCTTTGTTAAAAATGCAGATCAGTTCCAAATAAGCCCAGCTCTGGTGTCTGGAGTCTTCATCTCAGGCTAGGGGGACAACGTTGCTTTGGAAAGGTCACGTCTCTGGCAACCCATCCCCTCGCCTGCTTTCACAATGGAGTAAGCCACTTCAGGGAGAGCCTCTGTAGCCGTGCATCATTTTGGCAGGATTTCACCAGGGGAGCCTTACCGCTAAGTGATGTTCTACTTTCCGGCAAGCCTGTTCTTCTGTGACCTTCTGGCTTTCTCGCATCCCGGCTGACCCCCGGGGACACCTGCCTTGTCTCTCCCCTTTGCAGCTCTCGCTGTACCTGCCATCGCGCTCCTTCTGCCTTTTTCAAACCCACTTTGGCCAAGGTGACCTTCCTGCGGCTTGGCCAACTGCTAGGGAGTTAGAACGACATCTCCCCCTCCTCCTCGTCTTAGCCTCTGCGACACCCGCCCCCAACCACTGCACCCAATCGTTCCATTGCTTTTCAGAAGCTGACCTATACGAAACGCAGCCCTGCCGAATTGTGAAAAGGAAAATTATGTTCATTAAACAATCTTTCAACAATTGTGACATCCTTAATATCAGAAGTCCCGGGAATGATTGACCTTGGCATTCAGGATCGAGGCAGCCTTCTTTCTTCCCTTGATTACTAGTAGAATAGCAGGGGAAATTATAAAGCCATCGAGAGGATTAATACACACTTGATCTTGCTCTCTCTCCCCACCACCACCACCACCACCACCGCTCTCCTGGCTCTTTATCTCAAGTGATTAAACTTCTCAAGGAATTTTAAAAAAAATGGTCATGCACCATACGCCGTCTGCCATGCATAGATAGAGTATCGGCAAAATGCATCAGCTCCCCGTGACAGCCAGCGCAAAGGTTAATTATGCGCGCTGTATATAGTTTTAATCACTTTAATCAGAGCAGCATTCTGCACCATCCCAACCCAGGCTATAACTTCTCCCCAGCCCCCCCCCCCTCCCTAGAAATACAAGCAGCAGCTTCAAGCATGGCCCTGTTTGTTTAAGGAGGAAGAGAGAGAGAAAAAGGGGAGAAGAAGGATGGTGCATTAGGCTTGGACAACAAAGATAATGTTGGAAACGACTGACTGGGTTGTGCGTCTTGGTGGAAAGACTCAGAGGGGACTGGCAGGTTCTAATGAGTCAGCACCCCGCCTCAACTCACAGCCCCCTTATCGGAACAAATCCAGACTCTCGGGAGCAGCTTCGCCACGGTGAGAGCGGCCTTGCATTTGTCTCGGACTTCAGTTGCATTTCGGCAAAATAGTAGCTTCCGAGAGAGGTCAGGATGCAGATTCAGCTTGCCCAGGCGCTTCTGGCCATCTTCTCCGGATAGGGCTGGACTAGAGTTGTCAGCTCTGGGTTGGGAAACACCTGAAGATTTTTGGAGTGGAGCTTGCACGGGCGTTTCTGACCATCTTCTCTTGATAGGGTCGGACTCGGGGATTTTTTTCAGCAGGAACGCACAGGGACACAGTTCCGGCTGGCTTGGCATCAGGGGGTGTGGCCTACCATGCAAATGAATTCCTGCCGGGGGTTTTCTCAAAAAACCCTACGTGAAACAATGGTGATATTAGGGGTGTGGCCTAATATGCAAATGAGTTCCTGCTGGGCTTTCCCTACAAAAATAGCCCTGGCTGGACTAAAGTCAGCTCTGGCTTGGGAAATACCTGGAGATTTTTGAAGTGGAGCCTGGGGAGGGTGGGGTTGGGGGGAGGGGAAGGACCTTACCGGGGTATAATGCCCTTTGAAGTAGCCATTTTTTCTAAGGGAACTGATCTTGGTCATCTGGAGATCAACTGTACTGGTGGGAGATCTCCAGGTGCCCCCTGGAGGTTGGCAACCCTCAGCAGACCAGGGGAGAGAACTCTAGTCCTACTTTCATGTAACCCAGGCTCCCACCTGGTAAGCTGCTGCTGAGAACGATCCTCGTGCGGAAATCTTTAAGGATACTAAGAGACTCCACGGAGCCAGGAAAGAGCCCAGACTCTTGAACCACTTGGCCCTTCCCTGGGTATCCAATCTCCAAGGTCGGTGGAAAGCAAAATTTCCTACTTGTCAAATTACGCCTAGATGACAACTTCATAAGAACATAAGAGAAGCCATGTTGGATCAGGCCAATGGCCCATCCAGTCCAACACTGTGTGGCCAAAAAAACCAGATGCCATCAGGAGATCCGTCCCACTGTTGCCCCTCCCAGCACCAAGAATACAGAGCATCACTGGTCCAGACAGAGAGTTCCAACAATACGCTGTGGCTAAGAGCCACTGATGGACCTCTGCTCCATATGTTGATCCAAACCCCTTGTGAAGCTGTCTATGCTTGCAGCCGCAACCACCTCCCGTGGCAGTGACTTCCAGAACTTCTCCTACAATAACAAAACCAAAGAGATTTCAGGGAACCTAGTGGAGGGGCATCTAATTCAGAGGTGAAGCCAGACACCCATCACTGAAGATTCAGCAGCAGAAGACTTTGCCTTTCATAGTTCTGATACATCTCCTCCTCCTTTTCATCTACTCCCACATCCAATTACAATTCCAGCCACATCAAACAAGAAACAGAAAAGGTTGCACGGAAGGAGTGGCAGTTATATGAACACATTACCGACTGGTCACAGTTTCCTGATGTGGCATGGAAATAATTGAGTTGCCCATTTAAAAC
The DNA here is from genome assembly GCF_032191835.1 of Heteronotia binoei. Lineage (NCBI taxonomy): Eukaryota > Metazoa > Chordata > Lepidosauria > Squamata > Gekkonidae > Heteronotia > Heteronotia binoei. Next base: position 9,268,058 of record NC_083242.1, read on the forward strand.
ATTCACACTGATTATGTCAGAAGGTACTCTCGCCGCTTTAAAATGGATGGAGCCCGGAGCGTACAGGCTGGCTTTCTCACTTCTGTCACAAAGATGATAACGCTTGGGGAAAGTGAAGACTGGTTCTCTTTCAGATAATTAAGGGGGCCTTTATACTCTAGAATGGCAGAATTATAAAAACATCTTGGGGACAGAGGCTGTCGAGGGCTACAGCAATCCTACCTGCTTCCTTTTCCTCTCACCCCCCCCCCCCACACACACACACAGCAGTCAAGAACTTGCATCCTGTTCCCATCCACTTCTTCTACTTCTGCTACTTGTCAATTACTGACAATTCCTAATTGTCAATTACCTCTTTTAAGTAGCTTGCGTTATACTTTTCTATTTATGCTGTGTATAGTTCGCCTTTCCCGTGGGAACTCAAGGCAAATTATATACACCCGGTCAGTACAGATAGATTCAGGTGAGTAGCTGCGTTGGTAGATCAGAGTTTGAGCCCAGGGGCACCTTTAAGACCAACAGAGTTTAATTCTGGGAATAAATTTTCATGCGTATGTACAGAAAGAGGAGCGTGTGTGCACATGAAAGCTTATACCCAGACTTAAATTTCATTGGTCTTAAGGGTGTTGCTGGAGTCGAACTTTGAGTCAGTATCATCAACTAAATGGGACATTCAATAACCAATGCATTTGGACTTTAGAAGTCTGGAATCACCAGAAAGAACTCCAGTATTCACAAGACACATTAAACGGTACAAAGACTACATAATAGGAACCTACTTCACAATAAGCTATATGCAGCAGTAGAGACAACATTCTCGAATAATTTATCCAAGTTCATGAACTATTTACCATCCTACGCCAGAAAGTCACACATCCAGTTGCCTGCACAGAAAAGCTACATGTACATGAAGCTGCCTTCTACTGAATCAGGAATAAAACAAAGAAACTGTGCACAATTTCATGCGCAGTTTCTTTCTTTTATTCTCGTCCGCGCTGCGCATTCCTTGCTCAGACGTTCTACTGAATCAGACCGGGGCTTTTTTTTCTGCTGGAGCTCACAGGAGCAGAGCTCTGCCGGGGCTGGCCAGGGCTCCGGCTGGCCTGACCTTCCACATGGCAGCCACTTGCTCCTAGGGCAGGCGGGGTGGTCTAATGTGCAAATGAGCTCCTGCTGGGCTTTTTCAACAAAAAACGCACTGATTCAGACCATCATCAAGGTCAGTGTTATGTATGTAGACTGGCAATGGCTCTCTGGGGCCTCAGGTCAAGGTGTTTCACACCTAGCCTTTAAAAAAAAAAACCCTGAAAATGCCAGGGTTGACCCTGGGACCCCTTTGGCATGCCAAGCAGAGATTCTCCCACTAAGTCATTCACAGCCCCTCTCCAGGAATTCAGTTGTGCATAGTTTGTGGAAAGCCAGGAGAGCGGGATCCTTCTTGACCTCCTCAGGCAGCCCAATTCACAAAGTGGGGGCCACAACAGAGAAAGCATGCACATGGGCAGTTGCCGACTTTATCCACTTGCAGATTAGCACCTGCAGAAGCCCTTGCAGACATGAGTGGAGTTGTTGTGGTGGAGCACAAGAGGAGAGGCAGCGACTTCAGTGGATTTAAGAGAAAAAAAAGTCCATTTAGGATCAAACTGAGAGTCCCCTTGAAATTCCTAATCTCCCGTTGAAATTTCTTTGTAGGAGAACTGCTACTCTTAGGTCAGCAACCAAATGTCCTGAAAGCTTAAAATGTCCTCCCCAGGTGGTTTTTGAACCCGCCCTGAGCCTGTCCTACAGGAAGGTCAGCTAAAAATCGAAATGAATGAATGAATGAATGAATGAATGAATGAATGAATGAATGAATGAAGCAGTAGAAAAGAGTAAGATCTTAACAACTAACAAAAGTAGCACCTTAAAGACTAACAAAATTTGTGGCCGGGTATGAGCTTTTTTGAGTCACCGCACACTTGTTCAAGCTTATTTCAATTTATTATCTGCATTCTCCTGGAATGAATCCTCCTGGACCAAATTGAGACCTAGGTTTCCTGTCTCATTCCCAATGCTGATATCTCCATGCCTACTACCCCTCTGCATATCACACCTAATATCCAGTCATGTCTGCTATTGCCATTCAGCATCTAAAATCATATTACGTTTTATGGCACTCCCAGCGTTCCCTCTAAACTGAATTAACGTGAGCTAGCTCATAGATTTTTAGCCTCTAGCTCACACATTTTTGTCTTAGCTCAGGAAGGATGAACCCAAAGCACACTAATTGATGCAGTAGCTCCCCACTTTAATGCCAGTAGCTCACAAAGTAGAATTTTTGCTCACAAGACTCTGCAGCTTAGAGGGAACCTGGCAAAGTGACATTTATGTCAAATACAGCCCTTGTAACAAATGAGTTCGACACCTCTGTATGAGACTATCGGGGATGATTTTAAAACTTGTTACTGCCCAAACATTAGATTTTTCATCATATGGAAGGAATTAATCAAGGGATGAATGCTTATGGATTATATGGCACATTGCTGAAATGTATCACAAGAACACAGGCAAGTATTTTTGATGAGAAATGCTAGAACAGAAAGGCCAATACAAATCCAATAACTTCTCATAATCACTTCACCCTCGGGTACACTTACAAGTTGCAACACAATTTTAAACCAAGTCACGCCTTCCTAAAGCCCACTGACTTCATCAGACTTGGAATGCCATAACTCTACTTAGGACTGCACTGTGGGTACCATATCTCCGTCTACTCATTTGCTGTGTGCAAGGACCGTTCTTTTGGGGAGTAGAATTATGCATTCGACAGGCTGCGCATCAATATGGTTTTATGACAAAGGAATATTTAACAAAGAAGCGGGAAAGTGAAGCTCTTTTTTATTATTTTGGGTAATATGTGTGCATGCACCCATGCCTGGAAGTCGTGGTGACCTCTGGTGACTCCTACTGGGGCACAGAGGTAAGGCTGCCAAGCCCCTGGGCCAGGCGGGGTTTCCCTCGCCCTGGAGATTCCCAACCCACCGACCCACATTGGGCCGGTGGGGGGAACCTCCCCCGACATCGCTGGCGCAATGACGTCACCCGGAAGTGACATCATCACAATGGTGACACCGCGTGCCGGTCGCTCTAGGCATTTCCGGGAAAACTCTATGGTTTTCCCGGACGATCCAGCAATTTGGGAGGGAAAACTCTATGGCACAATAGGTACCAGAGGCCACGGGGGACTTGGCAACCCTACACAGAGGACATTCAGAAAAGTGGCTTGACACCCTTTCTCTGCCTCTTGACTCTGGTATTCCAAGGAGATCTCCCCTCCAAACACTTACCAGGGTCAGCCCCTGCTTAGCTTCCAAGATCTAACGAGATCAGGCTTGCTTGTGCTATCCAGGTCAGGGCTGGAAAAGTAAAGTTCTGTAGTTCACACGTACCCTTTGCTCAGATGACCCCACTGTTAAATTACTGTGCAGTGGAGACGAAATTCCTCATCAGACAACTCTTATCAAAAATGAGTTTTGAGCCACTCATCTTCACACTAGAAATGAGGCCATTTGAGAAGTCTACTAATAACTTTTGTCCTTCGGAAACCTAATAGCCCTAGATTAGATGGCCAGCCTTATGACTTCCAGATTTCTTTCCTGGGCTTTATTGTGTAAGGAGCCCTAAAATGAATTTTTATGTTCTAGTAATTCACTGTAGACCATAAATTCATTTAATGGTGAGCATATACCTGACTATCAACAGTGGAGCATAAAAGTGTGCAAAGAGAATTTATTTATTTCAATTTATTTTTAAGCTCCAACACCTGGAGCTGGATTTTCAGAATTACACCGTAAAGGAAGCATCCACAAACTAAAATTTTAGTTTCTTGTGAAGAAACTGGCATAAAGAGCAAGCTCTAACGTCCTGCAGAATTTATACCACAGAACATACTTTGCAAACTTATTTATTTACTTTAAGAATGCCTTTCTCTGAGACTCAAAGCGGATTAGAGTGCAGAGAGGGAGGGGAAAGGGGAAAATAATATATTTTTCATTTATTAAAATGTTTTTATTCTGTGTTTCTTCTTGGTTTAAGGCAGTTTTTTTTAATTTAAAGGGTTTTTATTGAGAAGAAATTTAGACACAAAGAGAGAAAACAAATTAACACACAAAAAGTGAAAATAACACAAGCACAAATACACCAACACTATCAAAAATAGAAACACAAAACATTCAAGAACACATCAATGCACAATACGTTGAAAAACACAGAGCATTCATAACACTTCAATGCACAGTACATTCAAAACACAATAAACACAATAACACAATAATGAATTCAAAACACAATAAGGCAGTTTGATTGTGGTGGAAAGGGCCGTCAAGTTGCAGCCAATTTATGGAAACTTCATAGGGTTTTCAAGGCAAAAGACATTCAGAGATGGTTTGTCATTGCCTGCTTCTACATAGCAACCCTGGACTTCCTTCTCAGGGGTGCAGTATCCATTCCTCACTCCCATACAAAGATGCCTTCTGGACCAGTCTATCCCACTACAAATCAATTCTGTTACAGCAGTGCCCTCACCCTCACTTGCACAACAGCAGAACTTGGCAATTACCATCCCCTAGAGACGCCAGTCCCCAGGCAGGACCGCGGGATCCCCCAGAATTACAGCTCACTTCCAACTATAGAGATCAGGTCCCCTGGAGAAAACGGATGCTTTGGAGGGTGGACTCTGGCATTGCACCCCACTGTCCACCCCAGGCTCCATTCCCAAATTTCCAGGAGACTTCCAATCTGGATCTGGCAACACTACCCCCGTCCCCTCTGGTGGCCAGGGAGAACCTGGCAATCTTACAACCCCCCCACCCACCCACCCACCATTAGACACAAACCACTTTCTTTAGTGGGTTCTCAAGCCAGCTGGTAGAAGAGCCCCGTGGCGCAGAGTGGTAAAGCTGCAGTTCTGCAGTCGGAGCCCTCTGCTCACAACCTGAATTCAATTCCAGCGGAAGTTGGTTCAGGTAGCCGGCTCAAGGTTGACTCAGTCTTCCATCCTTCTGAGGCTGGTAAAATGAGTACCCAGCTTGCTGGGGGGAAAGTGTAATGACTGAGGAAGGCAATGGCAAACCACCCTATAAAAGTTCTGACCTGAAAACATTGTGAGAGCAATGTCACTCCAGAGTCGGAAACGACTGGTGCTTGCACAGGGAACCTTTCCTTTCCTTTTCCTTTCCAAGCCAGCTGGCATGTGTGGTATTTTAGCAGAGGCATTTCTGAATCTTACTTGTTCCAAAGGGGTCGATACAGTGTAAACTTCTGCCACCTTCTCTTCATAGGGTCCAGAATACGGCCACCTACCTAGCAGCAGAAACAAGGCCGGATAGGCACAGTAGCTTGGGGAAATTCTGAAGTTCCTTAACCTGTGAGCTGATGGAACATTAGCGAAGGCAGAACGAACACCGTATACAAAGTCCAGCGAGAAACGTTAAGAAAAAGTGACAAGAAAGATTCGTCCTTCCTCCAAAGGCACATTCTTCACAGAATGACAACCCAATTACTCTAGCCCCTAAAATAAGTATACTGTGATGGGAACAGAATATCCGGAATGGGTTTTTATTACTGTAAATATGGTGGGGGGGCTTTTGCCATTGAATGCTAATGTCCTTGTGAATAAATGCATTTTTTTTTCCTTTGTAGGTTAAAATGAGCAAAACCTTCACTCTGAATTTTAAAAGTTTTTTCTCTCTCTCTAGAACAGGCAGGAAGAAAGGAAATCAGCTCTCAGTTACTTTCCAGGCTCACCTCAGCTCATCTTCATACAACTGCTAATAGGTCTAGACCAGGGGTGGCCAAATTGTGGCTCAGGAGTAACATGTGGCTCTTTCACACATATTGTGTGGCTCTCAAAGACCTTAGCACTCCATCCGCCAACTCAGATAAGGGATTTCTCTCTTTAAGTCACTTCTCCAAGTCAAGCCAGCCAGTGGCTTGGGGAATGCATTTAAAGCTGCTTTCTTACCACCTCTCCCTCCCCCATCTATTTTCCTTCCTTGCGGTTCTCAAACCTCTGATATTCATGTCTTGTGGCTCTTAAACATCTGATGTTTAATCTATGTGGCTCTTACATTAGGCAAGTTTGGCACCCTTGGTCTAGACAATGGGACGGCCAAGCTCCCCCTCCCCCTTCAAGTAAGGAACAGAGACTTGGAGGCATTAAATACTAGAGAGACTTCAGGAAGGAACTCCAAGAAAACTCTCCAGGAAAAGCTTTTCTGAGCTGGCCTGACCTAGTCAGTGGGTGGGGAAAAGAGAGGTGCAAGGCGTCCATCATAGCAGACAAAACTCTTAATTGAGGTCTGGAGTAGAAACAGCCACTATCCATGTGCTGGCCTGAAGAGATGGAGAAAGCTGAAAGGTAAAGGAACTAGGTAGAGATCTGTAACTTCCTAAGCTAAGGAGCCTGTCCTATATTTTAACATCTGATAGAGCGCTTATAGAGAGAGGGGCAAAGGAATAGCATTTTATCCATTTCTTTGAATCCCCTGCTCAATCTGGTGCTGTCCTAAAAGTATGCTTGCGAATATTTACTTTTTAATAAAGTTTTTCTTGATAGTGGTTCTCTGTACCACATAGACCTCCCACTACCTTATGCACGCTAGTTTAAAAAGGAACACAAGGCAGAAGGCAATCAGTTGGCAGGTGGCTTATTCCTCCAGGGGCGCACAAGGCAATAAATGGTCCCCGTGGTGACTAGGTGGTGGGCAGCAAGAGACACAGAAGCAAAGCCTCAGAACTTGGAAAGGGAGCTGAGAGTCCTGACCGACCGCCCCCCCCCCCCCCCCGCAGTAGGCAATTGCCCAACAGGCAATTCAGGTGGTGGAAGTGGTTACCTGAGAAAGAAAACGTATTGGGAAAACCTTGGAAGGCAGGGTGGAACAGGGCCTGCAGACCACAGAAGGCCCATTTCACCAGTCCTAATAGTTAAAAAATGTGGTGCGTCCGTGTGAAAACTATAAATACTCCGCTGCTGTTTGAAATGTAAATGTGCTAGTTGAAGAAAATGGTTGCCAACTGGGATGCCACGTGAAAGGAACGTCTCCTTTCGGCTCCGCTTCATCCAAAGAATGCTTAACATTTCAAAGCAAATTGTCAATAGGCGGGAACAAAACTCAGCTAATTAACACTGCCCTTAATCGCTTTCCTCAACTCCAGTGAAACAGTTTTAAGCATATTTTGGGACGGATTTCACTGCATGTTAAAGCATATAAGGACCAAATTAGGTATGATAAGGCAGGCACCTGAAAAACCAGCACAGAGCGCAGAAGTGAAGGGAGCTGAATGTCCCTCCACCCTGCCCTGCTATAAAAAGGTAAAGGTAGCCCCCCCCCCCCCCCGTGCAAGCACCAACCCATGGGGTGATGTCACATCATGACATTTTCTTGGCAGACTTTTTATGGGGTGGTTTGCCATTGCCTTCCCCAGTCATCTACGAAGAAGGAGGAGGAGGAGGAGGAGACCACAGATTTATACCCTGCCCTTCTCTCTGAATCAGAGACTAAGAGCAGCTTACAATCTCTTATATCTTCTCCCCCCACAACAGACACCCTGTGAGGTGGGTGGGGCTGAGATAACTTTAACAGAGCCTGCCCTTTCAAGGACAACTCCGGAGAGAGCTATGGCTGACCCAAAGCCATTCCAGCAGGTGCAAGTGGAGGAGTGGGGAATCAAACCCGGTTCTCCCAGATAAGAGTCCGCGCACTTAACCACTACACCAAATTGGCTCTCATTAACTATACTGTGAGTCCTGACAAAGGCAATGCTCAGCTTAGTGCTCCTTTTGAAATGGTAGGAGGAGATTTCTTGCACAGAAAACCTCAAGTCCTGCAATCATGAACAGGTTGCCTTGTGCTGAATCGTACTGCTTGTCTTCCAAGGTCAGTATTGGTCACTCTAACTGGCAGCAGTGCTCCAGGATGTTGATGAGAGCAAAGCAGATGCTCTATCCCTGAGCCATCCCCCGCCCCGCCGCTCGCCACACACATGAAGATGGCTTCTAAGGAGTCAGATCATTGTTCTATCTCAGGGGTGGCCAAACTGTGGCTCAGGAACCACGTGTGGCTCTTTCACACACATTGCATGGCTCCTGAAGCTCCCACCGCCCCGTCAGCTGGCTCGGAGGAGGCATTTCTCTCTTTAAATTGCTTCTCCAAGCCAAGTCAGCCAGTGGCTTGGAGAATGCATTTAAAGTTGCTTTCTTTCTACCTCTCTCCTCCCTCCTCCCACTCACCTATTTGTCTTCCTTCCTTCCTTCCTTCCCTTCCTTTCCTCCCTCCCTCGTCCTGTGGCTCTCAAACTTCTGATGTCTATTTTATGTAGTTCTGCTGTTAAGCAAATTTGGCCATCCCTGTTCTATCTGTTGGATAGTCAAACTATGCATGAGTATCTGGGATGGCAGGGGTTAAGAGAATTCTCTCACTCAGGTACGCGTGAGCCTCTTTGGACTTTCCTTGTCTTCTATATCATCTTATAGAGGACCTGTCTTCTTCTCTCTCTTATCTGGGCTTGGAGCTGTAGCAAGTTAACCTTTTGAGAAGTTACTCTGTACACAGTAAGTTAAATGTACCTACATGAATATGTCGTGTCCGATGTGTTTCTATTTCTGCAAGTAGGAGTCAGATCATCTTTGTAATTTGTTTGAACAGCATTTTACCCTTAACCGAGAAACATGGAAAATTGGGGATACTGTGAAAAAGCTTCCATACTTCCAAGGCAAATTATATATTTGTATTTATTTATTTACATTTAGCCCAATACTGTCAAGGTCGGTATTGATTACTTTGACTGGCAGTGGTTTTCCAAGGTCTGGCAGAAATTCTTCATATCATCTGAAACTGCTTTTTATTGCCACACTGTTTTTTATTGCAACCCTAATACAAAATCTAAGCGTAAAAGAACCTAGCTAGGATTTACTAAAGAAACCAGGACATACTTTGAGTATTTAACTTTCCCAAATTTGAAATGTACTATGCAACTATGCAGATTAGCATCCCGCCCCCCCCCAAAAAAAACACCTTAGATAGTGAACCTTTAATTTGTGTCACCGATGATAGAAAGTCAACACTGATGAGACAGCTTTTACTCTCTCAGCTGAAATAAAGTTTAGCTTCCTTAGGTAGACAGTTTCTATCTCATTACACTGAAGATTTTGTTTAACGGTATTTAATAACTCGAGTGTTATCAAGAGACATCTCCCTGCGGTCGAGACGATACTGTTTATTGGAATAAATTATACAGCACATTTCCCCAGAATCAATGGCTAGTGACAAGTATGTTTACTGTTCATTAGCGCACAATAAAAGGGATCACCCACAGCAGAAGAATAAGAAGGTTACTTGATTACATTTCCTTCCAATTATTGCAACTGACCTATAACTCACCTGAGATTGAAGCATTTACACTGAACTTTGAACAGAATCCTGCAGCAATCCCTCACTGAGGCAGCTAAATAGGCCAGGATCAAAACTTTCCAATAGCAGACTATACCAGACATATACAGGGTCGGGCCTTTCACTAGGCAGCCCAGGTGGCTGCCTAGGGCGCGGCCCTGGCAAGAGCAAAGGTGCGAGCCCTGGGAGGGCGCTTGAATGGTCCTCCCGCCTGCCCTCGCCTCCGTAGCAAGGGAAATACTGGCGAAAGCGGCTGAGGGGGGAGCCGCACACCTGCGCTACAGAGTGCGCCGCAGGGCTGCCCGTCACTCCGCCAACTGTGTCAGACGCAGGAGCGGAGCTACGGCAGCCTCACGGCGCACTCTGTAGCAAAGGCACGTGGCTATTTCCCACCACTTTTGGAGGGGGCAGGGCATCCTGCCTGGAGTGCCGTTTGAGCCACTCCTGTACATATATATTGGGAGTTTATTATGATAATTTGTGGGTCACATGGGTCACAGATAATCAGTCTGCCGGGAGATGATATTTATCTCTGCGTTCAGCAAACATGCCCGACCCCAATAGTGAAATGGGGGGGAAAAAAACCACAGTGGAAATTGCAGGTCTTTTAACGTACACCAAAGCTATCAGAGATAATTGTGGGGTATATTCAAAACAAAACTAAAAATCCCCCATTCTTTTTAAAATAATTGCTTTAACTCTGTTAGACGACCCAAAACGAGGGACATAACCACTGAATAAATCCCACCTGCAAGTGAAGAGGTCGTCGGAATGTTCTAGCTGTCACTCAGAGCGCGTCAGACAGTGAATTCACTCTGGCAGATACAGAGACCGGATTTATTCTGCACTTCTCACAATCTGCTCAAAATACTTCTGTAACACTTTTATTTTAATACTTCACTTTTCTTCTGAGGAACTCAAAGTGGCAATGAGGGACTTCTAAGGATGTCTTTCTCCCATCCAATCAGACTTTCTTAATTTCAAATGCTGGCTGATCCATGGCATGCCATGTTCAGTGTTGCTCATGTGTGGCCACAGGGGACCTCAGCCAGTGTCCAAAGGGTACCCATGTGACCCACAAATAATGCAGGCTGTTTAGGATCATAAAAGTTAAATGCCAGACTGTAGCGTTTCTCTTAGCTGGGCTCTTCATTCTACAATGATGCATCCTGGGGCAATGCAGGAAATTTCAATCATAGCTCTTCCTTCAAGCATAAAAGGTCCTGAATGCTGATGCACTTTGAACATCATGCACAAGGCACACGGTGTGGCTGAGCTGTCATTCACATTGAGGACATTGAGCCAACTTAGACAAGCATCATCCACTGAAGTGGTTGGATGAAACCCACTCTGAGAAAGAGATGATATGGCTTTTGGATCTCCTTCCATGAATTGTGGGTAACTTAGCTTGGATGAGAAAAAAAAAAAAAAGATGATAAAATGGAGTAAAATAAAACACACGTAGTAGTTCGTGTGCAAGCCCAGGCGGAGAAGGAAGGGAAATACCAGTGCACTGCAGATTCCACTGCAAGCTAAATTACTTAAGTTTTAGAGACATTCTGTCTTAAATTTATTACTTTAGTGCAGGGGTGGCCAAACTACGGCTTGGGAGCCACATGTGGCTATTTCACACATAGTTGTGTGAAAGCCCCCAGCGGCTTGGAGAATGCATTTAAAGTTAAAGTTGCTTTCTTTCCACCTCTCCTTCCCCCATCAATCAATATTCCTTCCTTCCTTCCTTCCTTCCTTCCTTCCTTCCTTCCTTCCTTCCTTCCTTCCTTCCTTCCTTCCTTCCTTCCTTCCTTCCTTCCTTCCTTCCATCTGACATTTATTCTGTGTGGCTCTTACGTTAAGCAAGTTTGGCCACCCCTGCTTTAGAGACTGATGCCTAAAATAAAACACTGAAATTTTTTGCAACTCTTTCTGTTATTTCCCACACTCTCCAGAATGCAAAGATGATCACTTTGGAGTGGTACTGGGCCACAATTACTGGTACTCATCCATGGAATGGAAATATAAAGGCACACACTCACAACTTCCAAAACAGAAGCAATTGCAATCTTCTGAACCTTCCTGAGATTTAAAGGCACATTGTGGCAGTTGAAGCAAGGCTTTCCCCCGCTGGCCACCTGACTGGCGGTGGGGAGAAGCCTGCAAAATCAGGGGATCCCCGGCCCAAACCTGGCGACTGGCAAGCCTTGGTGATCAGCAGAGAGTTAAATATCAGTTATAATCCCAGGAGATCCCCAGCCACCACTTGGAAGTTGGCAACTCTAATAATGGTTGGTAGAGGGTCATGGATGTATAGAAGAAGAAGAATTGCAGATTTATACCCCGCCCTTCTCCCTGAATCGGAGACTCAAAGCGGCTTACAATCTCCTTCATCTTCTCCCCCCACAACAGACACCCTGTGAGGTAGATGAAGATATTGGATTTATATCCCGCCCTCCACTCCGAAGAGTCTCAGAGCAGCTCACAATCTCCTTTCCCTTCCTCCCCCACAACAGACACCCTGTGAGGTAGATGAAGATATTGGATTTATATCCCGCCCTCCACTCCGAAGAGTCTCAAAGTGGCTCACAATCTCCTTTATCTTCTCCCCCCACAACAGACACCCTGTGAGGTGGGTGGGGCTGAGAGGGTTCTCACAGCAGCTGCCCTTTCAAGGACAACCCCTGCCAGAGCTATGGTTGACCCGAGGCCATTCCAGCAGCTGCGAGTGGAGAAGTGGGGAATCAAACCCGGTTCTCCCAGATGAGAGTCCACACACTTAACCACTACACCAAACTGGCTCTCTCACACCAAACTGGCTCTCTCTTGTAATCTTCCCGAGAGATCCATACTAGGAAGGAAGGATAGGATTAAAATGTTATTAATATCTAAATAAATATTCTTAATTGCAATGGAAACTTGTCATCTTGAGACAGAAGGGCAAGTCAGTCTTTCACGTTGGTTCTAAGAAAACTATCACCTACTTCCTTTGCAAAACTATTTTTTTAAAAAAAAAAATATTCATTTTGACATAATAGTTCTGGAGAGAGCTTGAAGGGGGAAATCATTATAATTGATGTCCCTGTTAAGAATCCGCACGCATTTTGTAATCTCCACTGTCTTGTACAGTTGCTATGCAGAGATAATATCGACCTCTGGCCAACGGTTCACCCCACAACGCTGCAGAGATCCCTTACTAAGGCATACGTTATATCCAAGTTATTTTTATCTCGCAATTACAAAAGAATTTTAATGAGCGCCTTCATTCAACATTGACAGAAATGGTACTCCAGCAGCTGCCTCAAATTGTTTCCTTTTTTTTTCCTTTTCCAGAAGGAGATTTCCCATTTTACACATACTCTTCTACTTCAGTAATCAGAACAGATAATTACACCCCCTTGAATTGTTTTTTCTCTCTCTCTCTTTCTCTCTCTTTTTTGCGCAGTTTAGGTTCATGTCGATAGGAGATGGTAAAAATTAGTCCACGGGCCATCTGAAGTTTGCCGCTTGCTGATTAAAGCCCTAATTGAGTCGGAATGCTTTACAAATCAATCTCCGAGAATTACTCTGGGATCACAACAGCAACATTGAGAGAACGTTTAATCAAACCTCCCCGCCATCTTGGCCAAGAAGCAAGGGTTCATAAATCCATCCCGGTAAAAAATGCCAAAGCTGTCTCTCAGCAAGACCAGAAGAAGAAGAAGATTGCAGATACCCCGCCCTTCTCTCTGATTCAGAGACTCAAAGTGGCTTACAATCTCCTATATCTTCTCCTTCCACAACAGACACCCTGTGAGGTGGGTGGGGCTGAGAGGGGTCTCACAGCAGCTGCCCTTTTAAGGACAACTCCTGCGATAGCTATGGCTAACCTAAGGCCATTCTAACAGCTGCAAGTGGAGGAGTGGGGAATCAAACCCGGTTCTCCCAGATAAGAGTCTGCACACTTAATCATTACACCAAACCAGGAAATACAGAGGCTTGCTTGACGTATGTGGTCACTCCAAGCAGGGTACACCCTCCTTTCCTGGGTTCGGGCCATGGTTGGATGGGTCCAGGCTGAGCCCAAAGTGGTAATGTTGTGGGAGCCTGGCGTGAACTCAGCCAGCAGTGGTGTGTGCCCTAGAGGCAAGGGCAGTAAAAGCAATAAAAGGTAAGAAGGGTTCCTTTACATGGCTGAAGGTTAGTCCAAGTAATGTTAATTAAAGGGAGAGCAGGTTTTGGCAAATAAAATGCAAGTCAGTGATCCAACAGGCAAAAGGGGACTATGATGAGGAACATATTGCAAAATACACAAGAGACCAAACATTTAAAAAATTATTCAAATGCATTAGTAGCAGAAAACCAGCCAGGGAGGCTGTGGAGCCCTTGGATGACTAAGGGGTGAAAAGATTACTGAAGGATGGTGGGGGAAATGGCAGAGAAGCTGAATGCATTTTTTGCCTCTGTCTTCAATGTGGAAGATGGGAGATGCTTGCCCACTCCAGAACCATCCATTTCAGGAGGGGTGTGATGTGAGGTAATGTGAGAGGAGGTCCTACAACCGATGGACAAATTAAAAACCAACAAAACACCAGGCCCAGATGGCATGCATCCAAGAGTTATGAAAGAACTCAAATGTGAACTTATGGATCTCCTGACAAAAATATGTAATCTATCACTAAAACCTGCCTCCATCCCTCAGGGCTAGAAGGCAGCTAATATAACCTGTCTTTGAAAAGGGTTCCAGAGGAGATCTGGGACACTGTAGGCTGGTCTGTAAATTGGTGGAATCTGTTATTAATGATAGAATTAGTTGGCACATGGATGAACAAAAGCCATTGAGGAAGAATCAGCATGGATTCTGTAAGGAACGGTCACATCTCACTAACCTTTTAGAGTGGACAAACATGTGGGCAAGGGTGTTTACCTAGATTTCCAGAATTTCCGGTAGGTGTTTACCTAGATTTCCAGAAAGCTTTGGAAAAATTCCTCATCAAAGGCTCCTAAGAAACTCAGCAATCATGGGATAAGAGGACAAGTCGTCTTGTAAATTTTAAAAATGGTTAATTCGCAGGAAACAGAGAGTGAGTATAAATGGGCACAATGGAAGGTGGTAAGCAATGGGGGTGCTGCAGGGCCCAGTACTAAGTCCAGCGCTTTTAAACTTGTCCATTAATGATTTAAAGTTGGGAGTAAGCAGTGAAGTAGCTAGGTTTGCGGATAACGCTAAGTTGTTCACGTCGGTGAAGACCAGAGAGAATGGGAAGAGCTCCAGAGGGATCTGTTCAGGCTGGGCAAGTTGGCTTCGGCAGGGACAACCCCGAAGTAATGCACATTGGAGCCAAAAATCCGAACTATAATTACAAGTGGATGGAGTAACTGAGTATCGCTATCGCACCGATGGCAGCCTGTTCAACCTGAGGCGACTAAAGGCACACTCCAAGACAATGGAAAAACTCATCCGAGAGCTACTGTTTGCTGATGATGCTGCACTCGTCTCCCACTCGGTATCAGCTCTGCAGCATATGACGTCCTGCTTTGCAGAGGCTGCCAAGCTATTCGGCCTAGAAGTTAGTCTGAAGAAGACAGAAGTTCTCCACCAGCCTGCACCCCAGGAAGATTATCACCCTCCCTGCATCACTGTAGGTGAATCAGTTCTGAAGACAGTCCAGCAGTTCAGCTACCTGGGGTGCATCATCTCCTCAGATGCCAAGATCGACAAGGAGATTGACAACAGGCTGGCAAAGGCAAACCGTGCATTTGGCCGACTGCACAAAAGAGTGTGGAGCAACAAGCATCTGAAAAAAGGCACAAAGATCAATGTTTACAAAGCGGTTGTGATGACAACCCTCATCTACGGCTCCGAATCATGGGTTTTATACCGTCATCACCTGCGACTCCTTGAGCGCTTTCATCAGCGCTGCCTTCACACCATCCTCAACATCCACTGGAGTGACTTTGTGACCAACACTAAAGTCCTCAAGCGGGCGGAGGTTACCAGCATCGAGGCACTGCTGTTGAAGACGCAGCTGTGCTGGGCAGGGCATATTTCTAGGATGGAAAACCACCGCCTTCCCAAGATTGCCCTGTATGGCGAACTCTCCACCGGCCATCGAAATAGAGGGGCACCAAAGAAGAGGTACAAGGACTCCTTGAAGAAATCCCTTAGCACCTGTCACATCAACCATCACCAGTGGTCTGACCTAGCCTCAGATCGCAAAGCATGGAGGCACACCATCCACCAGGCTGTCTCTTCCTTTGAGAACGCACGCATAGCTGGTCTTGAGGACAAAAGGAGATTGAGGAAGAATCGCACTGCTACAGGACCAACCCTAAATCAGACTTTTCCCTGCAGCCGCTGTGGCCGGACCTGCCTGTCCCACATTGGTCTTGTCAGCCACCAGCGAGCCTGCAGCAAACATGGACTATTGCACCCTTCTTAAATCTTCGTTCGCGAAGCCAAGCCGAGAGGGGAGTAACTGACCAGGAGAGAGATCTTGGAGTCATGGTAGATCTCTGATGTTGACTCAGTGTGTGACTCAGATTTAAAAAGGCAAATGCCATGCTGGGGATTATTAGGAAAAGGACTGAAAACAAACCAGCCAGTATCATAATTCCCCTGTATAAATCTATGGCGAGGCCTCGTTTGGAATACTGTGTACAGTTCTGGTCACTGCACCCCAGAAAAGATATTATAGCATTGGAAAAGGTGCCTAAAAGGGCAGCTAAAATGATTAAGGGGGGTGGAACACCTTCCCTATGAAGAAAGGTTAAAGAGGTTAGGGCTCTTTACGAGCCAGTTTGGTGTAGTGGTGAAGTGTGCAGACTCTTATCTGGGAGAACTGGGTTTGATCCCCCACTCCTCCACATGCACCTGCTGATGTGACCTTGAGCCAGTCACAAGTTCTCACAGAGCAGTTCCTCTCAAGAGCACTTTCTATTAGAGCCCTCTCAGCTCCACCTCCCTCACAGGTTGTCTGTTTTGGGGAGGGAAAGGAGATTGTAAACTGCTCCAAGACTCCTTCAGGTAGTGAAGGGTGGGGTATAAATCCAATCTCTTCCTCCTCTTCTAGAGAAATGATGACTGAGGGGTGACATGATAGTGGTTTACAAAATGTTGCATAGGATACAATACAAGAACTCATGGGCCAGGAAATTAAAGAGCAGTAAGCATAGAACGAGATGAGGGGAGGCAGCAGCCACAACAGACAAAACAAAGACGTAGTTCGATTAGGATCATATCCGCACTCTTTTCCAAAAGCTCACCAGATGACTTTGGTCCAGTCATAACTCACACGGTTGCTGTTGTGAGGATAAAGTGGCAAACAGGGGAATGGAGTAAGAGACCCTATTGGGTAGAAAAGTGGGATATAAACAAGTCAAGAGGTAGGGATGCCAGTAGGCTTCCCAATCCCCAGGTCCCAGAGGTGGATCCCCCGGTTTCCCCCATAGCCATCATGCACCTCCATGAACGATTCCCATAGGAAATGATGGGGAATTGAGCCGTGGGTATCGGGGGCTCTGGGGGGGCTGTTTTTTGAGATAGAGGCACCAAATTTTCAGTATAGCATCTAGTGCTTCTCCCCAAAATACCTCCAAAGTTTCAAAAAGATTGGACCAGGAGGTCCAATTCTATGAGCCCCAAAAGAAGGTGCCCCTATCCTTCATTATTCCCTATGGAAGGAAGACATTTAAAAAGATGTGCAGGCCCTTTAAATGTGATGGCCAGAACTCCCTTGAAGTTCAATTATGCTTGTCACACCCTTGGTCTTGGCTCTGCCCTAATGTCTCCTGGCTCCACCCCCAAAGTCCCCAGATATTTCTTAAATTGGACTTGGCAACCCTAGATGCCAGTCTCCAGGTGGACCTGGCAACCCCAGCAACAGTCCACCAGCTCACCTTAGCAGTTAATGACCTTAACACTAAAAATATCCGTCTTCCGTAAAACAATGCAGGATAGTGTGGAAGGGGAACGGATCTCCCTTTTCACTGGGCTGAGACGTTGGCTGTTCCCAAGAAAACATAAAAGCCTTCTCCATTCGTCGTTACGTATGCTTTCAAGCACATTCCATGCAATGCATTTTTTTTTTGAGCAGACAGCCCTTCCCCTCCCCCCAATCTTGTCTAACACTCTTAAAATACATTCGGCTACAATCCTAGCGAAGTAACGACAAAAGAGTTTGTAGAGAGGCTCCACCCGCAACACTTATGTTTTCTTTCTTTCTTTTTTCCCCTTCACCGGTATTGTATCTCTTTCCTCTCTCGTGTAAGTGTTAATCAACTCTGCACGTCTACACAGAATTGTGAGCCAGGACTCCTTTTAAAAACCAGGATTTTAAAGCCCCTGAGGTGATCAAAGATGGGGGAAAAAGGAAGAGAGGAGTCTTTACATTGCGGTTCTGAAGGGCTCATCAGACAGAGGCAAGTCTTTTCATACGCCTCGGTTTGCAGAGGTCAGAGTCTATATGGAACTACTTTAACGCTCCCCACCCCCATCCTCCCCCTTTCTCCTGCAAAGAGGATTCATTTCGGCTCACCTCGTCTTCCACCCTGAAAACGATAACGCTCTTGTCAGTGTGGAAACCACTTAATCCATACCGTTGCTCCATTTCTCTAATGGAAAAGTCAGTCCTCCATCTGATATTTCCCAAAAAGCTGCCAGACATCACCAAAAAAAACCCCCCCACACTGCCTTTAATGATATATTGCACTGAGTCATCTGCTCTTGAGAAGAAGAAATTTGTGAAATTAGAACAAAGAGTGGAGGTGCCATAGGCTAACAAACCGGGTCTGAGGCACATCTCATTTATCAAAAGGGACGGTGGGAGGACCAAAAAGAAACATGGATTAGCCATTTGTTTCAGCGAGGATAGCTGCTCTTTGATGAGCTTGCAAAGACGCAACACAGCGTGGAAGTGATCCAGTGCTACAGAAATACAATGGTACCATAAACATATAGTGTTAACATTTAGATACCTGATGTATAAGACTGGGATCGGGGCTTTTTTTGTAGCAGGAACTCCTTTCCATATTAGGCCACACACCCCTGTTGTAGCCAATCCTCCAAGAGCTTGCAGGGCTCTTAGTACAGGGCCTACTGTAAGCTCTTGGAAGATTGGCTACATTGGGGTGTTTGGCCTAATATGCAAAGGAGTTCCTGCTACAAAAAAAGCCCTGATTGGTGTCAATAGTTAAGAAAGCAGACTCCACTGTTAACCAGAAGCATCTATAAGGAATAGGAAATCCCATGAATTCAAACATTCCTGAAAATGTGACAGCATGGGAGGTGGGGACACAAGGTGGCCTGCTAGGCTTCCCAAACCCCCGATTTGGAGCCTCCTCCCCTGCTCAGCAAAAATCCAGAAAGCGGGGGGAATGGCAACCCTTCCCACGCAGCCTAGATCCCAGCAGCTTCTCCTCCTCCATTCCCTTCCCACCTCGGATCGCAGCAGCCGGAGCTTTCCAAGGCTGCTTCCTGCCCCGCCCCAAAGGACCATGTGCCTTTGCACCTCCGCAGGTGGTGAAAGGCTTCAACTTTCTGTGTCTGTGTCTTTGTTGCTGTGAAGAAGCTGGCTGGTGAGTAGAGAGCCAATCCCCTACATCAGATTTACAAGAAGGAGGGGGGGGGGTGGAGGAGAGGGAAACGTCTTCATTATTCCCTATGTGGAATATTTCTCATAGGGTATAATGGGGAATTGATCTGGAGGTTTTGGGGGCTTTGGGGGAGTTATTTTTTGAGGTAGAGGCACCAAATTTTCAGTATAGTATCTAGTGCCTCTCCCCAAAATACCCTCCAAGTTTCAAAACGATTGGACCAGGGGGTCCAGTTCTATGAGCCCCAAAAGAAGGTGCCCCTATCCTTCATTATTTCCTATGGAAGAAAGACATTTAAAAAGGTGTGCTGTCCCTTTAAATGTGATGACCAGAACTCCCTTGGAGTTCAGTTATGCTTGTCACACCCTTGTTCCTGGCTCCGCCCCCAAAGTCTCCTGTCTCCACCCCCAAAGTCCCCAGATATTTCTTGAATTGGACTTGGCAACCCTATGGCCTGCACGAATCTTTCCTTCTCTCCTCCATTCAGTGATGCATTACTGCAGCATTTCTGAAGCTCTGGGGGTCCTGACCCAAAAGTGGGCTGTGAAACCCATGGAAGTGGGTCGCAGACTTTTGAAATTTTATGGTTTTGCTCATACACTGTCATTTTTTTCCAAGTAGGCCACTGTACCCAAATGGTCAGGAACCACCTACCTAAGATTTCCATCCACTCAAAACATATCCATTTGGCACTCTCTGAAATTGACGTCAGGAGTTACTTTTTGCTTTCAATGACTGTGCTTGAAGATATCCGAGACTTCTGACTCCCACACTGACCAGCCACATGACTTAGGTCTTGATCTGAGACCAGTTTGTAAATAAGCTTGAATCCTGCTGGGTAGGGTTGCCAACCCCCAGGTGGGGCCTGGAGAGCTCCCACTTTTACAGCTCCCCTGGAGAAAATGGCTGCTTTGAAGGATGGGCACTGTGGCATCGTACCCTGCTGAGGCCCCTCCCCTCCCCAAACCCCGCCCTCTCCCTGATCCACCTCCAAAGTCTCCAGGTATTTTCCAACACAGACCTGGCAACCCTACTGCTGGAAGATGCATCTGACACCAGACAAGCTAAAAAACAAAGGTGTGTTCTATTATTTTCATAATACTGCTTTTTACCTTCTTTTTTTGCTGGGGCATTCCAGTAATCAAGAAACAAAGCCCACTCCTGTCGAAAGAAAACTGGAGAATATCTTCCTGTTCTTAAATAATTCCCCTTCCCCAGTAAGTTTGTCCATTACAACAATCGTGTCAAGCCACTTCTGAGCTGAAAGGATAGCAGAACCCCCCTAATACTTTTCCAAATTTATTTTGGCAGCTGCTAATGACTTGATTATCAGCAGCTTGATATAATTATGAACACTGAAAGAAAAACATTACAGTAAAACTAAAACTGGATCGGGCGGTAGATGAACTCCAGAAACAGCCTGAATAGTTGTGGGGTTTTTTGAGGGGGTGGGGGGGTATTAAGTGCTTGCAGGCACTTCTGCCGGAGATGAAAGAGCTCCAAGGTGTAGAGCAGAAAGAATACGAAATTAAATATTCTGTGCATCAGCCTAAGGGTGGTAAATGCATCTAAAATACAGAAATATTTCACTGTAGTCCAGATTTTCCCTCATACCTATCTGAAGTAATGAGGGCTGTCTGTGCAGAAAGGTTTACTACTGGTGTATGGTGAATAATAAGTCATAAACCATCCTATAAATCACATAACTTACACTGCGGGTTAATCCAACAGCATTGGTAAGGCAGTTATTAAAATGTGATTGGCAAGTGTTCACATCACAAACATTACCAATCTAAATTGTAGTTCACTTGGGATTAATATTTTGAAAATTTTGGCCCATTAAAGATAACTGCTTATGACAAATCTAATATCTATAGCAGATTAGTCTGGCGCTTCCAGCCCTACTGATAGATTGCATCATGAAACAGGTGCAAATGCGGCAGCACGAAATTGAAAATCGCCAAAACTGCTTACCAGATTATTAATAAGGAATTGAAAGGAATTGCCAGCCGCATAACACTCGATGAAACATGATGACTACGGCATTAATAAAAAAAAACTTACTTTCAGGAAATTCAATAAATAGGATTGTCATTAGACTTCATAAAAACTTCTCTTTTAAAAAGAACAGCGCTGAGTACAAAGTTTTTTGTTGGGTTTTTTTTTTCCTTTTCTTTTTGGGGTTTGCAAGTATTGAAATGTGCTTTCAGTGAAAATTTAGTTCTAGCACAATCAGGGCATTGTTACCGCAATTACTTCTTGCAATTTGTTACCCACAGAACAAATATAAAAGATATTGTTGATTGTCGGACAGTGTTTAATTCAGGAGCCCCCAATTAAAAAGGACAATAGTACATGCATACATACTAGGGGTTGACAATCCCCAGTTGTGTGGTAAGCAAGAGAAGCAATGCTTCCGTGTAAAACATCCAAACAATACTATTAAAGAGATAACCAGCAATAATGACCTCTTAGAAAATTACCTTAATTTCCTTAATAGTGCATAACAAAGCACACGCTTATAAAGGACAGCACAAAATATTACATTTAAACAATTTAAATCAATTCCCCAAACCTAACAGTTCAACAGATACGTTCATTTTTCTTTCTTTTTTAAGGTTCACTCCTGCGGTGTAGATACTGAAAGGATGGACCTCAGGATTCAAGGAGAATAGCAAACGGCAGTCCAAGGGATTCTTTGATGTGCAGTGCTGTTTTAATCCTTTTACAAGCTGAACGGGCTCTCCCAAGACTTTTGAACCTCGTTTTCACCTGAAGGTTCCAAGCTCCAATACATGACAAGGCACTTCCAACTGAGCCAGAACTTCACATTCTTACACTTCCCAAAAGGGTTTGTATGACACCCCTAAGTTCATTGGAGGAGTCTGGCCCTAGGAGGTGCGCTTTGAGTACCACCATTCCCCCCGAAGAGGCTTAGAATTTGAGTTCTTTTCAAGAGGGAAAAGCAGACACTTGGCTCATCATTGGTAGATAGAGTTGCCAGTCCCCCCACCCCCAGCCACTGGCAAGGGGTGGGGAGAAGGCTTGCCTGCTCCGAACTTGGTAACTTCTGGAAATTTGGGAATGGAGCCGGGGGAGGGCAGGGACCACAGTGGGGTACAATGCCATAAGAGTCCGCCCTCCAAAGCATTCATTTATTAATGTCGTTTTCGCACTCACCTTAATCAGCAGCGACGACCCTCTTCACCGCGCAGGATCTGCGCAGATTTCGCACTAATTGCCGCGGAGCACCCAGAAGAGCCGGAAAGTCCCGCCGCTTTTGCGGCGCAAACGGAAACCGCCAAAAACCAGTTTCCGTTTGCGCCGCAAAAGCGCCAGGACTTTCCGGCTCTTCTGGGTGCTCCGCGGCAATTAATGCGAAATCCGCGCAGATCCTGCGCGGTGAAGAGGGTCGTCGCTGCTGATTAAGGTGAGTATGAAAACGACCCAGGGGAACTGATCCTTTTAAACTTTAAACTAGAGATGCTTTGTAATTCCGGTAAATCCCCAAGTCCCAACTGCAGACTGAAATCGCTGAAACTCAGTGGGGTACAGACAGGGATGCCAGCCTCCAGGTGCAACCTGGGGATCTCCAAGAGTTTCCCAACCTGAATCTGGCAACCCTAGGTACAGAGTCCACCCTCCAAGGCATTCATTTTCTCCAGGGGAAGTGATCTCTGTAGTCTAGGGATGAGCTGTAACTCTAGGGAATCCCCAGGCCTCACCTGGAGGCTGGCATCCCTATTGGAGACCAGCAAGGATGCTTGCCTGTTGCTATTTAGGCCAGAGTAGAGAATTATGTCTGTCTGCTGATTTGGGATAACCCTGTGCAAGCATCAGTCTGGGGAGACGTTGCATCATGGCAGACTTTGTACAGGGTGGTTTGCCATTGCCTTCCCCAGTCATCTACACTTTACCCCAGCAGGCTGGGTCCACATTTTACCAACCTTGGAAGGATGGAAGGCTGAGTCAACCTGAGCCAGCTACCTGAACTCAGCATCTGTTGGAATCGAACTCAGGTCATGAGCAGAGCTTGGACTGCAGTACTGTAGCGTACCACTCTGCGCCACGGGGCTCTTCTTGATTTGGGAAGGGGGGGGGGGTAAATGCTTTGCAATCAAGGAAGACCACTGCAGAGTGGAGTGAAGGGAGAAATTCCCCACACCAGAGAAAGGCAGGGCTAACCAGATGAGATATGAAATTTAAAAAAAAAAAAGCATGATTTTGAGGGAGCTAAACATTCCCCCACCCCTCGCCTCATTCTGTTGCTTAAAGCATTTCTCTCTGCCCTGCTAATTTGCAATACCACAACACAGTGTCCATGTGTGTACACACACACACAAGCCATGGGAGGGGGCAGGGGGCAGAGTTTCCTCCCTCTCACCTATTTACTTAAAAAAATATATGCTATCGCTGACTTGAGAATCTTGAGGAATGAGGAAAAATCACTCACGTGACAATTTTTTGTCTCTCTGGGCAACTGAAACTTTAATTGGCTATAAAATGGGAACCCTTTTCTCCTAAACTGCCTGAGATATGACAGAGAAGATCACTTGATAAGTCTGCATTTTTCATCCTCAGTGCGTGTATGTGCTTCTCACTGAAACCAACTGAAACCTCTAAAAGCAAGCAAGAACAAAACAACTCATCTCATTTTCTGGCACACGACAAAATATAACTAATTTTCAGGCTCACTGTTTAGGGCTGCTTAGGATAATAAACAATATTCTCTTTCCTTTCTCAGTATGGGCACATTCATACATTACATAGCTGTACTTGGCACCACCCAAATCATTAAGTGTCCACCACTACTTCTGCTGCAGACAGACTCTGTTTGAAATCCACATTGATGGAGTAAAAAAACAATTAGCCCTGCTGCTTGGCCAATCATGCACATAATGTTGCTTGAAGGCGGGATATCAGCGCCATCTCAGTCTAGAACAAAGATGTATAATCGTCCAAAGACTCTCTCTTTTTTTTTTGTCAAAATAAATCCTGAAGCGAGGAATTCCACGCTCACCGCAGAGTCCACAAAGGTCTGCCAAATCCCATAATACTCCTCTGCATTAGCCTGTGAAGTGCAAACAGCCCTTTCCATCAAGTTGGAAAGTATCTGATCTCTCTCCCCCCCTGTTTAATCAAAGGCAATCTCTCGTTTTTCTTCTTCTCTTTGCTCATTCTATTGACTGTATTTCAGTCCTCGCCAAGCCTAATATATTAAAACAGTACTGACTGAATGATATACTTTTCCAAAAAAAAAGAACATTTAACGGTGTACATCCCCAAAGCTATGTGTTATCATTCCAGCACTGACATATTTTTTGAAGAATGCTGCCTCCCAATGCAAGAAGAGCCCTTCTTTCTAGATGTTTATGTTGAAGCGTGGATAAACTGAGCAATGTGCCAATAAATCAGCTCTCAGATCATCCCAAACCTGATTATGAGTACTCGAGGGTCTTGTACTCTGTGACTTCGTTGAGACTGCCTTGGGTTCTGAAAGCCGCTAACCCAATTGATCAACTGTTGTTCTGCCACACAGGCAGTTGGCTGGCCAACCGGACAACACAGGGAAGGGAACAGCCTTCCTCTTTCTTATAACATTGGGAAAAGTGCAGAAAAGGGCAGTGAGAATGATTAAAAGGGTTAGGACACTTTCCCTATGAAGAAAAGTTAAAGTGCTTGGGGCTCTTTAGCTTGGAGAAATGTCGACTGTGGGGTGACATGATAGAGGTTTGCAAGATTATGCATGGGATGGAGAAGGTAGAGAAAGAAGTCCTTTTATCCCTTTCTCACAATACAAGAAGTAGACATTCAATGAAACTGCTGAGCAGTCGGGTTAGAACTGATAAAAGGAAGTACTTCTTCACCCAAAGGGTGATTAACACGTGGAATTCACTGCCACAGGAGGTGGCGGCGGCTACAAGCATAGCAAGCTTCAAGAGGGGATTGGATAAAAATATGGAGCAGAAGTCCATCAGTGGCTATTAGCCACAGCATATTGATGGAACTCTCTGTTTGGGACAGTAATGCTCTGTATTCTTGGCGTTTTGTGAGGGGGGGCAACAGTGGGAGGGCTTCTAGTGTCCTGGCCCCACTGATGGACCTCCTGATGGCGCCTGGTTTTTTTGGCCACTGTGTGACACAGAGTGCTGGACTGGATGGGCCATTGGTTTTATCCAACATGGCTTCTCTTATGTTCTTATGATACCTTCTTGCCTGATTTATTCACTGAAGGATGCTGTGTACACTGGGGAATGAGGTTCCCAGAATATGACATCCTCCTGCCAGGTGTCCTGCAAACTACATTCCCCAGTATGCACTGGGCACCTGCAAGGATTATGCAATGGGAAGTAGGTTCCCTTCTCCCTGGCTGGTTTGCTGCCTCCCATACGGTTGCCAGCTCAGGGTTGAGAAACACCTGGAGATTTTGGGGGTGGAGCCTGAGGAAGGTGGGAGTTGAGGAGAAGGACTTCAGCGGGGTTTAATGCCACAGAATCTACCTGCCAAAACAGCTATTTTCTCCAGGTTATCTCTGTCACCTGGAGATCAGTTGTAATCCCAGGAGATCTCCAGCCACTGCCTGGAGGTTGGCAAGACTAATCATGGCTGAACAGCAGCAGAGATAAAGTTGGAGAAAAAAAGGAGCATGAGAGGAGACGGAATGAAGACCACCCACAGAAGACCAGCTGAAACTTCTACTTGGAGTGCAAATTTTAGCAACATCGCTAGTCCTGGAGTTGCATCAACTGAATTATCCATCAAGAGATCCTTTCAGATCATCACCTGGTGATCTTTGGGATAATTTACCTGTTGCTTTCTTTTTGAAAAGTAGTTATGCTGGGTACATTTAGCTTCAAGAAGTCAACAATATCGCTTGCTCATTTGGGGCTACGCAATTACCTACAACCGAAAGGTACACAGGACAACCTGATGACCTTCCTAGCCTGAAAGGAAATTTGCCCCACAAACATAATCCACAGCTACAGACAGTATATATGGCAATGTCTAATAAATTGTCAAGCTATCACACGGACACTGTATTTCCACTGAAAATGATCAAATTCAACTAACACATTTCACAGTGACCTTTTCAGTAGAATCGCTATATTTAATATTATATTGGCTAGCGCTAGCGCCTATGTGGGGAATGAAAGCTGGACCATCCACAGATAACACTCGGATATGTTGAGTCTGGAGAAGACGGAGCTGAGAAGGAACACAATTGCTCTCTTGAAGTATTTGAAGACCTGTCACTTAGAGACGGAGGGCAGGGAGTTGTTTCTGTTGGCAGCAGAGGAGAGGACTCCTAATAATGGGTTTGGATTAAGGGTGGGAAGGTACCAGCTGGATATTAGGAAGAAACTTTTTTTACAATAAGAGTTATCCAGCAATGGAATCAGCTGCCTAGGGAGGTGGTGAGCTCCCCCTCACTGATAGTTTTTAAGCAGTGGCTGAACAAATACTTGTTGGGGATATTCCAGGTAGATCCTGCATTGAAGTGAGGGCTGGACTAGATGGCCTATATGGCCCCTTCCAACTCTGGGATTCTATGATCTCCAAACACCTTGAAAAGACTATCTGCAATTTTAATTATATTTGACAAATAGTCAAATATTTGACAACAGTTTACAGGACTATTGTTCACAGAGATACCCAAGATAATCCAGTTCTGAATAGGAACACATAAGAGCTCCTCTATGTTCTATACCAATATTCCATTTGTGCCAGACACTTTAAAATACATAAAATATTTAGCCTCTCCCTAAGGGCAAGCATGCATTTGGGGACTGCTATCGGAATTTCCCCTGAAGCAATATTTAAAGCAAACTTGGAGGGGAGCAGTCTTCCTCAGACTGAACTCCTGAGAAATACTGAAAGAAGTAAAGAGCTTCAATACAAAGAGAGAAATTTCTCAGGGCGAGAGAGGATTCACGTGTAAGTTGTCCGATGATTTCACCCCATGTGTTTTAAAGCCAATATGGTAAACTGGGGAGAGGGGGGCATGAAAGCAACAGGGAGTCCAAAAGTGACAAAGAGTTACAAAACAACCATTCCTTGGCCCAAGGTTCTCCATTCTCTTTTCCACTCTCCAGTAACTACAGTTTTTCTACTGAGGCAACATTCTGGAATGTTCCAGCACAGTAAGAATTTCATTGATAAGGAGTTTATCAGAGCTGCAGTGATTGGATGGAACTGGGGCATATTACATGTCACGTCATGATATCTTTTTCATCTACTGCTTCTATAAAGAGAGTCACGTCTGACTTACGGCAACTATATGAATTAATGACCTCCAAAACGCCCTAATGCTAACAGCCTGGCCCAGGTCTTGCAAAACTGAGGATCGTGGCTTCCTTGACTTGAGTCAACCCACCCCACGTTGGGTCTTCCTCTTTTCCTACTGCCTTCAACTGTCCCCAGGATTATTGTCTTTTCCAGTGGCAATTGTGCTTTGGTCACGTTATGAGAAGACGATAGCCTCGGTGTAGTTATTTTAGCTCCTAGGAACAGTTCAGGTGCGATTTAATCTGGAACCCATTGATCTGTCTTTTTGGTGATCCGTGCTGTCTATAAAACACTCCTCCGATACCACATTTCAAATGATTCAGGTTCAAATTTCCACCCATCCAGAAAACTCAGCAGCTGATCTTGGAGTGGGAGGATACTGGGAGACTGGAACAGTCCCATAAAGAGTATAAATGCTCCCTGGCCCCAACCTCTCTCAGTTCCAGGTGGGGAAAGGGGAGGAACTGTAGCTAGGCTCGCTGGCAAGTTGCTTTGTGTTCAGCTGCCATTCTAAGGAGCTCAACAAAAAGCAGCTGTCCACCAGCTGTCCATCAGTTATTACTTAACTTTACTCAAACTTGACATTATTTAAGGGAGGGAGATAAGAAGAAGAAGATGATGATGATATTGGATTTATATCCCGCCCTCCACTCCAAAGAGTCTCAGAGTGGTTCACAATCTCCTTTACCTTCCTCCCCCACAACAGACACCCTGTGAGGTGAGTGGAGCTGAGAGGGCTCTCACAGCAGCTGCCCTTTCAAGGACAACCTCTGCCAGAGCTATGGCTGACCCAAGGCCATGCTAGCAGGTGCAAGTGGAGGAGTGGGGAATCAAACCCGGTTCTCCCAGTTAAGAGTCCGCACACTTAACCACTACACCAAACTGGCTCTCAGATGGGATCCGATGTCTGAGAATGCCTATCACTCCCCATTACATATTAACATGCCCTGGAATGTAATAATGTAGTGTATACTGCTTTCAGTAACACTGTGTTGTGTTTTGTTTTTAAAAATATGGCTAGAAATATGACTAAACTGAGATAACTGTACTTTGGTTGCATTTAAAAAGTCGAGGGATTGGATTAGCTACTGTGGCAGAGTCTTAAACCAGGAGCATGTTGTTTCATGCCATGCACTGAAATGGTTTTATGTGTATTTTAAATTTGTTTTAATTGTTGTAACCCACCCTGAGCCTTATGGGAGGATGGGATAGAAATAGAATAAAACAAACAAACAAATGAGTCATTGGAAAATACCAGGGCTTTTTTTTTTTTTAGCAGGAATGCACAGGAATGCAGTTCTGGCTAGCTTAAGAACATAACAGAACCCATGTTGGATCATGCCAATGGCCCATCCAGTCCAACACTCTGTGTCACACGGCGGCCAAAAAACCCCAGGTGCCATCAGGAGGTCCATCAGTGGGGCCAGGACACTAGAAGCCCTCCCACTGTACCCACCCAAGCACCAAGAATACAGAGCATCACTGCCCCAGACAGAGAGTTCCAACAATACACTGTGGCTAATAGCCACTGATGGACCTCTGCTCCATATGTTTCTCCAATCCCCTCTTGAAGCTGTCTATACTTGTAGCCGCCGTGGCAGTGAATTCCACGCGTTAATCACCCTTTGGGCGAAGAAGTACTTCCTTTTATCAGTTCTAACCTGACTGCTCAGCAGTTTCATTGAATGTCTACTTCTGGTATTGTGAGAAAGGGAGAAAAGGATTTCTTTCTCTACCTTCTCTATCACATGCATAATCTTGTAAACCTTTATCATATCACCCTTCAGTCAGCATTTCTCCAAGCTAAAGAGCCCCAAGCGTTTTAACCTTTCTTCATAGGGAAAGTGTTCCAACCCTGTAATTATTCTAGTTGCCCTTTTCTGGACTTTTTCCAAAGCTTGGTTTCAGGGGGTGTGGCCTGTTATGCAAATGAGTTCCTGCTGGACTTTTTCTACCAAAGAAGCCCTGGAAAATATACTAATGCTAGAAAAAGTGGGAGCCCATCTCGGAGAATTCAAAGCAATCCTAAGCGTTATTTTTGGCGCGCCTTTTCCCTCGTCCCGGGGAGGGGGCAGCGACTGCGCATGCCCAGACGAGGGGAAGGCGCCCAACCCACTCAGTTTCTTCCAGCCGCCGGGCAGGTGTATAAAATGCAATGATGTGGAAGTCCAGCAGCGGGGAAGGCCGGGTGGGTATGTGTGACTGCACAGATGACCACTCGAAGATCATCAGTTACAGGTAAGCAACCTGTCCATCTTCATCGTGGTCTCTGTGCAGTCCCACATATGGGTGACTGGCAAGCTACCTAGCAGGAGGCGGGTGCTGGATCTGTAAAGAAGGTCTGCAAGTTAGAGTAGAGTAAGTAGTATAAATTGTACTCACAATAGGTCGCAGATGACTTCAGTCGAAGATTGATCTCAGCACAGCCTGCCCAAAGGATGTGTCACGCCGGGCACGAACGTCGAGAGCGTAGTGCGAGGCGAAAGTAGATGGGGACGACCAGACCGCAGCAGCGCAAATGTCCTCCATTGGAACGCCCTTACAGAAGGCTGTTGAGGTTGCGACCGCTCTGGTGGAGTGAGCTCGCAAGTGCTCAGGTACAGGCTGCTTAGCCAGTTCATAGCATAAAGATATGGTGGAGGTAATCCACTTAGAGAATCTTTGAGTAGAGATTCTAGCACCCTGATTATGGGTAGCATAAGAGACAAAGAGTCTATTGTCTTGTCGGAACTGTTTAGTTCTTTCGATGTAGAAGGCCAGAGCTCTACGTACGTCTAGGTGATGCAGGGTGCGCTGGCCCGTGTCTGTGGGGTTTTGAAAGAACGCAGGTAAGACGGAAGGCTTCCCAAGATGGAACGGCGATACCACCTTAGGTAAGAAGGCGGGATCAGGGCGCAGCACCACCTTGTTATGGTGGAAAATAGTGTACGGAGGGTCCGCCCTGAAAGCGCAGATGTCGCTGGCTCGTTTGCCAGTGGTGATAGCTACCAGAAGGGCAGTCTTCCAGGTCAGAAGGTGTAAGGAGATGGAAGCCATGGGTTCAAATGGTGGCTTCATTAACTGACTGAGGACCAAAGATAGGCTCCAAGCAGGTTGTATTTTGCGGATTGGAGGGTGAAGGTGAAGGATTCCCTTCAGGAAGGCCTTGGTGGCGGAGTGTGAGAATACAGTGGAGCCCTTGATGCATGGATGGAATGCAGAGATAGCTGCCAGGTGCACTTTCAGAGAGGAGTGAGACAGTCCCGTCTTGGAGAGAGTCAGGGTGTAAGTAAAAATCTGATTGATATTGGCTGACTCAGGTCGGAAGGAATGTAATTCCGCGTACTTAGAAAAGCGTTTCCATTTGAGGTTATAGGATTTTCTGGTAGCCGGTTTCCTAGCGTTGAGGATGATATGACGGACTTCTGGTGAGAAGGTTAGGAATTGATTCTCCATGCTGTAAGGCGGAGGAGAGTAGGGTTTTGATGAAGAACCCTGCCCCTCTGCTGAGAGAGAAGGTCCTGAGCTTGCGGGAAGCGGTGAAAGAGACCGTGGGACAGCAGGAGGAGAGTGGTGAACCACGGTTGACGTGTCCACCATGGAGTCACTAAGATGCAGTTGGCACTGTCCGTCATGATTTTTTGCAATACTCTCGTAATGAGAGGAATTGGTGGAAACATGTACAACATTGGGCCTCTCCAGGATTGCAGGAAGGCGTCTCCTGCTGACAGTGGAAACGGCTGGCCGCACGTGAAGAAGCGTGGGCATTGGGTGTTTTCTTGCGTTGCAAAGGCATCTATGTCCGGCGTACCGAACTTCTGAAATACGGGAAGGAGATGACAGCGGTTGATGGACCACTCGTGATCGTTGATGGGGTGTCGGCTGAGAGTGTCCGCTTGAGCATTTTGGACTCCGGGTAGATGGACTGCAGATAGGAAAATGCCGTGGGCAATGGTCCAGTGCCATAGGCTCAAAGCTCTCTTGCACAGTCTGACGGAAGCAGTGCCCCCCTGTCGATTTATATAGAATACAGTTGCAATGTTGTCCGATGCGACTTGGACATGCTTGTTGTGAAGTGATGGGAGAAAAGACCGCAGGGCCCTGTGGACTGCCATCAACTCCAGACAATTTATGTGAAGGGAGCGCTCGTATTCTGTCCATTGGCCTTGTACGGTGAGCTGTCCTAAGTGGGCTCCCCATCCCCACTTTGAAGCGTCCGTAGTGACAATCACCGAGGGAGGAGTCTGAATAAAGGACATTCCCTTGAGAAGGTGATGGTGCACAGTCCACCATTTGAGAGACGGAATGATGTGAGCTGGGACAGTGAGCACAGTGAGCTGATGTTGACGCTGAGGATGGAAGGTCCTCACGAACCACAACTGAAGAGGGCGCATATGCAGTTTGGCAAACAGGAGTACAGAGGTGGTGGCGGCCATGAGGCCTAGCATCCTCTGAAAGGTGAAAGCTGTCTGGGAACGATGTAGAATAATGTCTCTGGCCAGAGACATGATGTGTTGTGCTCTGTCTGCTGGTAGATATGCCTTGCATGACAGAGTTGAAAGATGAGCCCCTATAAATTGAATGGATTGAGTAGGTGTTAGGTTCGATTTGGAAGTGTTGACTTGAAGGCCCAGAGTGGCCAGGAGGGACAGTGTCGCGGAGACATCGGACTGGAGCTGTTCCTTGGAATGGGAGACGACCAGCCAGTCGTCTATATAAGGGTAAATGGAGATGCGCTGTTGTCTCAGAGTTGCTACTACCACCGCCATGCACTTCGTGAACACTCTTGGGGCTGTAGAGAGGCCGAAAGGGAGGGCACGGAATTGGTAGTGTTGATCCCCTATGGCGAATCTGAGAAATCTCCTGTGATGAAGGCTGATGGAAAGGTGAAAGTATGCATCTTGGAGATCTATCGAAGCCATCCAAGCTTGTTCTGGGAGCAACGGAAGGATGGATTGGAGAGTGACCATCCGAAATTTCTTGTGGTGAATATGGTAGTTGAGCTTTCTGAGATCTAGGATGGGACGCAGGCCCCCGTCCCTCTTTGGCAGTAGTGAGGGAGTAAATTTTTCTCCCAATGGTATCTAGCTTCTTGCCCTCTTTCTCGGGGGGAACAGGGTGCCTGGTTTGTTTAGATTTTGAGGAAGAGTGGACGATCATAGAGTTGGGAGCTGGGTGGCTGAAGAGGAACTTTGACTCTGGCGCAAGCACCTTGTATAGTACCTCAACTCTCTTGGACATCGGCGGAACAGAGGCCGGCTTGTCCCAGGCTTCTTTTAAAGTTTCCAGATGGACTGGGAGCATAGGAAAAGATGATCCCGTAGGGAGGTCCGCATGTACCAGGTCATAGACCACGTCAGAGACTCTTGGAACATCTGATGTTAATTTTACATTGAGAGATGTAGCCATATTGGATAGAAGGTCAAGGTATGACTTAGGGCCCTCAGATGGAGAGAGGTCAGCCGGTTTGGCTATGTCTGAATCCGGGGAGTGTAGATTCGAAGTTGAGGAGTTGGATGAGACGGATTGCTCAGCTTCCGAGTCATCTATGATGTCAACCTCTGGAGTTTTCCTGATCTGGTTAGGTGCAGGAGGCTCAAGTATAGGCGGTTGTGTCAGATTGATAGGGCAGTGTTTATCTGCTGCTTGCTCACTCTAGAAAGTTCTTGCTTCTTGGGAGACTTCGAATTCGAAGGGTCCCTCGGAGTCGAGGTCGAAGGGTCCCTCGGGGTCGACTCGGTACGATGCCGTTTCTTGGGGTCGTCAGACTTCTTGTGGTGCTTGCCGGATTTATGCTTGCTGGGATTCTGCGCCACGGAAGCAACCGGCTGAGTCATTCCCTTTAGAAGTAGGGAAGACGGCGATGACTGCGAGGCTGAAGTTTGCGCCATTACCGGGCGTAGAGACGACTCTAGCAAATGGCTTTTGAGTCTTGCCACGCGGTTCTTCCTCGCCTGTTTGCCGAACTGGCTACAGTGCACACAAGAGTCTGTTCGGTGAGCTTCCCCGAGGCAGAAAAGGCAAAGAGAATGCCCGTCGGTAGATGGTATCTTCGCTGAACAGCGAACGCACCTCTTAAAGGTAATTTTCTCTTTTTCCTTCCCTTCCATCCGCCCAGAAAGAGAGGGGGGAGGGGGAAAGAGGGGGACGAAAAACGAAGTAAAGAGAAAGATTATTATTTTTTTTACGATACCAGAATGAAGAG
This sequence comes from Heteronotia binoei, assembly GCF_032191835.1. Classification (NCBI taxonomy): domain Eukaryota; kingdom Metazoa; phylum Chordata; class Lepidosauria; order Squamata; family Gekkonidae; genus Heteronotia; species Heteronotia binoei. The sequence goes on from NC_083242.1 coordinate 9,301,520, forward strand.
AAGAGGAATCAGAATGAAGAGAAGAGGATCGGGAACGAAGAATGTAGATCAGTGAAAGGACTGCAATGAAGCGGGAGATCAGCGAGATAGGTGTTTTCCGGACGGCGGTAAAGAAGAAAACTGAGTGGGTTGGGCACCTTCCCCTCGTCTGGGCATGCGCAGTCGCTGCCCCCTCCCCGGGACGAGGGAAAAGGCGCGCCAAAAATAACGCTTAGGATTGCTTTGAATTCTCCGAGATGGGCTCGATCCTGGCGGATAAACCCATATGTGGGACTGCACAGAGACCACGATGAAGATGTACTTCTTCACCCAAAGGGTGATTAACATGTGGAATTCACTGCCACAGGAGGTGGTGGCGGCCACAAGTATAGCCACCTTCAAGAGGGGTTTAGATAAAAATATGGAGCACAGGTCCATCAGTGGCTATTAGCCACAGTGTGTGTGTATATATAAAAAAATTTTTGCCACTGTGTGACACAGAGTGTTGGACTGGATGGGCTGTTGGCCTGATCCAACATGGCTTCTCTTATGTTCTTATGGCCCTCAGTTTGCAAGACCCAAGCAAGGGTGTTAATAGAGTTGATATAAGTCATAAGTGAGTTGACAGCACTTTAACACACACAAACACACACACCAGGAAAGCTGCTTATTAACATTTCTAAGTCAACTTCTTTGCTTCTGCCCATTTAAAATTTTAGATGAGCTTTGGCAAAACAAAAATCATGTGTGTGCGTTTAAAAATGACTGCCTCAGCTCCTTGTCATATATTCTTTTTAAAGAAAGAATTTAGCTTACATAAAACACTCCCCCCCCCCCCAGTAGTTTTGCAAAGTGCTTCTTTGTTAAGAAATAATAGGCACACAATGCACAAGTTAAGTGACATGTTTATAAGAGACTGCCGACTCTGCAAACCAATTGATATTTTGCTTTATGAACATTAATTGCGAGTGAACAAATAAGGGAAGGATCCCGTCCACATATCTCAGCGCATCATCTCGAGGCAACTGCGAGGACTCAGAGCTGCAGGGGATTCTCTGGCATGAGTTCCATGAAACATAACAGAAGCCCAATGAAACCGAAAGCGTGCTCTGCGGCGGTTCCCCTTTTAATGATGTCTGGGCAGGAGGACAACACAGAAGAGGGTGTCTTTATTAGTCCCATCTTTCCACACTGAGATTGTTGTAATAGCAGACAACTGAGGGCTTGTGTTTTCAAGCACACCCTGGGCCTCCGACACCGCTAAACCTCTCCAAGGATCCCCTTCATTTCTTCATGCTACGTGTGCTGAAAAGTGCCAGGGGTGATGTGACTAGCGGAAGCCAAAAGCAACATTCAGAACGAGTACCGCAGAAAGTGGGGTACGGTAAGAATTCTGCCACAGGAAAAAAAAATATCCGAGCAGACACACGTTAAGAACATAAGAACATAAGAACATAAGAGAAGCCATGTTAGATCAGGCCAATGGCCCATCCAGTCCAACATTCTGTGTCACACAGCGGCCAAATATATATATATATATATATATATATATATATATATATATATATATATATATATATATATATATATATATATATACACACACACACACACACACTGTGGCTAATAGCCACTGATGGACCTCTGCTCCATATTTTTATCTAACCCCTTCTTGAAGGTGGCTATGCTTGTGGACGCCACCACCTCCTGTGGCAGTGAATTCCACATGTTAATCACCCTTTGGGTGAAGAAGTACTTCCTTTTATCCGTTTTAACCTGTCTGCTCAGCAATTTCATCGAATGCCCACGAGTTCTTGTATTGTGAGAAAGGGAGAAAAGTACTTCTTTCTCTACTTTCTCCATCCCATGCATTATCTTGTAAACTTCTATCATGTCACCCCTCAGTCGACGTTTCTCCAAGCTAAAGAGCCCTAAGCGTTTCAACCTTTCTTCATAGGGAAGGTGTTCCAGCCCTTTAATCATTTTAGTTGCCCTTTTCTGAACTTTCTCCAATGCTATAATATCCTTTTTGAGGTGCGGCGACCAGAACTGCACACAGTACTCCAAATGAGACCGCACCATCGATTTATACAGAGGAATTATGATACTGGCTGATTTGTTTTCAATTACCTTCCTAATAATTCCCAGCATGGCGTTGGCCTTTTTTATTGCAAACGCACACTGTCTTGACATTTTCAGTGAATTATCTACCATGACCCCAAGATCTCTCTCTTGGTCTGTCTCTGCCAGTTCACACCCCATCAACTTGTATTTGTAGCTGGGATTCTTGGCCCCAATGTGCATTACTTTGCACTTGGCCACATTGAACCGCATCTGCCACGTTGACGCCCACTCACCCAGCCTCAACAGATCCCTTTGGAGTTCCTCACAATCCTCTCTGGTTCTCACCACCCTGAACAATTTAGTGTCATCCGCAAATTTGGCCACTTCACTGCTCACTCCCAACTCTAAATCATTTATGAACAAGTTAAAGAGGATGGGACCCAGTACCGAGCCCTGCGGCACCCCACTGCTTACCGTCCTCCACTGCGAAGACTGCCCATTTATACTCACTCTCTGCTTCCTATTACTCAGCCAGTTTTTGATCCACAAGAGGACCTGTCCTTTTACTCCATGACTCTCAAGCTTTCTAAGGAGCCTTTGATGAGGAACTTTATCAAAAGCTTTCTGGAAGTCAAGGTAAACAACATCTATCGGGTCTCCTTTGTCCACATGTTTGTTCACCCCCTCAAAGAAATGTAACAGGTTAGTGAGGCAAGATCTTCCCTTGCAGAACCCATGCTGAGTCTTCCTCAATAACCCGTGTTCATCAATGTGCCTACTCATTCTGTCCTTGATAATGGTTTCTACCAACTTTCCCGGTATTGAAGTCAGACTGACTGGCCTGTAATTTCCCGGATCTCCTCTGGAACCCTTTTTAAAGATGGGGGTGACATTTGCTACCTTCCAGTCCTCAGGAACGGAGGCAGATTTCAATGAAAGATTACAGATTTTTGTTAGAAGATCCACAAGTTCAACTTTGAGTTCTTTCAGAACTCTCGGATGTATGCCATCCGGACCCGGTGACTTATTAGTTTTTAATTTGTCTATCAGTTGTAGGACCTCCTCTTTTGTCACCTCAATCTGACTCAGGTCTTTCAACACCCCTTCCAATATTAGTGGTTCTGGGGCGGGCAAACACTTCTCATCTTCCACGGTGAAGACGGAGGCAAAAAATGCGTTCAGCTTCTCAGCCATTTCCCCATCCTCCTTCAGTAATCCTTTTACCCCATGGTCATCCAAGGGCCCCACTGCTTCCCTGGCTGGTTTCCTACTTCTAATATATTTGAAGAAATTTTTATTGTTGGTCTTTATGTTTTTTGCAATATGCTCCTCATAGTCCCTTTTTGCCTGCCTGATCACAGTCTTGCATTTGATTTGCCACTGCCTGTGTTCCCTTTTATTAATCTCACTTGGACTGGTTTTCCACCGCTTAAAGGAGTCCTTCTTACCTTTTACAGCTTCCATTACTTTGTTTGTTAACCATGCTGGCCTCTTCTTATACCTGTTTGTGCCTTTCCTAACTTGTGGTATGTATTTTATCTGAGCTTCTAGGATTATAGTTTTAAATAGTCTCCAAGCTTCCCCAAGGGTTTTGACCGTATTTACCTTTCCTTTCAGTTTCCTCCTCACATGCCTCCTCATCTCAGAGAATTTACCCCTTTTAAAGTTAAATGTGGTTGTGGCGGTCTTTTGGGGCAACTCCCTATTTATACAAATGGTGAAATCAATAACATTATGGTCACTGTTCCCAAGCGGCGCAATCACTTTTACGTCTCTCACCAAGTCTTGGGCATTACTTAGGACCAGATCCAGGATCGCCCCACCCCTGGTAGGTTCTGAGACCATCTGCTCCATAGCACAGTCATTGAGAGCATCAAGAAACTCAATCTCTTTCTCTCGACCAGAACACATATTGACCGAATCAATCTGCGGGTAGTTAAAATCACCTATTACGACACAGTTTTTACGTTTAGCCGCTATCTTTAATCCCTCCATCATATTATAATCGTCCTCTCTCTTTTGATTTGGTGGGCGATAACAAACTCCCATAGTTAAATTTCCTTTTGGGCCCTCTATTTCAACCCAAAGCATTTCTAAAAGGGAATCTAATTCTCTGACCTCAGTCTTACTGGACCGTATATCCTCTCTGACATACAGAGCCACCCCACCTCCAACCCTTCCCTCCCTATCCTTCCGATATAACTTATATCCAGGAATCACCGTGTCCCACTGATTCTCCTCATTCCACCAAGTTTCTGAAATGCCCACAATGTCTATGTTTTCTCCCAACACTAAACATTCCAATTCACGTTGACAGGGCTTTTTCCAATTACAAGCTGGGAGAGCTGAACAGAACTTGTTTTTTGGAAGGAAACAGCCCAGTCCTGTTTTGAGTTTCCAGTTGAGCCACACTCTCCAATACAAGAAAGACGACTAAACCATGCAACCAATCACAGATCTGGGGAGGAAGAAGTTGGAAATCAGAAATCAGAGGCCACATACATCATCCATCACAATGGCTTGTCAAACTGTCCAGCCAAAGCGATGAATGGAGAGTTATTCCCATTAATTCCCTCCTGCATTCCACACACTGTTTGCACTCTTCACTAAATAGAAGCATGTGCAAAAATGTTTGAAGATTGTAACCAGGCGAGCCCAATCTTGTCAGATCTCAGAAGCTACAGAATGCACAAGAGGAAGCTGTGTACAAAACTGATCCCAATCCTGGGAGGAGCAGGCTTAGAATGAATTGAGTAATGCATAAGACAGTTCATGCCCCATCATATATGTCCGATGAAGCTCGACAGTGAAACGGCCAGTTCCAGCCTGTGGCCCCGTCACCGGAATTTTAATTAATGGGGCTTTCATCTCTGCTCCACTGGTGCAAGAAGAAGGAATTTGATGTCCTTTAGAAATTTTCAGCAACACAGTGGCTATATGAACGTCTAAAATGGACTTTGTTTCCACCTTGAGCGGTTTTTCCGACGAGTCTAGTTTTATATGGTTATAAAGCTTGTTTGGACACTTTGAATATATGAATTTGTACAGTCTAATGCAGGGGTCCTCAAACTTTTTTAAATAGGGGGCCAGTTCACTGTCCCTCAGACTGTTGGAGGGCCGGACTGCCGTTACTGTACAAGGCCGCGGGCCGTCAGTTCTCCGTCTTCTGCATCTCTCTCCCTTCCCCACACCACACACCCCGACCTGGGAACTCACCTCACCTCGGTATCACCTCACACTCTGTCTCCGCCGCCTCAGCCCAGTGCCGGAAGTGTGCGTTGCTAACGCGACTTTAGGTCAAACGTCACTTCCAGTTATGATTTTACCATAACCCGGCGGGCCGCATAAACGTCCTCAGCGGGCCGCATCTGGCCCGCGGGCCGTAGTTTGAGGACCCCTGGTCTAATGGGTGATTATGGCACACTTATAAAGTTGTAATTATTTTTGTGTACTTTGCCAGTAATTTTGCTGTGTTCTGTTTTTTTGGTTTGTTCACATCTCAGAAGCTAACAGGTTCACCGCTGGTCGATACTTGGATGGGAGCAACGGTAAACCACCTCTGTTCACCCCTAGCCTTGAAAACCCTGAAGGGTCACCCTAAGTTGGTTGTGACTTGAAGGTAATTTCCACCACCAATACAGGAAAAGCTTATAGTTAAATTTACTGTTGTGTCTGTGGACTAATGTTGCTATTAACCAGGTTCCTGCATGGCTCATTGGAGCCTTTAGGTCGGAGCTCGGGGATTCAGGAACAACGGGCAGTAGGATCCAAATCCCAACTGGCCTGCTCCAATCACGAGCCCCTTGATGGTTTAAATGATCCAATGGCATCCTAGCACAGGAACCATGAACTGTCTATAGTTGGCCCCGTTGGCAGTTTTCAGAGCACAGTCATCACCATGTTATAACTAATAAAGAGAGCTATGGTCACTGCAACCGCATCTCCTCCTTTCATTGAACCCAATACATTATGTTTACCTTTAAAGAAGTTTTAACTGAGGTCCCTGATTGGCCTAAAAGGGAACTCCCCACCCTGAGAAACCTCTTGAAACATAAAGCAGAAAGGAACAAGCTTTTGTCCAACCTACTGTGGGAAGAGAGATAGCTTGCAGTCTTCTAAGAATCAGCGAGTTAAACTGGTAATTATTGCTCTCTTTTTTCTGTATTCCCTAGTTTCACCTTTTTAGCTTTCCACATTACTTATTTGTATGCAAAGCTTTCTCTTTTTTTTTACAATCTTTATTTTGACCAATTTCTCACCAGAACTTGTTCTGGTCTCTGAGCCCTTCCCCTCCCCCCCCCCCGGTGTTTCTATCTGATTTTGCACACTAGTAGGCATTGCGAACCTGCAGCTTGCCCCACCTCTTTCCTGCAGCAAGCAAGATCCTCTGAAAACTGGTTTCTGCTTGCCATGGGAAAGAGGAGGGACAAGTCACAGCTTTGCTGCAGCTTGTGCAAAATCAAACAGAAGCGCCGGAGAGTGGGGAGAGGCCTCCAAGACTGGAACAAGTCTAGTTAGAAATTGGTCTTTCAGAGATTTCTGGGCTGCTTTCCTCATGAGCTGGCAGCTTTAAACTCACACAGATCCAAGAAGGGGAGGTAGGAATCCAGATCTTAAACTAGAGCAACCAAACCTTCAAAAAAAAAAAAAACATTTCTCTAGGCAGTGGTATAAAGCTGCCCCAAAGTATATCTCTAGAGTTCAAGAGCACTAGGACAATGTGCAGAGATTCTCAAAGAATCTGTAGCAGGTTCTCTGAGAAACCAATCTTTTATGAAGTGGATCAGAAGTAATTTAGTACGGGGGAAGCAAGCCATTGTTTTACTCCCTCTCAGAATTAGGTTCATGTTGGAATAAGCCCAAGAACTCACACAAAAGATCTGCAGGAAATATCAAAAGCACGTAAATGTTCTTTTAGAGACTCCCACCTAATACAGAAATCCTAGAGAAACCCAAACACAGTACAGAGGCATGGAAAATGCATTCCTGTTCAGAATGTTGCAATCTATATTCTCTTTACTGAGAAATCATAGCTGACAAATGATTTTAATGCAAGTCTAATTAAGCTGTCTCATAACAGGATCTTTAAATAATTCTAGTTTATATTTACTGCTTGGGTGGGCATGCGGCACAGAGAGAAGCTGACAGTCCTTTATTATGGGTTATTTGTAGTTAAGTCATCTAACAACCCAAGGAAATGGTCACCGTGGGACACGACTATTCAGCTTTAATGAAATTTCTAGTCCAATAATAGAATAATACCATTCATTGTCTGGGAATTTTTAACCTTTAACTATGGTGTTGTAACTACTCTGGCAAACTGCAGTAATTTTATTAAGAGCCTCACAGTGGTTGAAGTTATTTTTATAATCCTGAACTTCTGCATCCACAAACGTCAATTTTCAGGGTTTTTTTTTTTTTTTAAAGAAATGCTTCTAGAGATTGCTGCTCGCTGGAAGAAGCCAAGCAGGTCATCCCAGCAGCATCACTAGGGATGGGATTTGGCTCTGTAATGGGGTTACATAGGCTTCTAGCTGGGCAAGGGTTGCCATCAGAGTTCTTTAAAAATCCTTTTAAAATCCCATATACAGCAGCTGGTGCATACTGCAGAGGACTGTGCTACTCGCTTTCCTGTGATATCGGAGAGAAGAGATTGTCTCTCTTCAAAAAAATGGCGCTCAGGAACAAGTGACTTTGAAAGCAAAGGAAGTCAGAAAGGACCAGGAAGGGCGGGGGGGGGGGGGAGGAAATGACCTCAGGTTTTTGCAAGTTGTTAGCTGTGTTGGTCTGAAGCAGCAGAACAAAGTTAGAGTCCAATGGCACCTTTAAGATCAACAAACTTTTATGGATGCATGAATGCACACTCAGAATAAAACTTTGTTGGCCTTAGTGGTGTCACTGGACTCAACTTTGCTCTTGTGCTGGAATGAGTAAGTGATGAACTACGCAGTCTGGTGTAGTGGTTAAGTGTGCGGACTCTTATCTGGGAGAACCAGGTTTGATTCCCCACTCCTCCACTTGCAGCTGCTGGAATGGCCTTGGGTCAGCCATAGCTCTGGCAGAGGTTGTCCTTGAAAGGGCAGCTGCTGTGAGAGCCCTCTCAGCCCCACCCACCTCACAGGGTGTCTGTTGTGGGGGAGGAAGGGAAAGGAGATTGTGAGCCGCTCTGAGACTCTGATTCAGAGAGAAGGGCAGGGTATAAATCTGCAGCCTTCTTCTTCCTCAGGAGATGGGAGGGCAGGAGCAAATGAACTGGATCTCAGGATTCATCAAAACGCACCAAAGAGAAGAGTGGATGCTCTGTGTTTTAATACAGCATGCAACAAAGTGAGTTGGAGAATGAGAGCCACCAGGCTCTGATGCCACAGACAGTCATGGTGAGGTTATTTTAGGTTCGCAACGCCTACTAGTTTGTCAAAAATGGAAACCCAACAAAAAGTTTTGGGAGGCATTACTATTGCGTCGGTCTTCAAGACAAACAAATCCACACGGTTTGCTCCAGACCATATTTCCCTGGATGGCAGGCGTAATTGATGTATGCCACATTTTTATATAATGATTGCAAGGAAAATTCAATTTCCTATTTTCCTTGTTTGTGTCCTCTAAGAAGCTCTTATCACCACATATCAAGCCCAGAGCAGTGACAGAGATAGGAAACAAATCACTTCAATGAATGTAATAGCAAAAGTGATTAGAGATAGAGAAAGATTAATTGTGTGTGCCAGATATAAATAAAAGGGTAGGAGACAGCCCTACGGGATTCCAAAAGTGCAGCACAAGCAAATATAGTAATATATATTCGGGCTGGATATAGATATTGCGTGAAGCTTATAAATTGTATTTGTAAATGTCAAAACTTAAGAAAAGCAACTTCACAAAATACATCAAAGCAAATTTTGACGCAGAAATGTGAGGTAATATATTATGAGTCAGGTTGGAGGGAGACTCCAATTGTAACAGGTCTCTGTTACGTTTTTTTGGGGTGGAATTGCGAACACATGTCTCAGAAGTCTATCCATGGCGCATAATGGACATGTGTGCTACCGTCAATGCTCATATGCATGGTTGCCATGCTGTGTGAACAGGGGCACTATGTATCTTTACGATACGTGTATAGCTCTTGCGATACGATTGATCTCCAGACAGATCGAATTAAAAAAAAATCGAAAATCGAATAAATAAACCAAGATCGGTTCCCCTGGAGGAACTGGCTGCTGTGAAGGGTGGACTCCAGTGTTATACCCTAGTTGAGGTCCCTCCCCTCCCCAAACCTCCCCCTCCTCAGGCCCCACCCCCAAAATATCCAGGTATTTCCCAACCCAGACTGGACAACCCTAAGATTTGGTAATGCACAAACTGATCTTTGGATTTTTCAGGGGTCATGTTCACATATATTAAAGGTGTACATATGTGGTAAATATTGGCTTACTCCTGCTCACGCAACATGAAAAGCAGGTGGATCGTGGAGAGCATGTGCTGCCATTTTGTGTGGTTAGATTACTGAGCTCCTGAGACATCGGACTGTCATGGCTGAAAACAACTACAGTGCGGAATCATAATCTTGACACGCTGAACAAGAGTTTTCAAGCTCTGCCTCTCTTCATCACTAAAGACTACTGAAGCCCACAGAACATCAGGAGGATCTAGGCAGAAGGATACACTAGCTCATTGCCGCCTAAGCAGATCCCATTGTAATGTCTGAATAGGTGCCAGTGCTTCCTCTGTCCTTATCCCTGCATTATGGCCCAGTTTCCTTGCAGCTGTTGCATCAGTTCAGGCAGAGACAAGTATTAATACAAGGTGATGAGTCATGTTCTCATACCAGTTCTAGGACCCTGACGTCCAGTCCTCTGATAACATACAACAGTTTGCTTCATCATTAAGCATTATATGAAATGGGTTTCTCCCACATCCAAAAATGACATCTTCGACCGCTGCAGCTCCAGTCGACTTCCGTAGCAGCCTGAGGGCACCAGATGGTACCATGAACGTGGCTGGCAATGGAGAGGAGCTGGTCATCTGCATTGGATAACGAAAACACGCTCCGCTTCTCTTCCAAGTGGACATAAATTCTGAAAGTCAGCTAGCGAGAAAAACAAAAACTGGGTGGGCCCACCTGAAAACCAACCAGGTTGGACTGTCAGACATCAAAGCTGGGGAAGGACCTTCTGCATCCTAAATTATGCTTCTTGCACAAAACAGGGACGCATGCAACGATGGCCATGTTCGCTACAACTCATCAAAACAAGATTCATCGAAAATTCAGAATTCACTGCCAGGGGAATTCATGGCCAGGTATGGCCACAGGAATAAAGATCTTTAATAGGGGACTAGGTAAATTCATGGAAAATAAGTCTACCTATGGCTACTAGCCATGCAACTGAGGGGAAACGCCACATTAAGAGGCACTAAACCTCTGAATCCCAGAGCCAACATCAGGGGAAGGCCTCGGCCTCTCTGCTTTGTTGTTGGCCATCCAGAGGAACTGATTGGCTGCTGTGTGAGACAGGAAGCTGGACCTTCACTGGTCTCATCCAGCAGGGCTCTTCTGATGTTCTTAATGAAGGCTAGGGTTGCCAATTCCCAGGTGGGAGCAGGGGATCCCCCGGTTTGGAGGCCCTCCCCCCGCTTCAGGGTCATCAGAAAGCGGGGGGAGGGGAGAGAAATGTCTGCTGGGAACTGTATTATTCCCTATGGAGATTTATTCTCATAGAAAATAATGGAGAATTGATCCGCAGGTATCTGGGGCTCGGGGGGGGGGGCTGTTTTTTGAGGTAGAGGCACCAAATTTTCAGTATATAGCATCTAGTGCCTCTCCCCAAAATATCCCCCAAGTTTCAAAACGATTGGACCAGGGGGTCCAATTCTATGAGCCCCAAAAGAAGGTGCCCCTATCCTTCATTATATCCTATGGAAGGAAGGCATTGAAAAGGTGTGCCGTCCCTTTAAATGTGATGGCCAGAACTCCCTTCAGAGTTCAATTATGCTTGTCACAGCCTTGATCTTGGCTCCGCCCCCAAAGTCTCCTGGCTCCACCCCCAAAGTCCCCAGATATTTCTTAAATTGGACTTGGCAACCCTAATGAAGGCCTCAGCCTCTCTGCTCTGTTGTTGTCCCTTCAGAGGAACTGGCTGGCCACTGTGTGAGACAGGATGCTGGACTAGATGGACCTTCACTGGTCTCATCCAGCAGGGCTCTTCTGATGTTCTTAATGAAGGCCTTGGCCTCTCTGCTCTGTTGTTGGCCTTCCAGAGGAACTGACTGACTGCTGTGTGACACAGGATGCTGGCCTAGATGGACCACTGGTCTGATCCAGCAGGGCTCTTCTAATGTTCTTATGGTCCACAGGTGGTACACTTCACACAACTGATGCTACAGAAAGATGTGCTTAGTAGCAACAAAGAACAGGTTAACATTTACAGTGACTCAGACTTATCTTCATTCAATTTCTTCTTCAAATGTAGAATCTAATGAACAAAAAAAGGTCTGTATGTTAATCTACCTTGGAGCTGAGAATCAGCATGAGAGATTTCAGTGGCAAGAGAAATTTTCTGACATGGTAGAACGCTAGGGCATTTCTGATGACGCTATCCTTATAGATCCAACTAAACACATGTGCAGCTCCTTTAAATTAGGTTTCTAGATGACAAAAGAATATTGAATGATTGTTGGAGCATAAAGCGCATATGCGCTCCCCTGACAAGAACCTGAGACAGAACAATCGCGGCAGATTTCCACCCCCCCCCCCCCTGGAATTCTGCTTGACAGCAAGAGATTTTAAAGGTTATCAAGAAAGTGAGCAAAATGAAATGCCATTATTTCTAAGAGAGATTTAAAACATGGCAGAACTCATAAAGCACTCTGATTGGGGGCCGCATTGGATTGCCATCTCATTTGCTGAGAAAACCCAACAGTAGATGAAGTTCAGTTGTCGCTGAGAAATCCATTCTCTCCCCCCACCCCTTCCTCTCGACTTATTGAAGCATTAATTTTCATTTTAGCCCGACTGATCTGTTGAGCCTTAGCGAATGTAAACCCTCCCCTGCCCCCCATGGCAGGGAATAAAAGCAATTTGACAACTTTATGGATTCAGGACGAGTTTGACCCTGGCAGAGCACAGACTATTATCTGGAGAGTCTGCCATTTTCTTTTCCGTCCTCCCCTCTACACCTGAGCTTCTGGAACTCCCCATCAAAAATTCATGCAACAATATGTTCAAGACACCATCATCTATATCCTCCGCATCTGCTGACTCTGCCTCACATATAAAAATCTCAAAGCAGATACTTCTCTCCCTGCCCCCCCCCCCGGTCCAGTTTAATCGAACCTGGATGGCAAACAGAAATTATTGTTCAGCAATGCCTCCTTCTTGAGACGAAAGCATCACGTTGGACCCAATAATGATTTCTCTTCACCACTATGTTGTTAAAAGAGGACTGTGTAGGGAAAAAATTATAACTGAAGAGCAAATGCAGGCAGGGGAGGTACGGTAGGGTAGCAACATAGGACAGATTTAGAAAAGGGGTTTGCTTAAAAGCTGATTAAAGCATTTTAACAAATGCATATGAAGTCAAAATCTAACACCAGAATATACAAAGTTCTTCATTGAGCCAACAGATTTGGAGGAAGAAGATGAAAGAAGATATTGAATTTCTACCCCGCCCTCCACTCTGAATTTCAGAGTCTCAGAGTGGCTCACAATCTCCTTTATCTTCCTCTCCCACAACAGACACCCTGTGAGATGGATGGGGCAGAGAGCACTCTCACAGCAGCTGCCTTTTCAAAGACAACTCCTATGAGAGCTATGGCTACCCCAAGGCCATTCCAGCAGCTGTAAGTGGAGTGGGGAATCAAACCCGGTTCTCCCAGATATTCCTGAATCAATTCAGCATATATTGCTCAATTGTTCCATATATCATAATCTCCATAAGGAACTATCTTGCAAGCTTTCTTTGTCTCCAGATCCATCTACTCTGCCACACAGCCATTATTTACTGAATGACACTGAGTGGGAGGTTACTGAGGCTGTGGCAAAATTTTTGGCTGACATTCTTAAATGTAAATCTAATCTTGTATAAATGCACATGTGATCTCTGTTTCTTTTTGATTTTACCTCCTATGTTTAACTTTTTACATTCTGTCTACTCTTATTTGCAATTGCTATGCCATTAAAGGTTTGGAATTCAAGTCTGCGCACTTAACCACTACACCAAACTGGCTCTCAAGGAAGCTGCTTGTTGATAGGGACAGTAATAATGTGATTTTTAAACAACAAAAAGATGAATGTTGTCATAGGTAGCACCTCCATGAAGATGAAGAAGTACTCAAGCAGGGGCAGGGATAATCTTGGTCTAAGAAACAAGTTGCTGCCAAACCTGTTTTTGCAAAACATATGACCAAATATGCGGAGATCTTACAGCCTCTCATGAGGTAGTTTGATGAGGTCTTGCCTACCATTTTTGGGTTGTCAGGGCAACCAAGAATGCTGATCGAGTCCACCATAAGCAACTTCACCAACCCACCCACCCACCCCTAGTGCAAGAGGGGAGGTTGAGAAGGAAGGGGTTTCCCCCTCTCCCTTGAGATCTTGATTTCAGATCTTGATCTGACCTAACTGAACTAATGATAGCACAAAGAGTGAGTCCAGTGGCACCTTTAAGACCCACAAAGTTTAATTCTGGGTATAGGCTTTTGTGTGCACGCAGTTACACAATGCCCACAAATGTTTACACCCAGAATTAAACTCTGCCAGTCTTAAAGGTACCACTCAACTCACACTTGGTTCTATTGCTTCAGACCAATATGGCTACTCACCTGAACTAATGATGGTTAGTTGAATGGCTTCCACCCAAATAATCTTAGTTTCCTTAGTTAGTATAGATCAGGTGGCCAAATTTGCTTAACGCAAGAGCCACACAGAATAAATGTCAGATGTTTGAGGAAGGAAGGAAGGAAGGAAGGAAGGAAGGAAGGAAGGAAGGAAGGAAGGAAGGAAGGAAGGAAGGAAGGAAGGAAGGAAGGAAGGAAGGAAGGAAGGAAAATAGATGGGTGAGGGAGCTGCAGAAAGAAAACAACTTTAACTTTAAATGCATTCTCCAAGCCCTGACTAGCTAGGCTTGGAGAAGTGATTTAAAGAGACAAATACCTTCTCCAAGCTGGCTGACAGGCAGTGGGGCTTCAAGAGCCACACAATATGTATGAATGAGCCACATGTGGCTCCCAAGCCACAGTTTGGTCACCCCTGGTATAGATGAATCACGGTTTTGGGTGATGTCTGAACTGAGCTGCTGCAGATTATCCAAGTCCAACTAAAACTGATGCAGCAGACCCCGCCCCCATTACTGGCCTCTTTCAGAATTTGTATTACGATTTAAGGCTAAGTGAATAACTAGACAAATTTGAGCATGGAGATATTTAACACCATCCTTCTGCACTTTTAACGCCAGGGACAAAATGCCTTGTTATTCCAAGTGGAAACTGGCCAGGCCAACATGACATCCTTATATTTCAAATTAATTGCAACAGAACCAAGCCAAGAATTTAATTTTAGTCCGTGCACCACTTTAATCTTATCAACAGGACAATGGGCTCCTTACTCTACACTGGCGTACGCTTGGGAGGGCAATTTATCTTCTTTAAATAATAATTGGCTTTATTATCTTTTGACTCCTCAGAACCGCCGGCTGGCAAGGTTTTAAAAAATTTCATCAATCTTATTTTGTGTTTTTTTCAAAACCCTTGTTGCAGGGTGGGGGGAGAGATGACAATGCACAGTGGACCTCTCCTAATGGTCTGCATTGGGCTCAAAAATATCTGATTTATTCATACATCTGTTGAAAAGACATGCGCCACTACATTTTTGTAGTATCCTGAACATGGGAGTCCAGCATGAAGTTGTGGGCGATTAGTGTTTGCAAATGAAATGCAACAGGCCACATCTCAGGAACGTCAGAAAAGAAGAAAGCTTAGAAATGCCCACCTCTTGCAAGCAAACGTGCCAATGGACTTAAGCTAGTTTCTTTCTTTTATTCTTTCCATGAAATATTTGAACATTGGTTTGCCTTTACCGCATCAGCCGCAGCAATAACATGATTTCCATCAAAATAAAATCAAAAAATTAAAAATTAAAACTACATAATGATGGTTTAAAACATCTCAAACTAAAACTCTCTCGGCTCGGCTTCGCGAACGAAGATTTAAGAAGGGTGCAATAGTCCACGTCTGCTGCAGGCTCGCTGGTGGCTGACAAGACCAATGCGGGACAGGCAGGTCCGGCCACAGTGGCTGCAGGGAAAAGTCTGATTTAGGATTGGTGCTGTAGCAGTGCGATTCTTCCTCAATCTCCTAAACTAAACTAAACTAAACTAAACTCCTAAACTAAACTAAAACTACCTGACAAACCAAATGATTAGATACCCAGAGCCAGGGGTGGAATTCTAGCAGGAGCTCCTTTGCATATTATGCCACACACTCCTGACGTAGCCAATCCTCCTAGAGCTTACAAGGCTCTTTTTTGTAAGCTCTTGGAGGATTGGCTACGTCAGGGGTCAAGTCAAGTTTATTGTTACAGTCAGTGACCAGCTTGTACAATCGAATCACATAAAACTTTTTGCATCAAAAACAGAATAAAACCAACAGTAGCATTCATTAAATTGGGTGCCTATGACTATTACAAAGAAATCGGATAAAAACATCCATAAAATTCATTTAAAATTTGGATGAAAGGTTAACAGTCAAATCAAGTTTAAAACAGTCATAGACCGCTACGTCAGGGGTGTGTGGCCTAATATGCAAAGGAGCTCCTACTAGAATTCCACCCCTGAAGAGCGGTGGAGTTGGTGTGCAGGTCCACTGTGCTGCCATCAGCATGCCTCCATCATCTTTATCTTTATGATATAGTAGAAACAAACCCAGCCACCTGGAAAGTAATGGATTTAGCCCTATCTGTCAGTAGCAGTGTTAATTTCTCCTGATGGGGCCCTTCCTGGGAAACAGGATAATAATGGGCCTCAAAAATCTCAAATCTTGGGTAGTGGGATGTGTCATGGGAAAAATCCTCAATGCATCTTTAGTTGCGTGAGTAGGTTCTTTCGCTATATGGAATCCCACTAAAGTAGCCTTCCCAATAGGGTTGCCAAGTCCATTTCAAGAAATATCTGGGGACTTTGGGGGTGGACCCAGGAGACTTTGGGGGTGGAGCCAGGAGACATCGGGGCGGAGCCAGGAACAAGGGTGTGACAAGCATAATTGAACTCCAAGGGAGTTCTGGCCATCACATTTAAAGGGATCGCACACCTTTTTAAATGTCTTCCTTCCATAGGAAATAATGAAGGATAGGGGCACCTTCTTTTGGGGCTCATAGAATTGGACCCCCTGGTCCAATCATTTTGAAACTTGGGGGATACTTTGGGGAGAGTCACTAGATACTATACTGAAAATTTGGTGCCTCTACCTCAAAAAACAGCGCCCCCAGAGCCCCCGAAACCTCCAGATCAATTCCCCATTATACCCTATGAGAATCGATCTCCACATAGAGAATAATGAAGTACTCAGCAGAATTCCCCCCCCCCCCCATTTCTGGCCTCTCTACTCACAAGTTGCTGCCAACTTCTTCAAAGTAACACAGACACCCCATCCCAAGAGGAAGCCTTTCAATCAGCGACTGAAGCCTCCGGAGGTAGAAACGCACATGGTCCTCTGGGGGTGGAGCTCCCCCCCCCTCCGCCGGCCAGACTCCCCGAGGAGACGCCTGTAGCAGCCGGAGAGGACGCAAGGACTACGAGTCCCAGCATGCACCTCGTAAAGGGAGGCCACGCCGTTTCCCCACCCCCCACCCCCGCTTCCACGTTTTTGGAGAGCAGGAGAAAAGGCTGCTAATCCAGGGGTCCCCCGGCAGGGCGGGGGGTTTGGGAAGCCTACTTCCCAAACTGCAAGTGGTAGAGAACCAAACATAGGGTGGCACCTAGAGATTTATTACAATGAATTTCCAGTCAACCAATGTCAGTTCCCCAGGAAAAAAGGGCTGCTTTGGAGGGTGAACTCTATGGCATTGCGTCCTGCTGAGGTCCAGATCCTCCCCAAGCTCCACCCCCAAAATCTCCAGGTATTTCCAAACCCAGAGCTGGCAACCCTATATTTGTCAATATCCCTAAGAGCTGGGTATGCTGGTTAAGAGAAGCAAGATTGCAGGGATTCATCTGTGTATCCAAGTCAGTGTGGTTTTAGTGACAATTTTTTAATTTCCTAGTGATCTGAAGGAATTTTTTACAATGAAAAAAGAAAGAAGGATTTGGTTCATTAAGAACAAGAGAGCATATGCTAACTACAGAAGTAGGAAGAAGTAGAAAAAGGAGGAGGAGCTGGATTTATACCCCACCTTTCACTACCCAGAGGAGACTCAAAGTGGTTTACAATCTCCTTCCCTTCCTCTCCCCACAAGAGCCACCCTGTAAGGTGGGTGGGGCTGAAAGAGTTCTGAGAAAACTGTGACTGACCCAAGGTCACCCAGCTGGCTTTATGTGGAAAAGTGGGGAAATCAAACCTGGGTCTCCAGATTAGAGTCCACCGCTCTTAACCGCTACACCAAACCGGCAGAATGGGAAGGAATCACATTCCAACTAGCGATTTACAGCTTTCTACACAGACTTAATTTATATGAATCGCAAGAAATACGGAATAAAAAGGCAAACTTTTACCCAATTTACAGGAAATTAGCTTACAGATAGTAGGCAGAGATCTTTCAAATCATCTACTGACTGACCTTTTCAATTGAAGATGTCATGTATTGTGCCTGGCACTTTTTACATAACAAGCAAATGCTCTATTACTGAGCCACAGTCTCACCTCTGTTTTACATTTCACAGATTAAACACTTTTAGGGGACACCTATGTTCCACTCGGGGCCTGAGGCTTCCGTAGCATTGAGACCCACCCGCTCCTGCTGGATCTTGCATTAATCTGTGTTGTCAGGGATCTGTTTTTCTATGCTTGGCTTGGGGCAGGGCTTTTTTTTGAGTAGGAACGCAGTTCCGGATGGCTTGGTGTCAGGGGGTGTGGCCTAATGTGCAAATGAGTCTCTGCTGGGTTATTTCTACAAAAAATTCTACAATGGTGATGTTAGAGGGTGTGGCCTAATATGCAAATGAGTTCCTGCTGAGCTTTTTCTACCAGAAAAGCCTTGGTTTGGGCGCATATCTCAGTGATTAGACCAACTGTTTGGATTTCTTGGTTGTTGTTTTTAAAGCCTACATCTGTTTCAACTCTGCTCCATATAAACTTGTGTGACATTTTAAAACAACTTTGTGTGTCAGTTGCCCACAGAACACTGCCTTACAATGAATGGATTTGTCTTGAGGTTGCTAAGGGGTTCTCACCATTGGGGGGGGGGGGGAGACTGAAATGACTACCTCTTCCAGAATTTCTCTCAAGGTTTACCAGAAATGTGTGACCCTGGCTCCCAGTGGCTTTGCTGAGACTCATTAAGCACTATTTTTGAAGTCTCCTTTGCACATCTTTTGCATACATCTTTAAGAATGTCTCCTGCTGCAATCCAGTTATTTTTTGTTCATATCTATTGAGTTTATCCAATTTGTTCCCCCACAAACACCTTTCTAATCTCAAGCACCCATTGTTACCTTGTTTACTTGAGAAATGTATTAACAAATTATTCATATCCAACATCTCTGAAACCTACGGCTGCTTTGAGAACGGAAGTATCGTAAAAGCAGTTGAGAACAAGACTCTAACCTCTTGCCTGGCAAGGCTATGCTTTAGATCAGGGGTGTCAAACATGAGGCCCGGGAACCAAATCAGGCCCCTGCAGGGTTTCTATCAGGCCGCTGAGCAACTGGCTGTCATCTGCTTCCTCTCCCTCTCTCTTGCTTCCTTCTGCATCACAGCTTGCTTTGCCAGGCTTGTTCAATAGCACAGGAGCTACAGAGCAAAACCTCTATTTTCTCCATTGGCTGAGGCTCCTCCCTTGGGGAAGAAGGGGGAGGGAGGCACAGCTTGCTTTGCCAGACTCTCTCAATTGCACAGCAGAGCGACTGAGCCAAGCTTCTCTTCCTTCCTTTGCCCAGTTCCCTGGATCCCATGGGAGCAATACAAAGAAAGCACCTTTAAGACCAGCGAGTGCTAATATTTTGAGCATGTTTTACGTTTTTATAGAAATCTTTTAATTGTGTTTGTCTGTGTCCTTTATAGAGTTTATATATCCACTAAAGGTAAAAGGTAAAGGTAGTCCCCTGTGCAAGCACCAGTCGCTTCCGACTCTGGGATGACGTTGCTTTCACAACGTTTTCACGGCAGACTTTTTACGGGGTGGTTTGCCATTGCCTTCCCCAATCATCTACACTTTCCCCCCAGCAATCTGGGTCCTCATTTTACTAACCTCGGAAGGATGGAAGGCTGAGTCAACCATGAGTCGGCTACCTGAACCAGCTTCCGCTGGAATCGAACTCAGGTCGTGAGCAGAGCTTAGGACTGCAGCACTGCAGCTTTACCACTCTGTGCTACCTAATCTTAAACAGGTACACACATGCCCGGCCCGACAAGGTCTCATTTATGTCAGATCTGGCCCTCATAATAAATGAGTTTGACATCCCTGCTTTAGATCTCAATTTCCCCACCCTTGTTTTTTCTATCATTACCAAACAGAGCTTTACCAGTATCCCACCCTCTCTTGTTCTCTTTCAAACACATAGGCTTTCTTTAAACGGCCATGCCGTTCTCACCCTATAGCATACTGTAAAATATTTTATTCGCATGGCCGCAAACTGACTACTCCCAAATGTTAATTAAGATCAGAAAATGAGCTAGAGAGTGCATTAGTGGTTATGTAATACAGACCATTAAAGCTTGCTTTATAAATGAATGCCATTAAATTCGGAGTATAGCTGTTTTTCCTGTGCTGCCAAAGAAAGGGAAAGAAAGGTTAGGCAGCAGCTTTTATTTGAGACTTTTTTTCAAGCCAGTTAGCAAGGCTGTGGGAAATGTAATTGCAAAGTCTGTTTTACAAGTCAAAGCCAGAAAACCCGTGGCAAAAGCAAGGCGGGAAGTCCAGCCTTGGCTTCTCATTATACGGACCCGTTCAGAACACAAATGCAGCCCTAATACTAGCATCAGCTGTCGCACGCATTCTCTCAGAGCTCACACAGGGGACTAGTGCTGTTTGTGAGCATTTCAGAATAGCCATCTTGGGAATTTCCACTGTAAGCTTTTAGACAGCACTTATGCAACACTAGGCATTGGTAACAGGCTACAGGGAAACTTGCTGTGAGCAGCTATTGTAGAGGAGCATCCGCTCAGTTTTCTGTCCCCTTTGAATGTGTTTGTTTGATGCAGAAGTACTTGAAACAGCAACTGTCTATGTCCACCTATCTCCCAGGATAGATCAATTCACTCTGTACCTGGAAACATATGGCTAGAAGACCTCTCCCCTGATTTATTAAAGAGTACAGGATGTTAGAAATCCCACTGTTGTCCATGTAGATAAGGAGAAAACGTGGAGCAAATGAAGAACTAAGTATATCTCCATTTGTCTGTCACTGATGATCCCCTCGTCTGAAAAAGTATGCATGCCTATGAAAGCTTACATTCTGAATAAAACTTTGTTGGCCTACTTTGTTCTAGTGATAGAATGAGGTAGGGCAGATATCCCAGAGGTGAGACAGAATGGCTCAGTTCTGCCTCTAAACCCAACAAAGCAGCTCAAAACCGGCAACTTAAGCAGGTCTCTAGAGAGGCAACATATACATTTCCTAAATAAAATGCATAACCTAAAATGCTACCCCACTGGCTTTTGTGAAACATGTAATCAGTGACAATGCACATTTAGCGTTAGGGTGCACATATTTCCCCCAGTATGAGGACATACAGACAGACTACAGATAAATTTTTTTCAGGAGAAAATGGTAAGAGGAAAAAATCAAAATCTCTACTTTTACTTCATGCTCACAGACTTCCAGAATAGACAGGACACAATACATCCCAATTCACTTTCCCTGCATTGGTTTTGTTTTGTTTTTCCCCATTCAGAACACTGGATTTCTTATGGGGCCATGATCCCATTTCTTTAGCAAAGCAACTGCATATTTAACCAGTCCCATTGATCCGCTGATCACTCATTGAGCAATTTAGTGTCAGAAAAGAGGAAGTGGATTCTCTCACATTGTTTAAAGAGGAGGTACTGGTGCAATGCAAGTGCTCAAATCCTCTACAAATGTGTGTTATCACTGAAAAATAGATGGATCGACAGGCAGGCAGAGATGATGATGATAGATAGATAGATAGATAGATAGATAGATAGATAGATAGATAGATAGATAGATAGATAGATAGATAGATAGATAATGATGATGATGAAGAAGAAGAAGAAGAAGAAGAAGAAGAAGAAAGATAGATAGATAGATAGATAGATAGATAGATAGATAGATAGATAGATAGATAGATAGATGATAGATAGATAGATAGATAGATAGATAGATAGATAGATAGATAGATATGATGATGATGATGATGATGAAGATAGACAGACAGACAGACAGACAGACAGACAGACAGATAGATAGATAGATAGATAGATATGATGATGATGATGAAGATAGATAGATAATGATGATGATGATGATGAAGATAGATAGATAATGATGATGATGATGATGAAGATAGATAGATTGATTTAAAAAAAATCTGCTGAAATTTAAATGTTCAGAAGTATGCAAGATTAAA
This sequence comes from Heteronotia binoei, assembly GCF_032191835.1. Taxonomy (NCBI): domain Eukaryota; kingdom Metazoa; phylum Chordata; class Lepidosauria; order Squamata; family Gekkonidae; genus Heteronotia; species Heteronotia binoei. The sequence goes on from NC_083242.1 coordinate 9,323,291, forward strand.
GAACCCTTAGATTTTAAAGCATACCGAGAAATTACACATCTCTAAGACTGATGGTGAAGAAACTGAAATTGTTAATTATTTTCTATTCTTTGGCTCCATCGTCAACCAGAGGGAAGACTGCAACCAAGAAATCAGAAGGTGATTGAGACCAGGAAGAACAATAAAGAAGCTAGATAAGATTCTTAGGTGTCAGGATCAGTGTCTGGTGATAAAAATCAAGAAAATTCATGCCGTAGTATTCCTTCTTAGTATGTATAGGTGTGAACACTGGACAATAAAGAAAGCAGACCAGAAGAAAGTAGATTCTTTCAAAATATGGTTTTGTAGGAGAAATTTTCTGATACTGTGGACCACCAAATAGTTAAATATGTCGTTCTATATTAAATCAGACTCTCCCTAGAAGCAAAAATGACTAAACTGAAGCCATCATACTCTGGCTACAGTATGAGAAGATAAGAGTCACTGGAAAAGACAATAATGTTAGGAAAAGCTGAAGGCCGCAGAAAAAGGGGGAAGACCCAACATGAGATGAATTGACTCAGTCAAAGACTGAGTTTGTAAGAACTAAGCAATGCTTTTAATGAGAGTATGTTTTGGAGGTCATTAATTCATAGGGTAGCAATAAATTGGAAGTACCTTGATGGCACTATGTGCATAATTTTAAAACATTTCCCCAGAAATGGAAAAGAAGCCAAGGGCATTAAAATATCAGTCAAACATGCACAGAAAACTTAAGTACTTCCTAATATACAATATCAGAACGGCGTTTCCATTGCTGTTCCTTCTCTCCTTGGGACTCATCTTATTGAAATTAAAGCAGCACCTTCCTCTAAATTGGACAACCTGTGTCTTCCACTTGCAGGAGTCAGACAGAAGACAGAACATTATGTCCAACAAGTATCCAATGGTTCATTAAATATTATGTAACAACAACTTCGAAAACGGTACTAACTCATTTATTCTGGAAGCCAGGTCTCCTTTACTCTCTGTGACATGCCTAGCATAAAGAAGCTGGTATTGAATGCCTATTTTGATTTGCAGTACGGGGGAAAAACAAAAAGTCCCGACCGCTTGCAGCTCCATATGTTCTAATTTAGAGCATATAGCTCTCAATTCAGCAGGTTGCCCATTATCTGAACCTTGGTTTGTATAAACTCCTATGGACATGTCTCTTCAGTTTATGCCTCATGCAGCTACAGATTAAAAAGAGCATCGTAGGGTGAAAAGGATCTAAAGATCTTTGGGCTTAATACACTGAACTGCCGCAGAGTCTGTTTCCAACACCTTTGACATAGGGTAGTTCCACTCTCCTGTTGCTTGAAGAGTGCACAGGGGTACCAGGAAAAGGGGTTTCATGCAGCTTCTCATGGGCAAGAACTTACTATAAGTCCTTTTGGAAGAAAGCCGCTTTTCAGCACTGATCTTGCTTTCACCTCCAACTTGCTTTTGTTTTCAGGCTAATTACTTACTTCCTATTTATTCCTGACTGGTTGGCTCCCTTGGGTAGGGCTGCCAAGCCCCTGGTCCGGGCGGGGAATCTCCTCTCCCGACGTTACCGGCACCCAGAAGTGATGTCATCATGCCACTGATGTTGTGCAGCAGCCACTCTAGGCATTTCCGGGAAAAGTCTATGGTTTTCCTGGACGCTCTAGTCATTTGGGAGGGAAAACTCTATGGTACAATAGGTACCATAGAGTTTTTCCCTCCCAAATGGCTAGAGTGTCCAGGAAAACCATAGTGTTTTCCTGGAAACGCCTAGAGTGACTGCTGCATGACATCCCCCAAGGAACTTGGCAACCCTACCTTTGGGAAGGCATTCAAGATGTAATGGTGAATTATCAGCTCCTATTTCCTTGACCAAATGATACTTTTCATTTTGTAGCCATCAAATGTCACTGCTCATACCTATTTATTGCTTTGTTGTTTAGTGTTAATGTGAAGAACTGGGAGGAGGGGGGAGTGGCGTCAGTGGAAATAGCCAGTAAATTACAACTGATTCCTGAATCCCCAAGAGAACCAGGTAACTGTAGAAAAGAAGGAAGTAATTAATGAAGAATGAGGAGGAGAGATGAAAATATAAAGGGATAGTGACTCTTGGACACATCCATAGTTCTTCAGTTATCCATATGGGAGAGCCACAAGCTGCAATTGCATTTTAAATTTCACAAATTGCCACAAATCCGAAACAGGACAAAAATAGTGATCTGAAACAGGACAGGAATAGTTCAGAAGATTATGAAATGCCAGGTGCTCTGCAGTAGCAATTTCAGACTGAAAAGCTAGTATGAACCAATCACACTCACTCCCATAATCCAGAGAACAGCACAGTACAAGCATGGAATATTCATGCAGACAGTGAAGATTATGTTTAAGAAGGCACAACTCAATGCACCTCAGGTACACTGTGATGAATGCCAGTGGAAGAAGCTGGAGGGAGAAATAACATGGTCATCGAGCCATTATGACCAGATGGCAACTCCACCGCACTTTCAAACAAGTTAAGCTCCCAAGAAGAAAACCACATGCGAGAAGTGATTTTCCAAACAACAAAATATTCTTAACAATTTAGAACCCCCTGCTCAATATCCAGTCTCCACTGGTGGCCATCAGGGCTATTAGAGCAAAGGAGGAGGAAGTATGTATTTATTTAAAGATCAGTCACATTTAACCAAAACTTTTGCCTATGTGAATGTTTATATAGGACTGAGGCCATTGGGATAATGACCGTATTTATGGCTATGATTGAGAAAAGTGCAACAGAATTAGCCACATATGTTCGGGGAGATTATTTCCCTGCTTTTCTGAATAGCGGTTTTCCGCAGCTCCTGCTGCTGCGCTAAATCATAGACTTAGTCCCCTGAAAATAGATGAGAAAAAGTGGGCAGGAGGGGATCACTGCAAAAAGGAAACAGCCTTTCTTACATATTTATTTCGTTTTATTTTATTTGTATCCCACCCACCCCCACCGAAGCAGGCTCAGATTCATAACATGGCAGACACTACACTACTTTATCAAAGCAGTGGAAACTGTAGCAAAAAGAGGGGGCTCAACAGTCTGTGGGTCAGAATGGCTTATATGATGGGTCCCCAAGCTTTTTGAGCCGGTTGGCACCTTGAGAATTCTGACACAGGGTGGTGAGCACCAGTGTTCCCTCAGAGCTGAGTTAGTTAGCTCACAGTTTTTTTAGCCTCTGGCTCACACGTTTTTCTCGTAGCTCAGGAAAAATGGCAAGTTATGCATTAGCTCACAATTTTAATGTCAATAGCTCACAATGTGGAATTTTTGCTCACAAGACTCCACAGCTTAGAAGCAGCATCCACACAACCACAAAACAATTGCTGTAGGACACAGCGCCACACACACACAAAAAAGAGTACACCCAAGTACAGGGGAGAAGAGGGGTAATTTGAAAAAAATACCCCATTGGGAATGAGGCATGAGAAACAAAGAATATGGTAACAGTCGCTGATAAAATTTCTTATTCGCCCAGCCAATCAGTCCTCCAGGACCAATGAGAAGGCCTGCTGGGCAACTGCTCCACCCGAGCCCACTCATATACTTGCCGTGTGCCAGGAAAGGCATTGGCACATGCCCATGGGCATCGCATTGAGGGCCCCCTGGTTTGTATCATCCTTCAAGGAACAATGCAATTCAAATGCATTCATCCTATGGTAATTCATGACAGCCTCCTTCTGAGTCATTAAGAGGTCTTCTTTGACCAGATGCTAATCACAACAACCTTTCAACCCACAGACAAAGAGCCCAGGACTCATTCTTAGAATTTTGATTTCAAGAGACAGGAAGTATCACTCAAGAACACACCTAAGATCACACTCTGTTTGTGGGTGCTGAGGAAGGGAGAATATCCTTCTATGGTCCTGTGCATGCAAACCTCATTTCAGGATCTAGCAGCTGAAATTTCAGTACTCACTTGTCACGCTCAGGAAAATAAATGGGCTTGTCTTGTTCTCTCCATTTCTTTCATTGACCGCCTGGACATAGTAGGCCCCTGCGTCCGCCGCCGTTGTTGCAAGGATGACCAACTGATTCTCTACAGTGATCGCTCTGTTGGGGAGGGAAAAGGAGACATTTCAATGAAGATGAAAAGCAGCGTTACAACATCTTCACAGCCAGCGGGGCGAGGCTGTGTAGGTTTTTAGAGGTCGTCCCTGCCAAAATGACAGACATTAAACTTCAAACACAACCCACGATGTAGGCTCTTAAGCGCGGAAATCTTTGAAGTTGCTCTACTTGACATTAAAAAAAAAATCTTCCAGGATGTTCAATGGTGGCCAAACCCACACACAGAGATTTGAATGCAGAGCGCTTTTTTAGGCATGCCCAGGAATCTGTGCACAATCTCTGGATGGTCGAAAGATCATAATTAAAGCAGCCAATCCCCAGGCCGTGTTACAAACTGGGTTTGAAATCCATTCCCCCTTGGTTTCAAAAGCTACTTGCCATTCAGGATTGAACATATCAAGACAGGGGGCTAGGTTCTGTTCTCAGGTTTATAAGGAACGCAGAAATAATAATGATAATAATAATAATAATAATAATAATAATAATAAGAAGAAGAAGAAGAAGAAGAAGAAGAAGAAGAAGAAGAAGAAGAAGAAGAAGAAGAAGAAGAAGAAGAAGAAGAAGAAGAAGAAGAAGAAGAAGAAGAAGAAGAAGAAGAAGTTTTTATTTATACCCCGCCCTCCCCGCCAAGGCAGGCTCTGGGCGGCTTACAGAACATGATACGATATCATGATATCACAATAACAGATAAAATCAATCAACAATATAAATACAAATATAAATTAATTTTTAAAAGTTAAAACAATACAGTGGTGCTACAGTCTCTATTTATCCAGGCAGCGTAATATTCATTCTGGTTACGTCTTAAAGGCTTCTTGGAAGAGGGCAGTTTTGCAGGCCCTGCGGAACTGGTTGAGGTCCCGCAGGGCCCGCACCTCCTCCGGCAGCTGATTCCACCATTGGGGGGCTTTTATAGAGAAGGCCAGCTCCCTAGTTGTTTTAAGTTTGGCCTCCTTAGGCCCAGGGATTTCCAAAAGATTTTGTGAACTGGAACGCAGTGCTCTCTGGGGAACATATGGAGAGAGGCGGTCCCTGAGGTAGGCAGGTCCTCGGCCATATAGGGCTTTATAGGTGATAACCAGCACCTTGTAACGAACCCGGTATACAATTGGCAGCCAGTGCAGTTCCCGCAGCCTAGGCCGCATGTGTTCCCACCGAGGTAGTCCCACTAGTAGCCCGGCTGCTGCGTTCTGCACTAGCTGCAGTTTCCACGTTCGGTACGGGGGCAGCCCCATGTAGAGGGCATTACAGTAGTCCAATCTCGAGGTGACCGTCGCATGGATCACTGTTGCCAGGTCGCCTCGCTCCAAGAAGGGGGCCAACTGCCTCGCCCGTCTAAGATGAAAAAAGGCGGATTTGGCAGTGGCCGTTATCTGGGCCTCCATTGTCAAGGAGGACTCCAGTAGCACTCCCAAGCTCCTGACTTCACGCACTGGTACCAGTGGCGTCCTGTCAAAAGCTGGAAGGAGAATCCCCCCTTCCGGGCCACTGCGGCCTAGGCAAAGGACCTCTGTCTTCGCTGGATTCAATTTCAACCCGCTCAGCTTGATCCAATCAGCAACGGCTTGCAATGCCCAGTCCAGATTTATAGAAAGTGAGGCAAATAGGCCAAACTGTAATCTTTTAACAAATTTTTATAAATGACTTTTAAAAGATTCAAAGCAGGGCTTTTTTTGTAGCAAGAACTCTTTTGCATATTAGGCCACACACCCCTGATGTAGCCAATCCTTCAAGAGCTTATGGGGCTTAGTACAAGGCTATTGTAAGCTGCAGAAGGATTGGTTACATCAGGGGTGTGTGGCCTAATATGCAAAGGAGTTCCTACTGCAATTTTTTTTAAAAAAGCTCTGGTTTAAAGGATTACATGGTAATCTTCATGGCTTTTTTTGTAGCAGGAACTCCTAGAGCTTACAGTAGGCCCTGCACTAAGAGCCCTGTAAGCTCTTGGAGGATTGGCTACATCAGGGCTGTGTGGTCTAATATGCAAAGGAGTTCCTCCTGCAAAAAAGCCCTGCTAATCTTATTTATTCTCCTTTACGATCATAATCCTTAAATTATCAAATGCTAACATGCAGATTCTTGGTGGGACTTTTCTAAGGTGCTTTTAAGACTGTTTTAAGTGACTAAAATGATCCGGTCAATGACTGTAATAGTAATAAACTGAACTGAACACTGAACACATAAAAAGCTGCCTTTTTCTGAATCAGCCCATTGGTCCATCAAGGCAATGCCAGATTAAACCCTGTGGAGGCCCCTAGGCAGTCGAAATCTTGGGGGGCTCCTCACAAATTATCTCAGAGTCAAAGCACCCATCATGCCACCCACGGCCCCTGCTGCAGCCTGCAGGCCCCTTCTCAAAAGCTGTGGGGGGAGAGGCAGAGAGAGGCAAACTTGGCGACAACGCCAGCAGCAGTTGTACCAGACAAGTCGGGCAAAGTGCAACTCAGTTGCTGGCTGCATGTGCAGGCTGAGAGGGCTGCAAGCAGGGGGGAAACGGGGGAAGGGGGAAGCCAGCCCAGGACCCCTAAAGGTGAGGGGGTCCATAGGCCATAGTGCCTACTTGGCCTAATTGTTAATCCAACTCTGCATCAAAGTCAGTATTGCCTACTCAGACCGGCAGCTGCTCTCCAGGGTTTCAGTCAGAAGTTTTTCACATCCCCAACTACCTCATCCTTTTTCACTGGAAATCCCGGGAACTGAACCTGGGAGCTTGTGCATAACAAACAGACACTCTACTACTGAGCCACAGCTGGGAATTGAAAAGCATGCATATTAGGGTTGCCGACCTCCAGATGGACCAGATATAGAAATAATCGTGAATGTTTCACTAAACACCAGTCTTACATTGTCTGATCTTACAATATTCAATGAACCCAATTGTCAATTATGTGCAAAACTGTCGTATGAGTCTATTTAAAACTTTGTCGTAGGGTTACCAAGTCTAATTCAAGAAATATTTGGGGACTTTCGGGGTGGAGCCAGGAGCAAGGTTGTGACAAGCACAACTGAGCTCCAAAGGCAGTTCTGGCCATCACATTTAAAGGGACTGCACACTTTTTAAATGCCTTCCTTCTGTTGGAAATAATCAAGGATAGGGGCTTCTTTGGGGGCTCATAGAATTGAAACATGGAGGGTATTTTGGGGAGAGGCACTGGATTCTATACTGAAAATGTGGTGCCTCTATCTCAAAACACAGCCACCCCCCAGAGCCCCAGATACTCGTGGATCAATTTCCCATTATACCCTATGGGAATTGGTTTCCATAGGGAATAGTGGCATGCCCAGCAGACATTTCCCCCCCCCCCACTTTCTGATGACCCTGAAGCGGGGGGAGGTCCTTCAAACTGGGAGATCCCCTGCCCCCACCTGGGGATTGGCAACCCTACTTTGTTGGTTGATCTTAACGATGCCACTGGACTCTAACTTTGTTATATTGCTTCGGACCAACACGGCTACCCACCCGGAAAAAGAACTCTTAGTGATACTACAAGATACTTCGCTCATGTAAATTGAAGACAGTTATCTCAGCAAATGCTCAATATTCAAAGGCCAATAATTTGGGGGGGGAGGGGCACTAAAAATCAAATGCTTATTGATGTTTAATTGTGTTTCAAAAATCATTTCCCTGTCTTTGTTTTAAGCTCCTTTGTACATAAAGCACAGAGACGCAACTAACAAGCCGCTTAAACAAAAACTAACAGATATCGGCAGCAGACTCTCAGAGGGTAAACAGTTATCTGTATGATCTGCGTTAATTTGTCTCTGATACGTACAGGCGGAACTGGTGCAAACGGCTAATTAACATGCTCAAATGGGAAGCCACAGAGGGACGACAGGGCAAAGTTCCTTCTAATTCTCAGCTATAAATTGCACTGCCCTAAAAGTCAGCGACTTCATCGTCTCAAAGGACTCGGTAAACACCAGAGTCCAATCTCTCGTGCTGTTCATTTACACTTGTTGACAGACAGTGTGCCCTGTTTGTTCAGTTATTGGCACTCAGTGGCGACTGAATGAATCCAGAGACCATATCGGAAGGTTTCTATACTGCCCTCCAAAATACTCAAAACTCTTTCGCTTGGAGAAATATCAACTGAGGGGTGACATGATTGAGGTTTACAAGATTATGCATGGGATAGAGAAGGCAGAGAAAGAAGTACTTTCTCCCTTTCTCACAATACAAGAACTTGTGGGCACTCCATGAAATAGCTGAGCAGTCAGGCTAGAATGGATAAAAGGAAGTACTTCTTCACTCAAAGGGTGATTAACACGTGGAATTCACTGCCACAGGAGGTGGTGGCGGCTACAAGCATTGCCAGTTTCAAGAGGGGATTGGATAAACATATGGAGCAGAGGTCCATCAGTGGCTATTAGTCACAGCGTATTGATGAAACTCTCTGTCCGGTGCAGTGATGCTCTGTATTCTTGGTGCTGGGAAGGGCAACAGTGGGAGAGCTTCTAGTGTCCTGGCCCCACTGATGGACTTCCTGATGGCACCTGGGGATTTTTGACCACTGTGTGACACCGAGTGTTAGACTGGATGGGTCATTGGCCTGATCCGACATGGCTTCTCTTATGTTCTTAAAACGTAGAATGCTGAGACAAGATTTGTAACTTTTTTTGGGGGGGTCTTCTGGGAGGAGGATGCTGATTTCAATTGTTGCCAGTTCCTCAGAGTTTAAGCTGTAAGTAACCAACTCCCCGGCTCTTTGCTGCGACATCTAAAAATATGCCTTGCTGAAATTACAGTGGCTATGAACCCACTCGCATGCTGAACTGCTTGCTGAAGGCCGGTCCCAGGTGGTGTGGTGTCTCTATGTGATGAGATAAAGTCTCTAGCAGGTGGGACTCAGTTACAAAAATACATGCCGGTCTATGAGGACAGCAAATTTCCAGCAGTTACCATTGCAGTCAGCAGCATGAGTGCGTTTCCATGTCGAAGAGTCAGAGATTGTGGCAACGGGGGAGGGCAGAGTTTGAGATTGACTTCCATGTTTGCAAGCTAGAGCTAGGGGGGAAAAAAGAACTCTTATAGAGAAATGGAGGTTTGGTGGATGAAGAAAAATGGATATCTATGAAATTAAGCTGATAACTGACTAGAACCGGGTTTTTTTTGGATAAGTTGCATCAGTTACATTAGAGCAAGAGTAACTCTTATTAGCTTTAATTTTATGGGGTTGTGTTATATATAGAAGACACGAGAACAAAATCGAACTTGGCACTTCAAAGGTTTTTCTGCTTTATGGTGAAATTTTTGATTTCAATGTATTCCAGAGAGGTAGCACCATTTCACCTTCTCCTGGCCCTCCAGGAAAAGACAGCAGTTCTAAATCAGGTCAAAATGGACGTAAAAGTTGAAGCACAGAGAGAAAAAGGCCGATTCCACCTTGTTTTTAATCAGGATATTGGACATATATAGGAGTATGAAAAAACGATGGTGTATGGAAATTACTTAATTTGATATGGAAGCAAGCTTCAGGTGTGTTGTGCATGCAAAACTGAAACATTAAATTGCAAGTCTAAATACATCTCCTTATTCTGAGAGGGGTTTTGTAGGTTTGAGAATGGACAGTGTTTTACCATATTGAAGAAACAGAAAAAAGGGAAACCTTAGATAACCTCTCATTAGAGTAAACTCAAAGATACACAAAGCGCACAGAGAAGAAAGAAAAATGAAGGAATTAGGTGGTTGTTTTTTTTAAGGCATAGAGGCTCATGAACAGACAGACTAGCTTGCCATGGCAATTTAAAGAGAAAGCGATAATATGTTGTGAAAAATAAAAGTTTTAGCAGTGTGCATCCACCCCAATCCAGAACCCCAGGCATGAAACATCTCTCTGTTCTCTTTTAGAGTAGGAAAAATGTTTATTTCACTCACACACACACATCATCACTGCACTGTTTTTCATGAGCCGTTTTGTGCAGTCACTGATCTCAGAACTGCAGAACATACCAGAGCTTTTGCAGTATGAACCAGTTCCATCACCCCCTTGAATTCTCCCCCCTTTTTTTTGGAACTACAATCCTGTGTTGAGGAGCACAACAAGTATCTCACCTGCCCGAATACCTCCAGCTACCACAGACACCATCGCTGTAAGAGAAGTGTCTGATACGGAGAAAGCTAATGGAAGGGGGTGGGATGCAGAAATCCAGAGCTTTTTTTGGTAGAAAAAGCCCAGCAGGAACCCATTTGCATATTAGGCCACACACCCCAACATCACCATTGTTTTATACAGGGGGGGGTTGTAGAAAAAAGCCCAGCAGGAACTCATTTGCATATTGGGCCACATCCCCTGACACCAAGCCAGCCGGGATTGCATTCCTGCTCGAAAAAAGCCCTGCAGAAATCCATCAGAACATAAGAACATAAGAGAAGCCATGCTGGATCAGGCCAATGGCCCATCCAGTCCAACACTGTCACACAGTGGCCAAAACCAGGTGCCATCAGGAGGTCCATCAGTGGAGCCAAGACACCAGAAGCCCTCAATGCAAGAAGAACAATACATAAGCCATGAGTTAATCTAGTGAACATAAGAGAGGCCCTTCTGTACCACAGAACCCTTAACATTTCCTTTGGCAACGGATATGAATGGATCGGAAAACCATCTCACCTGAAGAACCCGTGTGGCTACTAGATTTATTTATTTACTCATTTACATTACACTTCTATCCCGCCCTCTCCGCAAGCGGACTCAGGGCAGCTCACAACATTCGTTTAAAACAGTAAATCAATAAAATCTATAAAACATTAATACAATTAAAATTTAAAAACTCTGGCAGATGAACTCTGGCAGAACCCTGTGGCAAAGCTTTGAAAGGCAATACAAAAAAAAATGCAATCCAAATGAAGTGAGATCAGTCTGAAATAGAAGCTGAACAGATCTCTGTTGCCTGGAGATAACAGCAGGAGTACTGGGATATTTGGTTAATATAGCAGAGTTTTGACCAGTCACAGAAGCGCGATAAGTGCAGTAAATACATCTCCCAAGAAGTATATTGCAAAAAAGGCAAATTTACACTTATTCAAGTAAATTCAGTTCCTATTCAGGTTGTAGTCGGAGGGAGAGAGAGAAAGAGAAGCCTAATCTAAAGAGTACATTCCCTATTATATGGACATGTGGACATATGAAGCTGCCTTATACTGAATCAGACCCTTGGTCCATCAAAGTCAGTATTGTCTACTCAGACTGGCAGCGGCTCTCCAGGGTCTCAAGCTGAGGTTTTTCACACCTATTTGCCTGGACCCTTTTTTGGAGATGCCAGAGATTGAACCTGGGACCTTCTGCTTCCCAAGCAGATGCTCTACCACTGAGCCACCATCCCTCCCCTGGCCAGCTTGTCTGGTATCAAGCGTGTGGGAGGATGAGGGCATTGTTTCTACAGGAGAGACCTGCAGAGACGTGTCTCCATGGAAGGCCATGAAAAACAAGGGAGAGAACAAAGGGAGAGAGAAGGGGGTCGAAAGGCAGCTCCCAGGTTAAGACAAAGAGAAGCATCCCATTCAAGGAGCTAACACCTGTATACACTTAGAGTGATGTAACACCCCAGCACAGACACTCAATGGTCCATGGCACTTGGTCTTTTTAGCCACTGTGTAACACAGAGAGTTGGACTGGATGGGTCATTGGCCTGCTCCAACATGGCTTCTCTTATGTTCTTGTGTGATACAGAGTGCTGGACTGGATAGGCCACTGGCCTGATCCAACATGGCTTCTCTTATGTTCTTGTGTGACACAGAGTGTTGGACTGGATGGGCCATTGGCCTGATCCAACATGGCTTCTCTTATGTTCTTATGTGACACAGAGTGTTGGACTGGATGGGCCATTGGCCTGATCCAACATGGCTTCTCTTATGTTCTTATGTGACACAGAGTGTTGGACTGGATGGGCCATTGGCCTGATCCAACATGGCTTCTCTTATGTTCTTATGTGACACAGAGTGTTGGACTGGATGAGCCATTGGCCTGATCCAACATGGCTTCTCTTATGTTCTTATGTGACACAGAGTGTTGGTTTTTTTAGCCACTGTGTAATACAGAGAGTTGGACTGGATGGGCCATTGGCCTGATCCAACATGGCTTCTCTTATGTTCTTTCATTAGAATATCAGTTTCCTTCCATAACTAGATCATGGTACGGTTGTTTTGGTTTTTTGTGTACATTGGGGGGGGGGGGGGAGATGATCAATGAAACCCAATCAAAGGTGCTGTTGAATTACAGATCTAAATCAGTTCTCTGGATTGTAGTGTTGTGTTTTTTTTGAGGGGGGAAGTATTTATTTATTCATTTTCCCTCCATCCTTGCTTTGTGACAAATAACCCTTGACAAAAGAACAGCTTCCATTTTCAGCTTTTCATTTGTTTGTTGCTACTTTTAGTGTCCCAGTTCTCTAACCAAAATCCCAGTTCCAGAATATTTAAGCTTTATGCTGCTTGAGGTAAACAAATGTGACAGATTTGTTTTAATCTGTCAATAATTTACCCTTGGCACACAGGGAGAGCAGCAGCGAGACAGAGCATGATATTTGGAGACAGAAACGTATCTGGCAGAATAACAACATGCCAATGGACGTGTCGCCACCTTGACCTGTCAGCATTGCAAAGTTATGGGTGAAATAAAATCTCAGAGGGTCCTTTGAAAACAAAACCTTTGGACTCAAATGGAAGGATAAGAACAGGGGGCACAGACAACAATAGCCATGGCTCCGGGAGTAATATTTGTTTCCTGACAGATGGTACACCTGGCCTCACATAGATTATTGAAATACCAACACCATCGGTCCAATGCAATAATGAATTCCGCTGCGCAGTTTTACATTCAGGCTTTCACTTACAGGCAGCAGGGGGGGGAAGCAAAGCAAAAAAAGGAAATAGAAAAGGACACCTCTAAAATATAAAACAGGAGTCTAATTGCACCTTAAAGGCCAGCAACGTTTGTTCGAGGAGAAGCATTTGTGCTCCACAGCTCAGTTCATCGGATTCATGGGGGCATCCGTAGCAATTTCTGAATACTCCTGGCACGAGCAATTCTAATGGTAAGCGTGGGATATGGGGGGGTGGGGTGCATTTTCAAAAAAGCAATCGCCAACCTGTGCACAGAGCAGTTCATGGTAATATAAAAACAAGGGTAGTAAATACAGTAAAACAGTATAAAATGCAAAGTATAAAAAGCAAAAAATCTATATATATCTGAGGTAGATCCAACATTGTCCCAAAAATAAATGCAACTGAGAAAGGGTGGACAGAAAAGCTCAACCTTACAGCACCAGGGGGGGGGGGGAGAGAAGTCCCCACAGGGCCCGGGTCTTATTTGAGAGGGCATTCCACTAGGATGGGGCTAAGCAGAGCTTTTTTTTGTAGAAAAAGCTCAGCAGGAACTCATTTGCATATTAGGCCACATCCCCTGATGTCGCCATTGTTTCGTATTGCAATTCTACTAAAAAAAGCCCCAAAATCCCTTTGCATATTAGGCCACACCCCCTGACACCAAGCCCGCTGGAGCTGTGTTCCTGTGCAAAAAAAAAAACCTGTGTGTACCTATTTAAGATTAGGCAGAGATATGAACTTTATAAAAGACACAGACAAACACAATTAAAATATTTTTTAAAAAAAACTTAAAACATTAGCGCTCATTGGTCTTAAAGGTGCTTTCTTTGTATTTCTCCCATGGGATCCAGGGAACTGGGCAAAAGAAGCTCTGGTTCTTTCCTTCCTTTCCCAGAGAACCAGGAGGGGGAGGAGCCTCAGCCAATAGAAAGAAGAGAAGCTTGGCTCAATTTATCTGCTGTGCGATTGAGAGAGCCTGGCAAAGCAAGCTCTGTCTCCCTCCCTTCCTTCCCAAGGGAGAAGCCTCAGCCAATGGAGAAAACAGAGACTTTGCTCTGTAGCTCCTGTGTTTGATACCCCTGAACCAGACTGTTTGACACCCCTGAACTAAAGTGTATACTGAACAGGTATTGTTGGATTATTATACACTGTAGACAGTACACTAAACAGATATTGTACAGACAGTGTACAGATAGACTGTACACTGAACAGATATTGTTTGGATTATTATATCACAGCAGAATGAACTCAAAACCACCGAATAACCCGATTTAGCCTCTGCTTAGAGAAGAGCCATCTGTTCAGACAGCCAAAGTACAGGAGTGTTTTTTTTTTATTTCACAGACAAAGATAAAGGCCCTTTCCCAATGTTGCTACCACCCAGCTGATACAAACACCAGTCTGGACTTTGTGTGCTACTAATGCCAAAGGAAGAAAATCTCTGTTGAGATCACATCTAGCTGGACTTGATCCCTCTACGTAAGCGCTTATATGACCTGCTATGAGCTGATTTTATTATGAAATGCAGAGATTATAAAACAACAGCGACCAATTACTGAAAGATGCCCAACACAACTGTCCCTTCCTTGGCAAAGTCTGTCTGATGTGGACTTTAAAAGTCATCCTTATATCATTATTAATTGTGCTTAAGCCAGTTTGGTGTAGTGGTTAAAAGTGCGGACTCTGATCTGGGATAACTGGGTTTAGAACATAAGAGAAGCCATGTTGGATCAGGCCAATGGCCTGTCCAGTCCAACACTCTGTGTCACACAGTGGCCAAAAAATTTATTTATATATATACATACACACACACACACACTGTGGCTAATAGCCACTGATGGACCTCTGCTCCATATTTTTATCTAACCCCCTCTGGAAGCTGTCCATGCTTGTAGCCACCACCACCTCCTGTGGCAGTGAATTCCAGTGCTCCATATTTTTATCTAACCCCCTCTTGAAGCTGTCTATGCTTGTAGCCGCCACCACCTCCTGTGGCAGTGAATTCCAGTGCTCCATATTTTTATCTAACCCCCTCTTGAAGCTGTCTATGCTTGTAGCCGCCACCACCTCCTGTGGCAGTGAATTCCAGTACTCCATATTTTTATCTAACCCCCTCTGGAAGCTGTCCATGCTTGCAGCCGCCACCACCTCCTGTGGCAGTGAATTACAGTGTATAATGAATCCCAGTGAATGGGTTTAATTTCCCACTTCTCCACATGCAGCTGCTGGGTGACCTTGGGCCAGACCCAGTTCTCTCAGAGGTGTTCTCTCAAGAGCAGTTTCTGTCAGAGCTCTCTCAGCCCCCCCCCCCTGCAGGATGTCTGCTGTGGGGAGAGGAAGGGAAAGGAGATTGTAAGCCGGTCTGAAACTCTGAGTGAAGAGCGGGGTATAAATCCAATCTCTTCTCTCTCTTCTTCTTTCAAGCTAAAGTTTCTTCCCTAAGAGTGTACAATCTTCTTACACAAGCCCAGCCCAGCACTCTAGCTCGGAGATCCCCAATCGGGGACCTCCTGGGAACTGCTTGCTTCCCCATCTCCCACCCACTGGCCCCAAAAAGTGCAAAGCAAGAGACCAAATACAGTCAATCAGTTCCATCATGCACTGTGCCAGGGATGGTTCAGGGGCTGGGCAGAACTCTTGAGAGAGGAGGAAGAAAAGAGGGAGATGGAAGAAATAGAAATGTCTTTTGCTGGTTCTCCTTGCTGAGAGCTCCTGGCTCCCTCTGCATTGCTCGATCTGCTGTCTGGTATCTGCCTGCCCCCTCTCTCTCTTGCTTTCCCTTCCAATCAATCAGCTGCTTGCCAGGGAGCCATTACACTTTGCTCTCTTTCCTCTTACGATGCCCTGCTGCCTCTGTAAAGTGGTGTTTGTGCCCCCTCCCCACACCTACAGCCAAGCAATCCATGTATTCCCACAAAAACAACAGCACCCTCCCAGACGTACATAAGCTGCAGATTTGTTACCATTAAAGCCCACATTTCAAAGAGGCTCAAGCCTCCTGTTGGGAAGCAGGAATTTAACAGGAGTACAATTCCTTAAGTCCCTTTCACAACGCGTCTCTAAAACTGAAACACGTTTGTCCTCTTCAGAAGTTCAACGTGCATTGCCTGACATCACCGCCCCACATTTTGCTTAGGCAATCTGCAGAAACTGTATGACGCAACCCAGATAAAAAGCAAAAGCATTTTTTAGGTCCCACTGATTTCGATGGGGGAGATTTAAAGTGTGTACTTTAATCTCCCACCGAAACCAGGGGGACTTCAAAGTGTTTAACTCTGGCTTGAATCGCCCCCTTCAGATTTCATTCTTCACCTTCAGAACCCACAATGGGACTGCTCTAAATTTACCGAAACGCGCACTCATCCGTTAGGAACTTGAATTTTCATGACAGCCATCTTCCACTGGGACTGTCAACCTGCAGAGATGTTTGCAGCAATGCTGGTTTGCTTGACATTCATCCATCAGCGCGGAACAAGAACAGGACTGTGGCTCATTTTCATATCTGAAATGCAACCTTCAGGGGGAAGCCAGCACGGGGGCTCAGAATTCTTGACTCTTTGCAAGCACAATCCAAAACCAGGAGCCATGCCAAGAGGAAAAGCTGGGCAGGGTTACCGGCCCTGGCAAAAACGGGAATGGAGCCAAGGACTCCTGGAAGGCCACTGCTGCACAATTCAGCATATAATAACTTTGGAAATTAACTTCTGACCAACTGTGACAATATCTACACGTGCTCCTCCTATGTACAGATAAAGGTAGTCCCCTGTGCAAGCACCTAGACCTTACCAACTCACGGGATGATGTCACATCACGTTGTTCTCTTGGGCAGACTTGCTATGGGGTGGTTTGCCGTTGCCTTCCCCAGCCATTTATACTTTACCCCCAGCAAGCTGGGCACTCATTTCACTGACTTCGGAAGGATGGAAGTCTACCTTGAACCCAGCTTCTGCTGGGATCGAACTCAGCTCATGAGCAGAGCTTGGACCGCAGTACTGCAGCTTACCACTCTGCACCATGGGTTCCTGTGAGATGAATACAAATAAGCCAATTGTCTAAAAAATAAAAACACAACTTGCTGTTGTTTCTGTATTGCCAGGGCCATTTGAGCATTTCCATACTATAATAATAATAATTTTAATTTTACTGGAATTTGTTGTTCCCAATGCCGGAGAAATTGGCAGGAAGTTGTAATTCTCAGATGTGTTCTCTAAGACCTGGAAATTTAGGCAACCATTCGGGCGATGTAGTTCAGGACTAACAAATTCACAAGCTGAAACTGTGTTCAGAAGATGTATTCTTACTACAGAAAGCTCGCTGCCTTTACTGATGTCATTTAAATGGCCCCACTTAGTTTGATATTTCTACCAGAGTAAAAGGTTTGTGTGGAACTTTTTCATTGTTGCAACTGCCTTCTTTAGTCCTATACAAGTCAAGGGGACAGAGACATTTACTAGACTGGTTTCAAACAGTTTTCAGTCTAATCAATTTCATGCTTAAATCAGATTTATGTAGAGCATTTCTTCCCTGACTCTCCTACTCTGGTATAGTAACACTCAGCACGTCTCAGAGAAGTTAAGGAAAACAACCCATTTAAATCTAATAGACCGGTCCACTGTGAAGCAGCATAAAACAATTAAAAAAATTGTGGCACATCAAACAACAATAAAAACAAAATAAACCATAAAAGCAGCGATAAACAACTCCTGCCAGTAAAAAGGTACAAAATAAGGCATATTAAAGCATCAGCATCAAAAGCAGCAGACTAACAACAACAATAACAAAAGTATTGCTGAAAAAGCCATCAACAGGATACGTTTACCTCCGCCCATCACCAAAAGGCTTCCAGAAAAGTATAGTTTTCATACATCTCCAGAAGGCTAAGAACAAGGAAGCAGGACAAGCTTCTTGGAGGAGAGTGTTCCAAAGATTGGGTACCATACAGAAATGACAGACTTTAAAAAAAAACTTACTAAAGCACTATGTGCAATCTGATGTGGACATATGGGCGCGGTGATGGAAAGTGTTGTCAAGTCACAGCTGACTTATGGCACCTCTATGGGGTTTTCAGGGCAACAGACGTTCACATGTGTTTTACCACTGCCTGCCTCTGCCTCCCAGCCCTGGCATTCCTTGGAGGTATTCTCAGCCAAATACTACCTTGCTTAGCTTTCAAAATCTAATGAGATCAGGCTAGCCCAGGTCAGAACAGCCTTCCGATTACCAACATTTAAAATAAAGCCTGCCTACACAGAGTTTCTTTGAGCCAAGATGGGATATAAATACTTTTTTTTTGTTTAAGTTAGATCATTGGGGTGGTTGAAATGTAGTGTTCTTTGTCATGAGTGTTAGTCAATAGGTGTGTGTGTCAAGTGTACTAAGACATATCAGTGCAGGCCTATATCCACACTCCTCTAGTCCGCAAAGTTTGAAGCCTTCCTCTTACAGAAGAGATTCTCCCAGTGGAAGAGCTACTTAAGTTGCAGGAAGGCTCTAAATACTGCTGAAGAGAAAGTAGGACTCAGGCCACCTACTGCAGCCATGCTGATTATGTTTCTAGAGAAAAGAATCCATCTGAAGAACAATCTTGTTATTACGGTGCCTGAGGGTGCTCTGCGTGCCCTCTAAGGATTCCATTAGCCACTGACTGTATTGCTTGGGATTGTGTCAAAGATATTGTCCCAAAAGGTATACAGTATTCCTAAATAAATATACATGATATACATGGGACACCAATTCCCTATTAGGAATTAAAGAGGGATAAATATTGTTTGTCTAACAGCTCTTTCCATCAGCAGATTGTTATTTTTTAAAAAGAGCCTAAGCGTGGGTTGAAAATAATGCCTAATTGTGCCCTTGAGACCTGAATTTTTTACTTTTACAGTTGGGTCCATTAATGTACCATTAAGAAGGTAAAGGTAGTCCCCTGTGCAAGCACCAGTCATTTTCGACTCTGGGGTGACGTTGCTTTCACAACGTTTTCACGGCAGACTTTTTACGGTGTGGTTTGCCATGGCCTTCCCCAGTCATCTACGCTTTCCCCCCAGCAAGCTGGGTCCTCATTTTACCAACCTAGGAAGGACAAAAGGCTGAGTCAACCTAGAGCCAGCTACCTGAACCAGCTTCCACTGGGATCGAACTCAGGTCGTGAGCAGAGGGCTCTGACTGCAGTACTGCAGCTTTACCACTCTGTGTCACGGTGCTCTTAATGTACCATTAATAGCCCCATAATATTTCCTTGTGATGCAATGTGAGGGAGAGGAAAGCGGCCCTCCAAAGCCCAAGAATCCAAGAGCAGAGCACCTTCTGCTGACTAACAATGAAAAAAAACAGCTATGTGCATCTGTCACAACCACAGTGCTACACTGGGGGGAGGAAGAAGAGGAGGAGATTGGATTTATACCCCACCCTTCACTCAGAATCTTAGAGCAATTTACAGATCTCCTTTCCCTTTGTCTCTCTACAACAGACACCCTGTGAGGTAGGTGGGGCTGAGAGAGCTGTTTCAAGAACTGCTCTTGAGAGAACAGCTCTGAGAGAACTTGTGACTGACTCACAGTCACTCCAGCGGCTGCATATGGAGGGGTGGGGAATCAAACTTGGTTCTTCCAGATTAGAGTCTGTGCACTTAAGCACTATATCAAACTGGCTTTCTGGGAGACAAAGAGCTTTTGACTGTAAACAAGGGGTTTGCCAACAAAATAATAAAGCATTTTTTTACTTGCAAGCTTGCCTTAGTTCTGAAGTATTGTTTTATTTTAAACTATTAAGATACAAAGTGTTCATTGCAGATGTGGATACTTCCTAATGGCCAAACTTGAACTTCAGCCCTCAGTACTTATTTGCGTATCCTGCATAGAAACCATTCTCTATCAGAGGTGTCAAACATGCGGCCCAAGGACTAATCAGGCCCCCGGAGGGCTCCTATCAGGCCCCCAAGCAACTGGCTCTTGTCTGCTTCCTTCTCCCTCTCTCTTGCTTCCTTCTGCATCTCAGCTTGCTTTACAAGGCTTACTCAATCGCACAGGAGCCACAGAGCAAACCTCGATTTTCTCCATTGGTTGAGGCTCCTCTCCCTCCTGGTCCCCTGGGGAGGAAGGGAAAGAGCCAGAGCTTCCTTTGCCCAGTTCCCCGGATTCCATGGGAGAAATACAAAGAAAGCACCTTCAAGATGATCAAGTGCTAATATTTTAAGCATGTTTTGTTATAAGGGTTTTAAAAAAAAAATCTTTAGTCGTGTTCGTGTTCTTAAAAAAAGTTTACATCTCTGCTACCTAATCTTCAGCAGGCACACACATGGCCTGGCCCAACACAGCCCAGCCCGACAAGGTCACATCTGGCCCTCATAACAAATGAGTTCGACACCCCTGCCCTAGGTGCTCCATTATAACCATGGCACCTCTCCTAAACATAAAGTGAAAGCATACCCAAGGATGGAAATGTTGAAGAAACAAGAAGGGAAAGTTATCAATTTCCTTTTTACGTTGACTCCTTTTACGAAAGGTTAGGATATCAAACTAGGATGGAGAAGGCCTGGCTTCAAGTCTCCACCCTGCCATAAACTTTATGGGAACACCCGGGGCTTTATGGGAACACACAGGGCTTTTTTTTGTAGAAGGAACTCCTTTGCATATTTGGCCACACACCCCTGATGTAGTCAATCCTCCAAGAGCTAACAGGGCTCTTCGTACAGGAGGATTGGCTGCATCAGGGGGGTGTGGTCTAATGTGCAAAGAAGTTGCTGCTACCAAAAAAAAAAAAGGCCCTGGGAACACATTAAGCTACCATGCTGAAGCAGACCCTCTGCTCTCTGGGGTCTCAGGCAATCTGCCACATCACCTGCCACCTGGTCCTTTCCATTGGAGATGCTTGGGATTGAACCTGGGACCTTCTGCCTGCCAAACAGAGAGTCTACCATTGAGCCCCTGCCCCCTGACTTTGGGCTAATCACTCATTTTCAGACTTACCAACTTCACAGGGATCACTTGAAAACTAAATGAGCAGGCGGAAGACAATCCCTGTAGCTCCTTGGAAGGTGGTGGCGGCTAAAAGCATAGCCAGCTTCAAGAGGGGATTGGATAAACATATATAGCAGAGGTCCATCAGTGGCTATTAGCCATAGCTGATCGTTGGAACTCTCTGTCTGGGGCAAATGATACTCTGTATTCTTGGGGCTTGGGCGGGGGGGCACAGTGGGAGGGCTTCTAATGTCCTGGTCTCACTGATGGACCTCCTGATGGCACCTGGCCACTGTGAGACACAGCGTTCGACTGGATGGGCCATTGGCCTAATCCAACATGGCTTCTCTTATGTTCTTAAAAGTGGGATAAAAATGCACAGACGGAAAAAAATGTTACTGTGACCAGAGCTTGAATTTAAACTCATCCTCATCCTATGAGTTGCTGTAAACCATAGCTTCCAGTCGCTACAGAGAGGACGAGTACATGGATTATTCAAGCAAAATCCAGTTACTGAACATATGCCCGAGCAACAGATCTACAAAGGGAACCACCTGTATGGTATGAGTCATATGAAGACCATTAGTATCGGAGGAGCTGACGACCAATTTCCGGCTACAAATATGCACCATTGTTGTCTCGCTATGAAGCGGCACACTCATTATTAGGGAAAGAAAGTCCTTGTGTTATCAAACAGCACCGAGCTTTCAGATATATTACAGCGGCCATGCTTTACTGCGCTCTACGAGTGATTGATGCCTTTCTCCCTACTGTTACGCTGTCAGGTCTATTTGAAAATGCTGCACTGAGTGAGGAGCAAATTAGCAAGAAAGTGTGTTGTCCCCCCCCCCCCCCCCATCAAAGGGCAACATATCGAACAGATGGCGGATAAGGTGACAATGACAGAGATGCATTTTTAATGACCCAGGGATTATTTTAGTCCAGAAACAGAGAAGGGTTTCAGCTCTGCCAACCTTACTTGTCCTCCTCTGCCCTCTCTGCCTAGGAGTTCTGCTGTTTCTCTGTAGTCCTGGATTCTCAGTCATTGCGTACTAGATAGGAACGAGCAGATTCTGCTTCCCCCCTCACCTTAATCCTTTTACCTTTCCTGAAATTTCTCTCTGCTACAAGTTCAGCTTCTCCTAACTTATAGTTTAAACCAAGAGCATTTCTAAATCTTGGCATTCCGTCACCAGCAGACCACCACTGCATAGGAATGCCACCCTCCAGGTGGGACCTGGGGAATCCAGGCTACAGAGATCAGTTCCCCTGCAGCAAATGTTTGCTTTGCAAGGTGGATTCTAAGACATTAGGCCCCACGGAGGTCCCTGTCCTCCCCAGGCTCCATCCCCAAATTTAAAGGAGTTTCTCAACCTGAATCTGGCACCCCTACCCCAGGGCTTTTTTTGTAGCAAGAACTCCTTTGCATATTAGGCCACACCCTCCTGATGTAGCCAATACACCTGGGGCTTACAGTAGGCCCTGTGCTAAGAGCCCTGTAAGCTCTTGGATGATTGGCTACATCAGGGGTGTGTGGGCTAGGCTTGCCAATCCCCAGGTCCCACCGGGGGTTCTTCCACTTTCCCAGGCTCCTTCCTGCCCGCAGTCAGCTGGTCGGCGGGGGGAAGCCCCACTCCTAGAGGACCATGTGCCTTTCCACCTCCGGAGGCTCCAGTCTCCGATTGAAAGGCTTCCTCTTGGGATGGGGTGTCTGTGTTACTTTGAAGAAGTTGGCAGCAACTCGTGAGTAGAGAGGCCAATCCCTCGCTTCAGAGTCGCCGGAAATGGGGGGGGGGGAGGGAAACGTCTGCTGAGCATTTCATTATTCCCTATGTGGAGATCGATTCTCATAGGGTATAATGGGGAATTGCTGTGGAGGTTTCGGGGGCTCTGCGGGAGCTGTTTTTTGAGGTAGAGGTACCAAATTTTCAGTACAGTATCTAGTGCCTCTCCCCAAAGCACCCCTCCAAGTTTCAAGATTGGACCAGGGTGTCCAATTCTATGAGCCCCAAAAGAAGGTGCCCCTATCCTTCATGATTTCCTATGGAAGGAAAACATTAAAAGTGTGCTGTCCCTTTAAATGTGATGGCCAGAACCCCTTGGAGTTCAATTATGCTTGTCGCACCCTTGTTCCTGGCTCCGCCCCCAAAGTCTCCTGGCTCCACCTCCGAAGTCCCCAGATATTTCTTGAATTGGATTTGGCAACCCTAGTGTGGGCTGATATGCAAAGGAGTTCCTGTTACACAAAAAAGCCCTGCCTACCCCTATCCTTCACTGGTGGGGGGGTGTGGGCCTGGCAACCCTACCACAGTTTTCCTTGAGTTCACGTGCATTTAAAAAAATGCTCAGAGTTAACAATACTAACATGACATTTTTTTTTTAAAGGAAACCCTGAAAAAAAGTGCTGCGCTCTGACCACATGCATTACTGTGTCAAGGTTCTTCTCGTACTGGAGTGTCGAACTAATTTGTTATGAGGGACGGAACTGACACAAATGAGACTTTCTTGGGCCAGGCCACATGTGCCGTAACATGTAATGCCAGGCAGTGGAGATATAAACTTTGTAAAGAACAAAGACAAACACAAGTGAATTTAAAAAAAAAGCAGATTAGCCCTCTTGCAATATTTTGTTCCAATCCAATCACACCTTTATTGGCATAACGAAAAGAGATATACAGAGACTTGTCAACCAAACAACAATCAGATATGTCTGCTCAAAGCATAAAAGGCTAAACTAAGATTAAGATCACAATAAAACCTGCTTAGAATAATTTTTTAACAATTTCAGCCAAGAATTTGGAAACAGCTTTTGTGATATCGATTATGTTGTCGTTCAATAGGAAACGGCAATCAATCCTATTTTCTTGAATGTAGGACAGAAAGGAAAGACTATCTAACAGAACCTTCCGGGGATTAGTATACAGTTGGCAGTTCAATAAAATATGCTGGATGGAATCCGGCGAGCTTGACCCGCATAGACAATGTCTCTCGCTAAAGGGGACTTGAAGAAATCTCCCATACATTGGAGGGAAATGCATTCATCCTATGAGCTCCGACATGATTCCATCTTGCCAAGCAGCATTATAAGGGTCTCTTTTTAGATAGCTGAGCAAGCTAGCTGGTTCAGCCCTATAAAATATCCATAACCAATATTTAAAAGTTAGAGCCCAAGCTTTTGTTTCAATCAGAGATTGGCCTGTTTCTGAACAGATTACAAAAAAAAAGAACACAGTTGGGAATTCCTAAAAGTTGTCGCAGAAATGCAGCCTGGATATTTTCTATTTTTTGGTTCAGAGCATTAATCCACAGAGGGATGCCATACAAAATTTGTGATAGTGTTTTAGCATTAAAAGCTCTGATTGCGGCAGGCAAACATTGGTTACCTTTTTTATAATAAAACTGTTTAATTTGAGAAGAAGAACAACTACCTATATTTATTATTCTGTCACGGTGAACTGCCCATTTGAGACTGTAATTAAAGGTTATGCCCAAATATTTAAAGCATTTGGATTGCTCAATATTTTGTGTATTTAACATTCTGTGATAACTGACACCTCTTGCCCTGAATTATCGCATCAAAATCTGGAGACAATGTCTGTGCTGTAGCAATCTTGAGTATGCTGTTCAGGTGTTGTTCAGGTGTGTTGCAAACCTACTTTTGATTTGACATTCATTACAGAAATCTCATAGTTCATGCTTTGAGCCTAAGACCCAGGGGGGACTTGAAATGGCTGGGCATTGCAGGCTTTTGTACATAAGCTGCTTCATGTGCAGGTCAGCCAATGGAGAAAGTAGAGGCTTTGGTCTGTAGTTTAATTGAGCAAGCTTGGCAAAGCAAGCTGTGATGCAGGAGGAAGCAAGAGAAAGAAGCAGATGACAATGAGCTGCTCACAGGCATTATAGGACCCCTCTGGGGTCCTGATTTGACCCTCAGGCCACACATTTGACACCCCTGTTCTAGTGCTATGTTTCAGCAATGGGTACATGTACTCCTATACACTGGTGAAACACTTCACACACACACACACACTGCAAATTCTATTTTGAACATTTTATCCTTCTGCACACTTGTTACAGAGGGAAAAAGGACACAGATGAACTGAAATTTGTGGAAAGATCCTGAAATTGTGGGAAATTAGTGCACACCACTAATCCCAGATGGGAACTGTCTTAGCAGCAGTAAGAGCCCAACGGCACTTTAAAAGGCACTGCCACATAATGCACTTTCGATCCACTCTCAAGCCACTTTAGTGATAATTTGCAAGTGGATTTTGCTGTTCCACAGAAGAAAAACCAGCTGCAAAATGGTTTGAAATCTAATTTATTCCAGCAAACACTTTCAAGAGTCAGAGTTCACTTCATCAGAAGCACTGGAGTCTTTGTCCATTAGGACAGGATAGATACAGCCATACGAAAACCACACCTGCCTAATGGATGAGAACACTTCATATTTCTAACTCACGAAACCTTCTGACTCACGAAAGCTTCTGATGGAATAAATTTTATAGCACTGCATATAAAATCCAGAAATACATTTCAGGAAGGAGGCTTCAAACTACTGTGACTTCTTTTAGGATCTTCTAGAGAACAAGGCAGGCCAACGGAAGGTCCAAGGCAACTCTTCCAAAGTTTAATCAGGGCATGGGGCAATGTCGTTGCATGGTTTCACTCACAAGGAAAAAATGTCTTCAAGAGTATGAGATTTTCAAATGCTACATATTTTTGGAATTTTGACCATAATGCTACAGCTATTTCCTGAGTGTGTGCGTCTTCCATAATTGTAATGTCATTGCTGCCAGAGGGTAACAACCTTGTTATGAAGCCAGACACGATGACGGACGAGACAACGACAACTCCATTCACAAATGACTTGTCTCCTCAGGAAGCGACAACAAGCAGCGTTTCCATACGCTCTGCGATCCAAGCAGCTCTGGTGTGTCAAGCCTTCAGATCAGCAGCAACTGTTCCAAAAGACCCAACTCTCCGCTTAAAAATCCTGCCCGTTTTTTGCATTCACTGGTTCAGTTCAATTTAATTTGTTTTATTACGGTCCATGGCCAATTACACAGTGCAATGCAGACCAACAACACCCCCAGAAAAATTGTAAAAACCTAGAGGGACCTAAAAAGGTAAAACATATGATATAAAAAATACAGATAAAAAATTAAAAGATTATACAGCTCCAGTAAAATATTAACTAAAATACACTGATTAACATTTGTTTCAGTTTCAATAGCATTTATGGTAGTATACAGAGTACTCCGGGATTAAGGTAAAGTAAAATACAAGCTTGGGAATATTCAAAAATAATTAAAAAACAGACAGTTTCAAGACCCCTTCGTTACATAATCATGAATTCTCCTAGTGGCCGCCAAGAATTTGGCACAATTAGATGTAAATTGGGGGTTAGAATCTGATAACAGCATATTTCTATTTTATAATCAGAGAACCCCAGGCATCCCTCAAACAAAGAATAGATGTACCTGGCGCGTATGCCTAAGTAAAGGCCGCACCCAAGCAACACATGGTCAATCGTTTCCACTTTATCTGCACCACAAGGGCAGACCCGCTCAGCCATAGGCACCTTTTTAAAGCAGCCCTCGACAACTGCTGGAAAGATATTGCAACGGGCCATGGAAAAGGCCCTTCTGTGGGATGGTATTGTTAGATTTGAGAGATAGGAGGCTGGAGCTAGCACATATCTCCTTTGGGGGGGAGCTAAATAATCTGAGACCGTGGCAATACCATTCTGTCTCTCAATGTCTTGTAATCTCTGTTTGACTATGTCCCTGGCTTGGTCCAAGGCCATTATCTGGAGAGATTCAGGTGAAAAGCCAAGCACAGACAATTTCTGATGAATGGCTCTAACCCAAGAGGAACAATATCTATCCTTTAAAATTAGTGATTTGATATTCGTGGGGCAATGGCTGAGATTGAGCCAAGCGGTGATTGAAAATAGGCTCACCCTAGCCTCTATCCTTAGCAAGCCGGTTTCCAAGCGTAGTACTGCGTTGGAAACAAAGGTTGGAAAATGGAAAATGGCTCTCAAGAATTTGGACTGAATTTTCTCAAGAGGGTCAAAGCTTGATAAGGTTGGACCCGACATGGTTCCATAAGTGAGTTGAGGTATTGTTTTGGCCAAGTACAGTTTTAATGCAACAGGTATAAAATGCCCCCCTTTAGTAAGAAAAAACCTAATGATGGCCTGGGTCGATTTACGACTGGCAGCATATTCGTGATGAGCCTTCTTTGACAATAATAATAATAATAATAATAATAATAATAATAATAATAATAATAATAATAATAATAATAATAATAATAATAATAATAATAAATTTATTTTTATATCCCGCCCTCCCCCGCCAAAGGCGGGCTCAGGGCGGCTTACAGGCATGGCATTCCATGATTCAAATAAAACAATATACACAACAATTTAAATATAATCAGTTACATAAATAATTAAATAAAATAGATAAAATAGGTGCTATAAATACTATAAGTTATACCCTGAGGACTGAATCATGACCCCCAGATATTTGTAAACTGCTACCTGTTGTAAACTATGGCCATTTATACTCCATCTCCATAGCCTGGGTTTTGGGCTGAAAGCCATTACTTTTGTTTTCTGATAATTAATCTCTAGAACGTTATGGTCACAATAACGGCCGAATTGTACTAATGCCCTTCTAAGGCCTACTGGAGTTCTAGACAAGATTGTATCATCTGCTTAGAGTAGGGTTATCATTTGCCTATCGGCCAAGGAGTGGGGATGAGTATCGACTAGATGGAGGTTGCTGATCATATCGTTCTACATAGGGTGAAACCAGCTGGGCCCCAATCAGAGAGCAATTTGCCACTCAACTGGTTTCATCCTATATAGAAGCGGTGTATGAGAGAGAAATGTTGCAGAGATATTGCGAAGGCATAAAGCTGCTCTAGTCATCGCATCCCTGTAATGAAAAGCTGTCACAGCTCCAGTGTATACTGTTGTATTGGACAGTTCTGCATAAAACCATTTCTTACACTCACTGTGTCCTCACCTGGGTTCAAAGACTTGAATCTGTCATAGAAGCCTGATGGGTAACCTTGAGCCAGTCACACATTCTCAGCCTAAACTACTGCTGGGAGTTGTTATGAGGATAAAACGGTGGAGAGGAGAACAATATAAATCACTTTGGGTTCCCGTTGAGGAGAAAGGTGGGTAAGAATTGAAACAAATATATATTAATAAAATAAAGGTGCTGATCTGGATGGTCGAGGCGAGCCTAATATGATCAGAACTGGGATGCTGAGCAGGATCAGCCCTGTTTAGTCTAAATTAAAAGATGTTTGCTCCTTGGGAGGACAGCTATGGCGAACCTGGGCAGTATAATAAAAAGTAGAGACATCACCCTGCCAACAAAAGTCTGTATAGTCAAAGCGCTGGTATTCCCAGTAGTAATGTATGGCTGCGAGAGCTGGACCATAAGGAAGGCCGAGCGCAGAAGAATAGATACTTTCTAGCTGTGGTGCTGCAGAAGAATCTTGAGAGTCCCTTGGACTGCAAGAAGATCAAATCAGTCAGTCCTAAGGGAAATCAACCCAGACTGTTCCCTGGAAGGTCAGATGCTGAAGCTGAAGCTCAAATACTTTGGCCACCAAATGAGAAGGGAGCACTCACTGGAGTAGATCCTGATGCTGGGAAAGACAGAAGGCAAAAGAAGGGGATGGCAAAAGTTGAGATGGCTGGAGAGCATTACTGATATAACCAACATGAATTTGAGTGGACTTCAGAGGACGGTGGAAGACAGGAGGATCTGCTGCGACTTTGTTGGAATTGACTGGGCAACTGAACAACAAAACCAGGGTTGCTATGGAAAGGCAGGCAATGGCAAACCACCTGTGCTCATCTATTGCCCTGAAAACCCTATGAGGTTGCCTTAAATCAGCTGCAATTTTCCAGCACTTCCTATTACCACACTCAATAGATCCTCCTGCTGCCAAGCACCTACCCCCACCTATCTCCATCTCCAAGCTATGCCTTCTCCAGCTTGCTTTCAATGCTAGATTTGGAACTGAAAGAACCGCAGACTTTGAGGTTGTGCTGAATGACCCAGAAACTCACATGCAACATCCAAGAATATTTACACAGATCCCAGGGAAGAAGTATCCACCCAGAAGTTTATTCTCCTAAAACCCAGAGGTAATGTTACCCTGGCAGCTGTAAATATAGACCTAAGGGAGCATCGTTTCGTTCTCTCTGTCTTGTCTAGCAGATCAAAGGCTAACTCAATCCCTAATTTAACCCTAATCCCACCGTTACTCTAACCCTAACCCTAATTCTAACCCTAAAATTTTCATAGACTACAATGATGGCCAGAGGCAATGTTACTCTGGCAACTTTCAACATCAATCTAAGGGAGAACTGTAACTTTCCCTCTGTGATGTTCAGTGGGCAAAGGGCTAATCGGAACCCAAACGTAACCAAGCTCAGTACTTCAGGCTCCAACGAGCCAGGCAGAAACACCATTGATATCCATACTTTAGTTCACGTACACAACACAAGCCCAGAGCTTGCTCCTCATCTAACGATGGCACATGGGCCCTCCAAATTCTCTGTCTAAACAAATAAAGACTAAATATGCCAGTGGGTTGTACTTGCAAGTTATCAACGTGGCTTCTTGTTTTGAAGCCGTGAATGCTGATTTTCCACATCTTGCCTGCCACTTTGATTACATCCACACCAAGCACTGAATGCCTGTAATTCCAGCACACTGTGTAGTTCTCTCTCAACTCGCAGGCTTTTTTGTCGCTGAGACTTTGGGGGATTTGCTCTTGCGACAAGGCAGAAACGGCGGTGCCAGCAAATCCCACCATCTCCAAAAGAAGAAGCGCTATTACTGAGTTAATGGCCAGTATATACAGTTCCATCATCCTCAGTTACTGATTCATATTATCCACTTCACTCTGTAATGAGGATCTCACTTTACTCACATTTTTGTAACGGTAGCATCAGCTACCCAACTAATCCTGCCACACGCTTAAATGTGCGGCAGATGCTGGGAAACTTTTAAAAATGTCCTACAGCTCTGCTGTGGGGATATAAACTTTAAACAGGAAACGGATTGCCAGTTAAAAACCATAAAATAAATACATTCCGTTTCTTAACTAAAGTTTGTAAGTGTTAAAAAGACTGATTTTATTTTTCCCATCACAGTTATTGCAAAATCTCCATTATCTCTTACTGATGTAACATAAAAACAGGGTTCTTCTACAAAAAACGAAGTTCTAAAAAGCATCCATTAGAAGCTGGCCAACTTTTTACTCTAATAGTCACCTTCTGCAGGGCCAGATCTATGGGGGCATAGGGGGCACTTGCCCTGGGTGCCGACGGAGGGGGCACCAAGTTAGGTATGGAGTTCATTCTATTCTATGGGCCTATAAGATAGAATGGGCTCATAAGGGCTCATAAGGGCTCATAAGATAGAATTTTAGCCCCTCTTAGGGGCCTGCCTTCTGGAAAACGATTCTAGAACAAATCACACTTATCACTGGATATGACATACTTCTATCATCAGATATAATTTTTCTTCAGCATTGGCAAGACCTGGGGATCCTTAAACTTAGACACAATTTGATTTATAGCATGATTTATAGCACCTATTGATTTATAGGATATTATAGCATTGGAGAAAGTCCAGAGAAGGGCAACTAGAATGATTAAAGGGCTGGAGCACTTTCCCTATGAAGAAAGGTTGAAACGCTTGGGACTCTTTAGCTTGGAGAAACGTCGACTGCGGGGTGACATGATAGAGGTTTACAAGATAATGCATGGGATGGAGAAAGTAGAGAAAGAAGTACTTTTCTCCCTTTCTCACAATACAAGAACTCGTGGGCATTCGATGAAATTGCTGAGCAGACAGGTTAAAACGGATAAAAGGAAGTACTTCTTCACCCAAAGGGTGATTAACATGTGGAATTCACTGCCACAGGAGGTGGTGGCAGCCACAAGTATAGCCACCTTCAAGAAGGGTTTAGATAAAAATATGGAGCACAGGTCCATCAGTGGCTATTAACCACAGTGTATGTGTGTATATAAAATTTTTTGCCACTGTGTGACACAGAGTGTTGGACTTGATGGGCCGTTGGCCTGATCCAACATGGCTTCTCTTATGTTCTTATGCTGACTGCAGCAAAAACTGCTTCAGAAATTCACTACAACACCATCGCTTACATATGGAATCAACCGATCATGGAGAAGATTACAGACCAAATCTCTTTATCGGACAACTACCCTAGAAATACTTCATTCACTGAGAAAATCTTTATTTTTAAATTGGATTTCTAGCCTGCCCTTCTCAGGCTCGGGGCGGGTTAGAACATGGTCATAAACAATAAAATTAACATTTAAAACTAACATTAACAACTATAACATCTAATCTATGATAAAATGAAAGTGCCCAGACTAATTCAATTATTTGTAGGATCCATTAAGTTAAAAACTTCTCCAACCATGTGTCAGTAGTTCTTAGGGGACCTAGTCTTCATAACATGGTTTCCATATCTCGAATACACATCATCACATGACCACTTAATCTAACTTAACAACATTTTTTTTTTCACTTTAAACCAATCGCTACTTTTCTCCTCTAGTTTTCTTTGCACCCTCTTGGACTTGGGATGTCAGGCTTGGGATGATGCTGGATAACACTTTTAGACTGCCCGCAGGTGAAAGGACAAAGCATGAAAATTGCTTGATACCCTGATTATATTTTATACTTACATGTATTTGACTGACTGCCTTCTTGAATGTAACACTCCTCTTAGTTTAACTGGAGTGTAACTCAGCACATTTTGTAAATAAGCACAGTCGTCTACTTAATTGGTTCTCGCTACATAATTCATTTTATGTAATCTTTTATTGATCAATAAAATCCTTTTGAAAGTTTAAAAAAAGGCCTGTTTCCTATCCCCAGATACCAGAGAATCCTTAAAAGAAGGCACCTGGAATGGAATTTGGTTCCATCTGTGTGCAAATCATAGTCTCTGCTCCAAAGGCCACTCACCTGATAATTAAATCACTCCTGACCACTGGGAAAGAAGCAGGAACCACAGATGGGAAGAGGGACTAAGAGGGGCGGGGAATAACATGTTTGTTTTTTAAAAATGCATGCTGGGATTGCCTTTAGAGCTCATGGTGCACTGAAATGTCAGATAGAAGTAAAGCAAACTTTCCTGTCCAAGGACTCAAAACCAGAGTATCATACAAAATGGGTAACTGTATACTAGACAGAGGCATCTGGAGGCACATGAGGCAGATGCGGGCATCATCGGTTCCCCTGGTGGCCTTTGGCATAACCCCTCATCCCAAGGACACCTTTATATACCTTTGCTGCTTTCTCCTGAATGAGCTGAGATAGAAGGGAAGAGCTCTTTAATGAGTCTAGGTCTTTCAGTT
This sequence comes from Heteronotia binoei, assembly GCF_032191835.1. Classification (NCBI taxonomy): domain Eukaryota; kingdom Metazoa; phylum Chordata; class Lepidosauria; order Squamata; family Gekkonidae; genus Heteronotia; species Heteronotia binoei. The sequence continues at coordinate 9,355,591 of NC_083242.1, forward strand.
ATATATCCTGGACTATCCCCGGGCCAAAAGAAGTAAAACTTCAAAGTACCCGTAACCGGGCTTTTTCTGTTATGGCCCCGCAGCTGTGGAACCAACTTCTAGAAGAAACACGAGCCCTGCGGGACCTTGAGCAATTCCGCAGGGCTTGTAAGACCAGTTTGTTTCGAATGGCCTTCGCAGACTAGAACTGCTAATTAAGGTTGCCATCTAGACAATAGCACAATTCAATGTTACTGTTTTAGAATTTTAATAGTTTTAATTAATTATGGTTTAAAATGTTGTTTTGTATTATGTATATTTGAACTTTGTTGTTAGCCGCCCTGAGCCTGCTTCGGCGGGAAGGGCGGGATATAAATAAAAGGTATTATTATTATTATTATTATTATTATTATTATTATTATTATTATTATTATTATTATTATTATTATTATTATTATCCAATTAGATATATTGGGTATCCAATGAAGCAGTTGGGCAGTATAAGAACATAAGAGAAGCCATGTTGGATCAGGCCAGTGGCCCATCCAGTCCAACACTCTGTGTCACATAAGAACATAAGAGAAGCCATGTTGGATCAGGCCAATGGCCCATCCAGTCCAACACACTGTGTCACACAGTGGCCAAAAATTTGATAGATAGATAGATGATAGATAGATAGATAGCTGGCTATGCTTGTAGCCGCCACCACCTCCTGTGGCAGTGAATTCCACATGTTAATCACCCTTTGGGTGAAGAAGGACTTCATTTTATCTGTTCTAACCCAACTGCTCAGCAATTTCATCAAATGCCCACAAGTTCTTGTATTGTGAGAAAGGGAGAAAAGTACTTCTTTCTCTCCTTTCTCCATCCCATGCATAATCTTGTAAACCTCTGTCATGTCACCCTGCAGTTGACGTTTCTCCAACGTAAAGAGCCCTTTAGAGATTGAGGAAAAACAAAAGGGAATACTTCTTTACACAGAGTGATTAAAATATGGAACTCACTGCCAGAGGGTATAGTGATGGCCACTGGAATAAACAGCTTTAAAGGGGGATTCTGATAGATTCATGGAGGATGTCTTTCAATGGCTACTAGTCATGGGTGCTGAAGGGAACCTCCACATTCAGAGGTACTAAGCCTCTGAATCCAAGAGCCAGGAGATAATATCAGGGGAAAGTCTTGACCTCTGTCCCCTGTCTTTGGACCTCTAGAGGAACTGGTTAGCCACTGTATGAGGAGGGATGCTGGACTGGATGG